>NC_092341.1:334687500-335287500 GCF_046630445.1 Rutidosis leptorrhynchoides
ATTAGTTTATCATAATCATTCATTTTCATCATTTTAGTAGACCACAAGATTTTCATTTCTCATAAATATACGTCTCATGCATAGAGACAAAAATAATCATTCATATGGATTGAACACCTGGTAACCGACATTAACAAGATGCATATAAGAATATCCCCTATCATTCCGGGAAATCCATCGAACATGATATAAAACAACATCGAAGTACTAAAGCATCCGGTACTTTGGATGGGGTTCGTTAGACCCAATATATCTATCTTTAGGATTCGCGTCAATTAGGCGTGCACTAATTCTCAAAATTAGTGATGTTCCCTAATTCTTAGGCTACCAAGCAAAAAAGGGGCATATTCGGCTTCGATCATTCAACCATATAATGTAGTTTTGATTACTTGTGTCTATTTCGTAAAACATTTATAAAAATTGCGCATGTATTCTCAGCTCAAAAATATAAAGGGTAAAAAAGCAAATGAAACTCACCTATTGTATTTCGTAGTAAAAATACATATAACGTCATTGAACAAGTGCAAGGTTGGCCTCGGATTCACGAACCTAAATTAATTATATATATATATATATGTGTGTGTGTTGGTCAATATTTGTCTAACAAATTAGGTCAAGTCATAGTGTACCACAATCCTAATGCTCGAGACTAATGTACAAAAGTCAACAAAAATCAATTTGACTCAAAAATAATTTCCAAAATTTATACATGATTATTATATCATCGTTTTGTATTTTTAAATAGTTTTAAAAGATCTAATAAAGTAAATAATTCATTTATTAATAAATAAAACTTTATATAAAAAAATATATACTTTTATATATCTTAAGTAATAAAATTTATAAAGTTCATAAAAATATTATGATAAATCTTATTAAGGTAATTATATTATTTGTATTACATATTTATTTGATAAAATAATATCTATAATAATAGTAAGTAAAAGTTGTATTATTTTGTAATAATAATTATTATCATAAAATATCAATATTTATAATTACTAAGATGGCATTATGGTAAAACGATAATTCTAATTATGATAACTTTAATATTTACAATACTTTTTAATATTATTTTTAAAATAATAATTCTATTTAAAATGAGAATAATAATGATATTTTATAGTAACAATGATATTTCTATTAAAATAATAATTTTTGTTAAAATAATAGTTTTAATACTAACGATACTTTTAATAATAATAGTAATAATAAAAATAATAAGAACGATAATTTTATCTAAATCAATATTTTCTAATATTTTAATTTCATCATGATACCCATACTCATTATTTCCTAATCAATTTGTAAAATATCTTTTAGTCGTCTTTATATCGCATTCATAAAAATGATGATAATATTAGTCATAATAGTTAGATGATACTAATATCAATTATTAATGATAATCATACTAATGATAATAATTATTATAATAAAATTAATGATAATACTAATAACTATTTTAATGATAATAATAATAAAAATATTAATCATGATGATATTATTAATAATGATAATAATAATAACAATAATAATAATAATAATAATAATAATAATAATAATAATAATAATAATAATAATAATAATAATAATAATAATAATAATAATAACAATAACAATTCTTTTAATAATTATGCTTATGTTAAAAATGATAATGTTATAATAATAATAATTAATAGATAAAAAAAATGACGACGATAATAACGACGATAGTAATAATAATCATTTTAACAATAATACTAAAATTCAATTGACTATAATTTCTAATCTGTTCATCGAAATCATTCGAGTTCTAAAGGAAAAGTTCTTAATTTTTCGCTAGCTTTCCATCGACATGCATATCTTATACCTTATCTCAACCGCATATATAACTAATTCAGGATTCAACATAGCATAACTAAAGGCAATATCAAAGGTACAAATATGCATAATTCTATATACTCGAGCACTAGTCAGGGATACACTATTAATATGTAAAAGTTAAATTATAAGTACTCACGTATCAATATTGAGATTCAATATTGCAGGAAAGGTACGTAGACGCAACGGAGATGATAAACACTAAATTGACCTCACGAGCATACCCATGAACTATACCCATCACCTCCATAGCTATAATCCATAATTTCCTTAGTCCTATCCCACTCATAAAAACTCATTTTTGGAATCACGCGAGCAGGACCTCGTCATAGTATTTTATGTATATTACTAATAATATCACTCCTAATACTAATACTAATAATAATACTACTAATATTAATATCATAATAATCTTTACTAATAAAATTAATAAATAAAATAAATAAATGATACGAAGTAATATAAAAGAAAGAGAGATTTGAGAGAGGTGAACAAAGGAACCAGATCGTGCGAGCTTTATGTACCTCATTTCACCAAACCCCCCGTGCGATCGCATGGGGGCTCTTTGATTATGTCATGCGACTGCATGACCAATTATGCAAGCTGGTATCCATTTGTAACACTGCCGACACCTTTTTTCCTTACATTTCAAATGATACGTAAAATTTATATATTATTTAATATATATTATATTTAATCTTTAGAATTAATTAAATATTATATTATATTTACGCTCATGGTAAAAATATAATTTTTACTAAAATGACACGGACGTGGTCTCACGACCCATGTACCACTTTCAGTTTTTCTGGCGCACTTTCGTACGTTTAGAAAACTAGCCTTTTACGTTATGCGACGTGTACCTTTAATAATAGTTTGATTTATTCAACAATAAATTACCTTGTAAAAATGTATCTTATAAATTTTGAGTGTTGTGGTCATTTGCTTCTATAAATTAGTGACTCGTTGTTTTCCAAGCTATATTATTCTAAATTGGGACGTTTTTATGACTATTCTATATATATATATAATATATATATATATATATATATATATATATATATATATATATATATATATATATATATATATATATATATATATTTAAAATTGTAAATTTGTACCTAATAAATATATTTGAAATATTTTAACTAATGATATAATATTTAGCCTTTCAAAACCAAATAGATTTCAAAGTTCGTTTTAACTCGTTTTTAAATAATAGTAGTTATTTCACCAAATATTGTTTTTAATGTGAAAACTAAAGGGTTGCTTTATCTAGGGACACGAGTTAATTAAGTAAAGTATATTTTTAAAATTTAAACGGAAATAATTACTAACTTTTGACTAACTCACGTTAATGACACTTTTGTAAATCACTTTTATCAAATATTCCGGATATCGTTAAAAAGGAAAGGTTTTCTAAATCAAAGTGGACCTCTTAACAGAGACTCGTAATCCTAATTCAATGTATCTGTTAAGTCAATCATTTGATAACATCTTCTAATCCCATCGATAACTATTTGAATATATATATTTCGAAACAAATACGTTTATGTAAAGTATTATACGTCTAATACTTTGTTAATGTTTTCAAGTTATAATATATACATATATACATATATAATCATATCCGTTCCTATAATGGTTCGTGAATCTTTGAAATTTGGTCGAGGTTAAATGAATGTATGAACACAGTTTAAAATTCTTGAGATTCAACTTACAAACTTTGCTTATCGTGTCGGGAATATATAAAGATTTAAAGTTTAAATTTGGTTGGAAATTTCCGGATTGTCACATATTCTCAGTCCCAAAAATATATATTGCAAAAGCATTAAAAAAGGAAGCAAATGAAACTCACAATACTGTATTACGTAGTAATTACGCATATGATGGCACTGAACAATTGTAAGGTTGACCTCGGATTCACGAACCTATATTAGTATATGTTGGTCAAATAAATATCTAACAAGCTTGGTCAGGTCATAGTGTATCACAATCCTAATGATCGAGATTATCATGCAAAAGTCAACAAAAAAAAGACTTCCAAAAAATTATATAACATAAATATAGTGGTCTTATATATTTAAATATATCTATCAGATTTTATTAAAGTAATTAATAAAAGTCATTTGTTAATAAAAAATTTATATTTAAAATTTATAAAAAAAATATACTTTTATATATCTTAAATAATAAAATTTATAAAGTTCACTTAATATCATAAAATATAGTGGTATGTAATATTAATGTAATTATATTACGTGTGGTAAAAATATCTTTGTATCACATATTTATTTGATAAATTAATATTGATAATAATAATAATAAGTAAAAGTTGTATTATTTTGTAATAATAATAATAATTATTATTCTACTAATAACAATATTTATATTTACTAATGATGATATTAATTATGATAAAATAATAATTCTAATCATGATAATCTTAATAATAACGATACTTTTTAATATTAACTGTAATAATAATAATATTTATAAAAATAATAATTATATTCAAAATGATAATTTTTAATAATAATAATATTAAACGATAATAATAATGATATTTTATAATAACAATGATATTTCTATTGAAACTGATAATTTTAGTAAAAATGATAGTTTTAATATTTATAATACTTTTAATAATATTAATAATGATAAAATAATGAAAACGATATTTTTATCTAAATCAATATCTTACAATATTTTAATTTTATCATGATACTTATACTCATTATTTCCTAATCGATTTGTTTAATAGCTTTTAGTCCTCTTTTATATCGCATTCATAATAATGATAATAATAGCAATGATAATAATTAGATGATACTAATATTAGTTTTAATGATAATGATACTAATAAGTATTATAATAATAATATTAATGATAATACTAATAATTATAATAATAATAATAATAATAATAATAATAATAATAATAATAACGACGATAATAACGACGATACTAGTAATAATCATTTTAACAATAATAATACTAAAATTACAAATAATTCAGTTGACCATATCTTTTAATCCGTTCATCGAAATCACACGATTCCTAAATGAAAAGTTATTGATTTTTCGTCAGCTTTCCAACGACATGCATATCATATACCTTATCTCAGTAGCATATGTATCAAATTCATGATTCATCCTAAACTATCTAACGACGAAATTTAGCATACAAGCATGCATGATCATATATACTCGAGCACTAATCAGGAATACACTATTAATATATAAAAGATAGGATATGAATGCTCACGCATGAATATGGTGATTCAATATTGCAGGAAAGTACATAGACGCAACGGAGATGATAAACATTAGTTTGACCTCACGAGCATACCCCCGAACAATACTCATAATCTCCATAGCTATAACCCATAATTTCCTTAGCTCTATCCCGCTCGAAAAACTCGTTTTGAAATAACTTGCTCATAAACTCGTCGTAATATTTTATGTAATAATAATATTACTAATACTACTAATAATATTATTAGGATTAATAATAATATTATTAATAATAATAATAATAATAATAATAATAATAATAATAATAATAATAATAATAATAATAATAATAATAATAATAATAATAATAATAACACACTTGAGGTACCTGAGTGGTGCCTGAGTGGTAGTGGACTGCCTCTAACACACTTGAGGTCAGGAGTTCGACTCCACTTCAGGGCAACAATTAATGCAATTCTATCTCTGCCATATAAGGATCCACCCATGGCACCTTTCCCACATTGTGTGTGTGTGTGGGGGGGGGGGGGGGTTTACTTGGCCGTGCCCTTGGATCGGTTCAACGTTTCCTCCTGGGCAGCGATATGGGGCGGGTTAATATCACTGCATCGGCATAGTCGAAACGGGAGATGATTGCAACGGGTGGTTGGTGATCCCAAATTCGCTATTCTAATATATATATATATATATATATATATATATATATATATATATATATATATATATATATATATATATATATATATATATATATGCCAATGACACTTTGATGAGATATGATACACGTAGCGAACAAACTTCTCAAAATGGCTTTAGAAATAGACATTGAATCAATCAATTACTTTATTTTCATGCTCTTAATTATTACAGCCATTTTGTAATTAATATAATTTTTGTAAATAGACGTAACGAACAAACTTCACAAAATGGCTTTAGAAATAGACATTGAATCAATCAATCACTTTATTTTCATGCTCTTCATTATTACAGCCGTTTTGTAATAATTTTTTGTAAACTTTATTTGTAGCTAAAGTATATACTCTTAAAATTAATATAGCTAAGTAGTTTGTTGAAATATACAATAAAAATCTTTATATGAACACAAATTGCTTCATGGAAGTAATGACCAAATAAGATCGATCCTTAATGAAGACCTATTTGAAGATATTATCTCATCTTTGACTTACAAATAGAGGCTCAAAAATTAACATTGAATTTGAAGATTGGAGAGCTCATTCAAGGAGAACAACAGATATTGTAGCATGTTAGTTTAAAATGGTCGATGTAAGGCCGTCAGAGGGTCAGTTTTACCCTTAATTTAAAATGGTGATAGCTATGGTATGTTTGTACGTAAAAGTTTTTATCTTGAGCTTTTGGTGTATAAATTTCTCATGGTGGAATTTATGAGGCTTGCCTCATTCTGATTTATTTTTCTTTTTATTTATTTATTTTTATCTTTTTTTTTTAGAAAAGCAAACAGGAATTTTGTTATTAGAATAGGAAGATACAAGCTAAGTATGCGAAGGGCATACCGAAACATTACAAGATATAACTGTACAACTCGAGAAAATAAAACATATAGCAAATAACAAACTGAAAAGCTGAGAAGAGACGAAGATGAACAATAGTTCCATAGGTCAACCATGGTCATCAAACGACGATGGATTTAAAAGCCACGGATTCCAATCAAGCTTGATTTTATTTGATCTTTTTGAAATCCATTAGAACGATTTTAATTGAATCTCATTGAGCGCCATCGGACCCTTCCTTTTTTTCTTTTGGAATATAGTAACATTTCTATTTTGCCAAATCGTATAACCACAAATCCACTCAATTGCTTGCCATAATTTCGAGATCCCACCCGACGAAGCGCCGCTTCTTTTCCCACTGAATTTCTCTTCCAAGTTGGAGTGTGTTTCATTGTCCAAGTTCCACCAACGATAGACCCTATCCCATAAATCTTTTGCAAACGAACATTTAAGAAGGATATGATCAACGTTTTCAATGTCGTCATGAAAAACGGAACATCTCAATGAATTAAGGTCAATTCCGCGTTTATCTAGCTCTATTCGAACGGGAATTCTTCCTAAAAGCGCACGCTTAACAAAGATACCAATTTTTTGTGGTACTAAGTTGTTGCACATGGTTTCCTTAGCGTTTGAAGGCAGTTGTAGAATGTTGTCATCAATCTTCTGAGCAAGTGTAGAATGTTGCTCATTCTGATTTTTTATATTTATATAAAAATTGATAATTGATTGGTTGCTTTTCAAAGAAAAATGAACACAAATATGATCACTTGTGTCATGGTCTCATGCAGTGTTATAAAAGTCGGCAGACTTGGCCGACGCGTCGGCCGATGCGTCGTTTTTTTGGGTTCTCCTTTCTGTTTTTTGAAAAACGACTCAAAATACAGTCAGAGCTAAAAGTTCGGTCAAAGTCTGTCAAAGACGGTCAAAAATGGTCAAAGTCAGTCAAATTTTCGTCAAGATTTGATATATTTTAAAATTATGGGTTGTTTTCATTTTTGAGGCCGCTCTTTTCTCTGTGTCCTCACTGATTATGTACTTGGTAACATTAATTGAGTTTGAAGTTTGATTCTTTTTAAATTCGAGTTCTTATTTAAGAAATTTATGGTACATAATCAACTATTATATATATATATATATATATATATATATATATATATATATATATATATATATATATATATATATATATATATATATATATAAGAAATTATTAATAAAATCAACGTTGGTCAACGACCGATGCGTCCCCGACGCGTCCCCCGACTCGGCCGACGCGTCCTTTTTAGGTCTCGACCGATTTACAACCTTGGTCTCATGGATCAATAATCATCAATAATCAATCATTCAATAATGATATATAAATCCTATGTCAAAAAATAATAAATCCATGGTCCCCTTTCAAGTTATTTTATTCGTTTTCTCGAAAACAATAATAAATACATGGTCCCATGGGATTGATAATTTACTCAAAAGTCATATTCTCTTTCCAAAAAGAGTAAATAGATACCAAAACCTAGATATCTTACTATAAGTGGCTGATATTTCGTCAGTTATAATTATAGTCCGAAGTTCACCACCTTCGTCTGTGCCCTTTCTAGCCATATATTTATATTATTATTATTATTCTAATAATAATAATAATTAGATCCAGCAATATAAATGTTATAATAATACCAGTATAATCTTTTCATAGAGTGTTCGCCTTTTAATGATTGCGAATTTGCTTTTCGTTTAATAAGGTATTGTTTTGATATACCCGTTTGTTTATAAATTATTGATTAATATTTAATAATAGGAGTAATTTTATGTATGTGCACTAGCGGAATGTATGTAGGATACGGCGGGGCATTCGCTCCAGCTGAATCTTAAAAAAAAAAAAATTATACTGAAAAAAATTATTAAAAAAATAAGGGTTTATTTTTGTGTTTGCCCCTGTTTTCAATGAAAAATTTAATAAGTTTTTGCACTCGCCTCATGGGTGGTCGGGTTCAAGTTTCGCCACAGTGTATGTGTCAAAACATAGCTGGTAATTATACTACGTTTTTTATTAGGACTCAAATATTTATACTCTGTATCTATTTATATTTATATTTATATTATATTATTTATATTTATATATCTTCTAAATGTGGTATTTGTCTTTGCATTTTTATTGGCCCACTTAGACACATATTAGAAACTGGACAAGTGATGTAAAATTAGTATAATATAATATATTGGATATTAGTGTTGTAGGTAAAATTAGTTATGTAAGGAGAATGAAATGATAGTATAATATATTAGAAATGTGGATTAGTGGATTGAGAATATGGAACCGAATTGATACTATAATCGTGTGAACACCTTTTTAATAGAGTATTTCGACCCATTTAATTACTGGTTGTACGAAATACTATTAAGATAAGACTAGTATGAACAATGTTCATGACCAAAAGAGAATTGTTTCTTACAATTGTAGAAAATGTAATTTAAAAGTTTGAGTATTGAAAGTGAGTAAGAAATATCAAATTTCTGGAACCCTTCTTCAATGAATGAAGGTTCTATTTATAATCGTCCAAAAGGTGCAATAGAGTGTTGCAACCTTTCATAAATGACCATTATGAAATGGTACATCACGTGGGAACCAACACCCTTCAATTGGTGTCAAAACATGCTAAATTTGATGTATAAACCGTCCGTTAATAACCAGCAATCATTGTGCAACGTTTTGACCCAACATGCCTTTTGGGCCAAAATTGCACATGTTCGCATTTTCACACTTTAATGCGTGTCGCGCAAACAAGGTGCGCGTCGCGCTTTACAACATGAAACCATGCTTCAAAATGCATGATTGCCTCAACATAAATATACGGCTTACTGCACGACACGCAAAGAATGTGCGCAACGCGCAAATGCGCTATGTAGAGTTCTTGAACAAACTCAAAGTGATCGACTTCCAAATTCAGTTATATCGTGCGACATGCGCCATATATGCCCGACAGACTTATGTACTGTGAATTTGGACTTGTCAAATTTTGCACCATTTAGCTCAACCAAGTTCAATTCCATACTAAGTCATCTTTCCAACTCTTTACGAACGTGTACTCCACACTTCACCAAATTCGTGTAGAGTATCGAAAGATCACTTCCACTTTCAACCAAGTAAATCCAATACATTAAAATAAATGATGTATTGGATCACGCTAAAATCACCAACAACTTTAACGACCCGTCAAAGTACACTTGACGACCATCGTTATCTTGGTCCCACAGCTTGATCATAACTCTATATGAATTTAATAAATAACCTTGCATTCTTTGTTTAAAAATGATTTCCTATAAAGGAAATCTACCAAATATGTAAGTTTAGAAAAACCATACATTATTACTTAACCAAAAGTTGACCAAAACAAAGTCAACAACATCCACTATTAAATGTATCAAAATAGAATGCAAGTTATTGTTTAACAAAAGCTGCTATCATAAATATGCAGACTCTCTAAGCACAGCGGAAGTAATCAATCATGAACCTGAGAATAAAACATGCGAGTAACTGTCAACAAAAATGTTGAGTGAATTATAGGTTTAATATTGTAAACAATATCTAATTTAAACCATAAAAATTTATGTTTGAAAACATAAAAACTCATTTTTGGACGACAAAATTATATGCTAGAAAACATATAAAAACATTATTCCATTTTCCGTGAGCCACCTGGTAACCACTTAACCATTTATTTACCCTTTCCAAACACAATAAAATAATATACACCGAACAAGTGTATCTACAACAAAATACGAAGTACTAAACATTCCGATTATAAATTGCTAGCGCGACTAGCTCGAAATGGGGTTGTCAAACCCGATAGATCTATCCATAGGATTCGCGTTCACCAGTAGAAACCAGTGATTACAATTACCAGATTAGGGAATATTTTTGTTCGACTCACAATGAATAATTTAAACCAACTTCCACTTGTGTCCAATACGTAAAAATAGAATGCATGTATTCTCATCCCAAAAGATTTAAAATAGAAAAATGGGACTATAACTCACCTTAATAGCAACGAAGTAACCACACAAAAATGCGAACAGCAAATGAAGTAAAGTGATCAGGAATGATCACAACGCCGACCTATAAATAAAGCAGGTCGATATAAATAACTAACTTAGGTCAAGTCTTAGTATGATAGCTATTGTACATGTTGCAAGTAGACATAGAACAACACTCAACATGCATCAGTTTGATCGGAACAGCTTACGGACACACACTTTCTATTTTTAGAAAGTTTCTATTTTTAGCGGGTTTCCATTTTTGTAAAGTTTCTATTTTTGAAAAGTTTCTATTTTTGAAAAGTTTCAATTTTTGGAAAGTTTCTATTTTTGAAAAGTTTCTATTTTTGGAAAGTTTCTATTTTTGGAAAGTTTCCAAATTTAGAAAGTTGCTATTTTAGGAAAGTTTATAAGTTAGGAAAATTTCCTTAATTAGAAAGTCAACAAAAGTCAACTAAAAGTCAAAGTCAATCGAAAGTCAACTCAAAAGTCAACCTTGGTCAAACATAGTCAACGTTAATTTTAAAAGTGTAAGTTATAAAAATAATATAAGTTATAACGTTTATTAAAGTTAAATATGTTTAATTATGTCATAACATAAGTTTAATTAAATTAAAATGATTTATTAAAGTTAATATAAGTTTAAATGATATAATTAATATAACATAAGTATTTAATTAATTAATTAAATATTAGTCATAATATAAGTATTATTAATTAATAATAAATTTTAAATCATATCATAAGTATTATTAATTAATAATGAATTATTAATCATATCATAAGTTTCTAATTATAATTATTAAATCATAAGTATTTAATAATTAAATTATAATTAAATAATAACTAAGCCTTATAATAATTAAATAATTAATTAATCCTTATTATAAGTCTTATTATAATAATCTTATAATATAAGTTTAATACTTATCATAAGTATTTTCCATTAATAATGAAGTATTATAAATCATATGTTTAATTAAAATGTTAATTAAATTATAAGTAATAATTAAATGATATAATAAATATATATCATAATGATAATGCTAAAAACGAACATATATTTCATAGCATTATTCCTCAAGAAAGACAAGCTTTTAGTTGCAATTGTTCTATTTACAAGTGATATTCGTTTAAATAATAAAAGGTGAAGACAAAAGACAGATTCGACGAATTGAAGACGCAAACGACCAAAAAGCTCAAAAGTACAAAAGACAATAAAAAAGGTTCCAATTATTAACAAGAAACGTCTCGAAATTACAAGAGTACAAGATTCAAAACGCAAAGTACAAAATATAAAATTGTACGCAAGGACGTTCGAAAATCCGGAACCGGGACATGAGTCAACTCTCAACGCTCGACGCAACGGACTAAAAATTACAAGTCAACTATGCACATAAATATAATATAATATTTAAATAATTCTTATAATTATTTAATATATTATATTTATTTATAAAACCGTCGGTAAACAAAGAGCCAAACTCGTGTGAGCTGTAAAAGTAAACTCCGCGACTCGCGGAGTTTGAAGGCCAAAAGGGCCGCGAGTCGCGGAGCCCCAAGTTTTGAAACTCCCTATAAAGCCAACCGAATTCTGAGCATTTTTCATCATCTTTTTCTTCTTCTCTCATAATACTACGTAAATATTTATATTTATATTTTAATTTTAATTTTAATTATAATTCTAATAATAAGGGTATGTTAGCGAATGTTGTAAGGGTGTAAGTCAAAATTCTGTCCGTGTAACGCTACGCTATTTTTAATCATTGTAAGTTATGTTCAACCTTTTTACATTAATGTCTCGTAGCTAAGTTATTATTATGCTTATTTAAAACGAAGTAATCATGATGTTGGGCTAATTACTAAAATTGGGTAATTGGGCTTTGTACCATAATTGGAGTTTGGACAAAAGAACGACACTTGTGGAAATTAGACTATGGGCTATTAATGGGCTTTATATTTGTTTAACTAAATGATAGTTTGTTAATGTTAATATAAAGATTTACAATTGGGCGTCCCTATAAATTACCATATACACTCGATCGGACACGATGGGCGGGGTATTTATATGTATGAATAATCGTTCATTTAACCGGACACGGGAATGGATTAATAGTCACTAGAATAATTAAAACAGGGGTGAAATTATGTACAAGGACACTTGGTATAATTGATAACAAAATATTAAAACCTTGGATTACACTCAGTCGACATCCTGGTGTAATTATTAAACAAAGTATTAAAATCTTGTTACAGTTTAAGTCCCCAATTAGTTGGAATATTTAACTTCGGGTATAAGGATAATTTGACGAGGACACTCGCACTTTATATTTATGACTGATGGACTGTTATGGACAAAAACCAGACGGACATATTAAATAATCCAGGACAAAGGATAATTAACCCATGGCCATAAAACTAAAATCAACACATCAAACATCATGATTTCGGAAGTTTAAATAACCATAATTCTTTTATTTCATATTTAATTTCCTTTATTTTATATTTAATTGCACTTCTAATTATCGCATTTTTATTTATTGTTACTGTATTTAATTGCACTTTTAATTTTCGTACTTTTTAATTATCGCAAGTTTATTTTATCGCACTTTTATTATTCGCAATTTCATTATCGTTATTTACTTTACGCTTTAATTTAAGTCTTGTATTTATTTTTAATATTTTACATTTGGTTTTAACTGCGACTAAAGTTTTAAAATCGACAAACCGGTCATTAAACGGTAAAAATCCCCATTTATAATAATAATATTACTTATATATATATTTGTATTTTTTATAAAAGTAAACTAATATAGCGTTAAGCTTTGTTTAAAAAGATTCCCCGTGGAACGAACCGGACTTACTAAAAACTACACTACTGTACGATTAGGTACACTGCCTATAAGTGTTGTAGCAAGGTTTAAGTATATCCATTCTATAAATAAATAAATATCTTGTGTAAAATTGTATCGTATTTAATAGTATTTCTTGTAAAAATTTAATAGCTATTTCGTATACACTTCGCGAAACATCAAGTTATTTTTGGCGCCGCTGCCGGGGATTCTTTTAAAAGTCGGAAGCGCAACGCTAATATAAAAAAAAAAAAATTAGTTAACTTTTATTAAAATTCGTTTTTGTAAAAATACGTTTTAATTATTCGAAAATATAAAAAGAAAAACAAAAATTTAAATATTTTTAGGAGTTTGATAAATATTTAAGTTTTATAAAGTTTCTTTAGTTTGTAAAAATATAAGTTTTATTTAATTTATTTTATAAATAGATTTTATAAATATAAAAAACCGAAAAAAAAAATATAAATATATATAAATCTATTTTTTTTATTGTTATAAAGTATTTTATTTTTATCTTAGTTATTAAAGATAAGTTTTATTTAAATTATATAAATATTTAAATTAGATAATATAAACAGAAAATATAAAAACAGAAAACAGAAAATAAAAAATAAAAAAAAAATAAAGAAAAACGCGTCGAATTTTAAACCTGTCAGTTGAATTTCTGAACCCCGCAACTCGCGGGGTTTGGTGCCTTGAATACCGCAACTCGCGGAGGGGACCTGACACCAACATGAAGCCCTAATACTGCATTTATTACGGAGTATTATTAATTATTATTAATTAATTTGTAATTAGGGTTAAATATTTAATTAATTTAGTATTTAATTTAAGTTTTAATTAATTTGTATATTTAGTTTATTAAGTTTAATTAAATTGTAAAATTAATAGTTTTAATAAATAAATAATATAAAAATAATATTTTTATAAAAATTGTACTTTTTACAACTTTTTATATATTTTATATTTTGTCCTTTTTAATCGTTTTAGCGTAATATTTGTATTTTTAGCTCATACTTAGTTTTAAATATAGTTTTTGCCATAGTTATTTTTACTTCTAGATTTTTAGGCTTTGCCGTAAAATCCCTTAAGTGCTTTTTCTTTAGACTAAGATTTAGGTGCTTTAGAATTTTACGACGCCTTTTTAAGTTTTAGTTTCTTTTTAAGTTATTTCCATTTGGGATTTAGTTTTCCTGTAAGCTTTAATATTTTTAGACGACTTTTACCTATGTATCAATTATCATTCCAATTAGTAATCTCAATTTGCGATTATAATTTTAAGTTAGTTGTAGTAATAAGGTTAGGTTAGTCAAGTATTTTTAAGTTTTATAAGTTTCTTTAAGTTTTTCGTCACCTTTTATTTTTCAACCATTTTTCTTTTTCGACCTTTTTCCGACGAACTCTTTTTCTTTCTTATTTCTCGCTATTCTAGTTTTTAGGACATAGATTTTATTCTACTTCTTATCTAAATTTCTTAAAATTACGAAAATTTATTTTAAGTGGTTAAATTGATAGACATCAAAATTTTCTGGTTCGTAGTAATAGTTGGATTTGTACGTGGACCGGGTTATTGGAGCCAAACAGTCCTCAATTATATTGAGACCAAACGAATCCTGCCCCTCTGCTGCATCTTTTGGCTATTCGAAACGTGAGCAAAATCAGAAAAGTCTATTGATTGGATAACTTATTATAATTTTTCTTTCTTTTTAAAAACTAATAGGATATTCAGTGAATGCACCGAGCAAGACGTTCACCACCTTTTGTACATTCACCACCTGTAACTAGATCAAGACATTTAGCAAATATTACCGCCGTTGATTTTTCTTTAGAATCGTCATCCAGTCGACCAAGTACTTCAGTTCAAATTTCCGATAATCCATTTTTTGAACCCGGCCTCACAATTGAGAATCCGGAGAATATTCAGGAACGATTCGTAGATCCTGAACCACTAAACTTTCCTCCGGAACCACCAATCATTCAAACAGAGATTGTTGAGGAACGAACCATTAAATCAGAATCCTCTAGTGATTCCGATTCAACAAATTCAATTATGGAGAATCTGGAACCTTTAAGTATGGAAGACCGAATGAGAGCTAAACGCACTGGCCAAGGTCACGCAATTACTCATCCAGACATTAATGCGCCAGATTATGAAATCAAAGGACAAATTCTACACATGGTGACTAATCAATGCCAATTTAGTGGTGCGCCGAAGGAAGATCCAAATGAACATCTACGTACCTTTAATAGGATCTGCACACTATTTAAAATACGAGAAGTGGAGGATGAACAGATATATCTCATGTTATTTCCCTGGACTTTAAAGGGAGAAGCCAAAGATTGGTTGGAATCGTTACCTGAAGGGGCGATTGATACATGGGATGTTTTAGTTGAAAATTTTCTTAAACAATTCTTTCCGGCATCTAAAGCCGTAAGACTTCAAGCAGAAATTGTTACGTTTACACAGAAGCCGAATGAAACTCTATATGAGGCATGGACTAGATATGGAAAGTTATTAAGAGGATGTCCGCAACATGGTTTAGACACCTGTCAAATAGTACAAATATTCTACCAAGGATGCGACATCACTACAAGAAAAGACATAGATATAGCAGCTGGTGGTTCTATTATGAAGAAAACCGAAACTGATGCTTACAAAATTATTGATAACACTGCTTCCCACTCACATGAGTGGCACCAAGAAAAAGATATCGTTAGATCATCTAAAGCAGCTAGAGCTGATTCTAGCCATGACTTAGATTCCATTTCTGCAAAGATAGATGCTGTCGAGAGACGAATGGAAAAGATGACTAAAGATATTCACTCAATACGAATTAGTTGTGAGCAGTGTGGAGGACCACATTTGACAAAAGATTGTCTCAGTATTGAATTAACAATGGAACAAAGAGAGAATATTTCATACATAAACCAAAGGCCTGAAAATAATTATCAGAATAATTATCAACTGCCAAGACCTATTTACAATCAAAACCAGAATTATAACAGAAATATTCCATACAACAACCAACAAGGTCCTAGCAATCAACAAGTATCCAATAATACTTACAACTAGCAAAGACCTAATTTTCAAAACAAACCACCACAACAAACCGATGATAAAAAGCCGAATTTAGAAGATATGATGACGAAGCTAGTTGAAACTCAAACGCAGTTTTTCACATCTCAAAAACAAACCAATGAACAAAATGCTCAAGCATTTAGAAATCAACAAGCTTCTATTCAAAATCTGGAACAAGAAGTAAGTAACCTAGCAAGGTTAATAGGTGAAAGAAAACCGGGAAGTCTACCTAGTGATACAAATGCTAACCCCCGGAATAAAACAGCTAAAGCTATTACCACAAGAAGTGGTACAACACTTAAACCACCTGAAATACCTTTAACTTCTGATGAAGCTATTCCTACTCCACAAGAACCACAACCTGATCAAGATAAGGAAAAAGAACCGGTAGTTGAAAAGGTTAATGAAGATAACACAGTTAAGGCTAAACCTTATGTTAAACCATACCAACCACCACTTCCTTACCCGAGTAAAATGAAGAAAGAGAAACTTGAAGCCGAGCAATCCAAATTCTTGGATATGTTTAAACAGATAAATGTAAATCTTCCTTTCATTGATGTGATTTCAGGAATGCCTAGATATGCTAAATTCTTGAAAGATCTAATCTCAAATAGAAAGAAAATGGAAGAACTCCCGGCTGTTACTATGAATGCTAATTGTTCAGCAGTGCTGTTGAATAAGATACCAGAAAAATTATCTGATCCAGGAAGTTTCACAATTCCATATTTTCTGGGTAGTCTTAGTTCAATAGAAGCATTGGCAGACTTAGGTGCTAGTATAAATCTAATGCCGTATTCACTATACGCTAAACTAGACCTTGGAGAATTGAAACCAACCAGAATAAGCATACAACTAGCCGATAGATCAATAAAATATCCTAGAGGGATAATGGAGAACATGCTAGTTAAAGTTGGTACTTTAGTATTTCCAGTAGATTTTGTTGTTTTGGACATGGAAGAAGATTCTCAAGTTCCTCTCATATTAGGAAGACCATTCTTAAACACGGCTAAAGCAATGATAGACGTGTTCGGAAAGAAACTGACCCTAAGTATAGAGGATGAGAGTGTTACATTTTCAGTTGATAGAGCAATGCAACAACCGAAATCTGCAGATGATACATGCTATTATATTCAAACTATAGATGCACATGCAGAATTATTAGAAGAATTTCCAGAATTACAAGGAACAGGAGAATGTTCTTTAGGAGAAGGTAATGAACAAATTGATGAAGCTGAAATGTTAGCTACACTTATAGCTAATGGATATGAACCAACAACAGAAGAAATTCAAATGCTAAAAGAAGAAGACAGATATCGATACAAATCATCGATAGAAGAACCTCCGAAATTAGAGTTAAAGCCACTTCCAAACCATTTGGAATACGCTTATTTACATGGTGAATCTGAATTACCTGTAATAATATCGTCTTCTCTTACTGAAAATGAGAAATCACAACTCATTTCTGTGTTGAAAGCTCATAAACCAGCCATTGCATGGAAGATTCATGATATTAAAGGAATAAGTCCTTCGTATTGCGCACATAAAATCCTTATGGAAGAAGGTCATAAAACGTATGTGCAACGCCAATGAAGACTAAATCCTAATATGCAAGATGTAGTTAAGAAAGAGATTATTAAACTGCTAGACGCAGGTCTGATATATCCAATTTCTGATAGTCCATGGGTAAGCCCAGTTCAATGCGTGCCTAAGAAGGGTGGCATGACTGTCATTACAAATGAAAAAAAATGAGCTTATTCCTACTAGGATTGTAACAGGATGGCGTGTGTGTATTGATTATAGAAAATTAAATGACGCCACCAGAAAAGATCACTTTCCCTTACCTTTCATAGATCAAATGTTGGAAAGATTAGCCGGAAATAGTTACTATTGTTTTCTAGATGGATTTTCCGGATATTTTCAAATTCCAATAGCACCCGAAGATCAAGAGAAAACCACATTCACGTGCCCTTATGGTACTTTTGCTTACAAACGCATGCCATTTGGACTTTGCAACGCCCCTGCAACCTTTCAAAGGTGTATGATGGCGATTTTTCATGACATGATAGAAGAATGCATGGAAGTATTCATGGATGACTTTTCAGTCTTCGGTGATACATTTGAATCATGTCTAGTTAATCTTGAACGAATGCTTATTAGATGCGAACAATCAAATCTAGTACTTAATTGGGAAAAATGCCATTTCATGGTTAAAGAAGGCATCGTTCTTGGTCATAAAATTTCAAAAGAAGGAATTGAAGTGGATAGAGCTAAAGTAGATGTAATTGCTAAACTTCCACATCCCACCAATGTTAGAGGAGTTAGGAGTTTTCTAGGGCATGCCGGTTTTTACCGACGTTTCATAAAAGATTTTTCTAAAATTGCCACTTCTATGAATAAACTCCTAGAAAAGGATGCTCCATTCATCTTTTCAGATGAGTGTATCAAATCTTTTAATATTCTTAAAGAAAAACTAACTAATGCGCCGATCATGATAACACCAAATTGGAATCTACCATTTGAACTAATGTGCAATGCAAGTGATTTTGCAATGGGAGCCGTTTTAGGACAAAGGATTGAAAAACGATTTCAACCTATATATTATGCTAGTAAGACGTTACAAGGAGCACAAACGAACTATACAACTACTGAAAAAGAGCTCCTTGCTATTGTCTTTGCTTTTGACAAATTTCGATCATATCTCGTTCTAGCAAAAACGGTGGTCTATACCGACCATTCCGCTCTTAGATACCTATTTTCAAAACAAGATGCTAAACCAAGATTAATCCGCTGGATCTTACTCTTACAAGAGTTTGATATTGAAATCCGAGATAAAAGAGGAGCAGAAAATCTCGTCGCTGATCATCTTTCTCGTCTTGAAAATCCCGAATTAGAAGTTCTAAATGAATCAGCCATACAAGACAATTTTCCTGATGAATATCTATTGAAGATAGATTATAAAGAAATTCCATGGTTTGCAGACTATGCAAACTACTTAGTTTGTGAATTCCTTGAAAAAGGATTATCGTACCAAAGGCGAAATAAATTATTCAGTGATATAAAACACTATTTTTGGGAAGATCCACATCTGTTTAAAAGTTGTCCCGATGGAATAATACGCCGATGTGTATTTGGAGATGAAGCTAGTAAAATATTAAACCATTGTCACACAGGACCAACAGGAGGGCATTATGGGCCTCAATTAACAGCAAGAAAAGTTTATGATGCTGGATTTTATTGGCCTACAATTTACAAAGACGCACACCTTCTTTGCAAATCCTGTGATGCTTGTCAAAGGGCCGGAAAAATAAGTCAACGTGATGAAATGCCACAAAATGTCATCCAAGTATGTGAAGTATTTGACATTTGGGGTATTGACTTTATGGGTCCATTTCCAAAATCTCATAATAATCTATATATACTCGTAGCCATTGATTATGTATCTAAATGGGCGGAAGCACAAGCTCTCCCAACTAACGATGCACGAGTTGTAGTCAACTTTTTAAAACGTCTTTTTGCAAGGTTTGAAACACCGAAAGCTTTAATAAGTAATCGGGGAACTCATTTCTGTAATAATCAACTTGAGAAAGTACTTAAAAGATATGGAGTAACTCATAAAATCTCCACCGCATATCATCCACAAACAAGTGGACAAGTTGAAAATACCAACCGAGCTTTAAAACGTATTCTAGAGAAAACCGTAGGATCAAATCCGAAGGAATGGTCCATTAAATTGGAGGATGCACTCTGGGCTTTTAGAACAGCCTACAAAACTCCAATTGGAACTACACCTTTTAGACTTGTTTATGGAAAAGCATGTCATCTTCCAGTAGAAATTGAACACAAAGCATTTTGGGCTTTGAAGACATGTAATCTTGATTTACATGAAGCTGGACGTCTACGATTAAGTCAACTAAACGAATTAGAAGAATTAAGACATTAAGCATACGAAAATTCGTTAATCTATAAAGAAAGAACGAAGAAATGGCATGATAAAAGAATCAGAAGTTCAAAAGAATTTAAAGAAGGAGACAAAGTTCTTCTTTTCAATTCACGATTCAAGCTATTTCCTAGAAAATTGAAATCAAGATGGGCTGGACCATTCATAGTCAAAAGAGTTTTCCCATACGGAACGATAGAATTAATAAATTCAAATGGGATTGAATTTAAAGTTAATGGTCACAGAGTTAAACACTACATACATGGTCCGATGGAAGTTGACAACGAAGTTAATCACAATTTCGACACCAAGGCTAACTAAGTGTGGGGAGAATCAAGTCTTTAAAGGATAATATGTATTTCTGTTAGAGTTAGATTGTCTATTTTCGTGTAGTTCTCGAAAATGGAATCCGAATGGTCTTTCCCTAGCAGACCCTAAAGAACTAGTCTTCTCCCCCCATTCTGAATTTTTATTTTTTTTTAGGTTTTTACAAAATGAAGACTGCCTGTGAACTAAACCATGGTCTAATGCTACACGCTTTGATCACTAAACGTAATAATGACATACTACCGAGTGAACTAGTATCAGTAATCAGAGAAAGAATGGACGGAGTTAGAAAAGAATCCAGATGCGAAGATAATAAGTTACAATTTGGTAAAGGAAAATCAAAATCCGCAGCGAAAAGAAGAGCACGACACCTAGAAAGATGTCACAAATGCGGAAAATGGTCACATGGAGGTAAATGTTCAAATAATCAAACCTATTCAAATACCGAATTTGTTACTTTATGCAGAGACGGACCGTTCATATGTTTAGAAGAAAAGACACTGAATGCTCAAGGTTACGCCTATGTAGCCATGGAAAACCAATTAAACCGACTATCTTATGAATGGGATAGATCATATAACTAAGAAATCTATTTCACAGGTAAGTCTGTACAGTTTTTATTTTATTTTTATTTTATTTTTAACCTTTTGATAATAAACGCTAATTTGTTCGCTATAAAGTATTAAATTGGTATTGAATAAAATTAGGTTTGGCGACCGAAATTATTGATATCATACAAAAATTTATTACATCACTGCGAAATTTAACGTTTATTCTTAAGGTATAAATATCTTTAATTAATCAACCAAAAATATTTCAAAAATTCGTCATGAGTTAAATTAGGTCTTGGAACCGAAATTACTTTACCAAAAAGAGGGGCGCATATTTTTGATAATATTTGATTGATTAAAGTGGGATAAAAAGCCAAAAAGATTTTTAATTTCATTTTTACCATGTTTTTAAAATTAATATATAAATCTTAAATTAATACTGTAAACTTTGTAAAATCAATATATTTAAAATTGTAAATATTTGAAAAATTAATATAAGCTTGGTGTGAATTTATAATATGAATTTTTAAATTAAGTTTGGTGTGAATTTTTAATTTTTAAAATATGAATTTTATTTTTATGCATTTTAAATTATAAGTTTGGTGTGAATTTTTAATATTAATTTTGAATTTTATATTTAAGTTGTGTGAATTTAAAAACAAAAATTTATTTTATCTCATTAAGTTAAAAATATGATTTTTAAAATTCGTCGTAAGTTGAAGACTAGGTCTTTGAACCAAAATTGCTTTACCCAAGAGAGGGACGAGAACTTTTATTATCATTATTTTTAATCTTATTGAATTAAAGTATGCCAAAAACATTAAAAAACCCAAAAATCTTAGCTTTTAAAACAATTGCTACAAAAAGACAAATTTTAAAATTTTGTCGAAGGACGGACTAGGATATCGATCCGAAACGACCTCGTCCTAAATAACAAGGAAACAAAATTTTAAAATTAATTACTTAATTGTTTTAATTAATATAAGATTTAAAAAAAAAAAAAAGGCAAACTCCGCGACTCGCGAAGTTTGAAGCCTTAAACACCGTGACTCGCGGAGGGATGAAATTACAGAAAAAAATAAAACGTAAAAAAACAAATCAGTTCACCCCCCACACCACAAAACTGCGAAGAACACAGCGAAAAACCCTCGAAAAAACACGCAAAAACATCCCCAAAATCACAATTTTTAACCGTTAATCACCAAATTTTTTACTAAAATCATGTTGAGAAGGATGCTATCTAGGAATTACTCAAGAAAAACGGTAAATTTCTACACCTAAACACCATTTAATCCGAAATTTGGTGTTCTTGAGCAATTTTTTCCCCAATTTGATTTTGATGCTTTTTAGTGTAATTATGCTTAAATTGTTTATGTATTATGCTTGTATAACCTAGATTGATGCTATTTAACATGATTAGAAGCCTTAAACTTCAAATTTAGAGTAATCTAGGGTTTGTGTTCTTGAGCAAATTTGGGGCTTTTTGATATAAACAGGTTATGGCCGATTTTTGTCATGAATTGTTGCTAAATTAAGTAGTGTAACATGTCTAGGTAGTTAAATGATCCAAACTTTGAGCCTAAACATGATTTTGAGAATTAAAGTGGACTTTTTCAAGTCTAAAATTCATGAACTTGATTTTTGAGAGATAATGCCATTTGAAACTTGTTTAATTGCTAGTGATGATTATTTTGACATGTTATTTGAATTGAATGCTTATGAACTTGGCGAACATTTTCGTATATGCTTATTTGAAAAAGTGTAGATTTGATGAAAATGTGAAAATGAGCTTAAGTTTGATATAAATTGATCATGTCATTGTAATTATTTTGATTGATGATTTTGCTGACACTAATGCATATTTGGATGCACAAAAATTGTGTTTGATGTGTTTTGCAGACTGAAAGGGGTGAATCTTCATCCCAAGCCCACAATGCTCCTGCTGAGAATGTGGAACAACAGGAGGTGGATAACTACTACAAGCAGGATATACCTCATCCAGTCATGACATTTTCTGATAGGCACTTGGAAGAGTTGCACCCGAACCTGAGATTTGACAGACTTTGGATAGATTATCCAAAATACCAAAGGGGTTTGCATACTCTTCATTCCAAAGTTGTTGAGGTACCAAGGGTCATAGAATGGGGACCCTTAGAAGCTGTAGAATTGGCCGGGCCAATTAGGGAATTACTTGTACAGAGGTATGGTAATTCTACTTTTAATGACTGGGTACGTTTATTCACCATGCGTAGACCTGTATATAAAGTATGGTGTGAAGAATTGTTATGTAGTATAGAATTAAATGATCGGGTAGCTAGTTTAACCGACCGATCATTTATTAGATTTTTGTTAGGAGGTTCGATGCGCCACATGTATTTACTAGACATGGCTCAGGCTTTACGTATATATACGCCTGAGGAGTTAGCATCTGCCGATTGTAGAGGGTTGATACTAAACGGTAGAAAGATAGATGAAAATTTTGATACACACGGTGTGTGGAGTCAAATGACAAGCCATCACCGTTTCAAAGGGGGAAATTACTCTTATTTGGATATAGATAGAGCCGAATTAAGAGTGATTCATAGGTTTTTAGCTAATTCGATTACACAAAGAGGTAAGAACAAGGAAAAGGTAAATGAACAGGATTTGTTTTACCATATGTGTATTCGAGACCCACAAAGCGCTGTAAGTATACCTTATTGTGTGGGTTATTATTTATCAGCTATGGTTAGGGAGATGAGACCGCATAGCATAATAGGAGGTGGTATTTTTATTACTTTGATTGCTGAATAACTCGGTGTGGATATAAGTCGGGGGGGATTATTAGTAGAAGAACCAGAACCCCGCGATATAATAGGTTTAAATGTATACCATGGTGTGAAAGTTTTGAAGAGGCGAAATAACGCCGCAGTACCATACCATGGTAGACATCCACAGGTTGAGAGAAACCAACAGCAAGGTAATGTAGGAGGGGAAAATGAGATGCAAGAAATGCAAAGGTTTATAGCTTCACAGGAGTACAAAAATGCTAGACAGAGAGCATTTGAAGATTGGCAAGTTCATCAGAACCAAATCATAGCTCATTGCCAACATATAGGTAGAAACTATATTCCTACACCGAAACCCATCTTCCCTCCCTGGTCTATAGAGATGCAACCACCGTATCCTACGTATAACCCTGCCGAAGCATTCTATAGCACCTATGGTTATGTCTGGAACCCCTATTGGTACCAGTATCATCCCTAGTCTACTTAGTTGTTTTTTTTTATTTTTTTATTTTGTAATTTGTAATGATTGATACGTTTAATACTTATGTTAATATTGTAATAGTTTTTATAATTTTCTAACTTTTATTCTTAGATTTTAATAATTTTTGAATGTGGGGTAATATACCAAACTTCAAAAATATGTATATATGTTTGCAGTTTATCTTATGTACACAACAGGGTAAAACAACGCATTTTCAAAGACTGGCATTAAGTTCAGCAAAAGCAACTAATTTTGACGACAAGATGCAAAATATATGTGAAATAACAACAAGACGGAATGAACAAATGATGTGCACCATTTATCATTTAGCAAACCAACGCCAATATATTTGGAAACTTTGGTAAAAATTTAATCATTTTCACACAAATCACCCTCAATAATTTAAATTGTTACTGATTTCTTGCAAATGAGGGCATTGCAAGATCTTAAGTGTGGGAAGGGGTTAAATTCTTTCGGATTTTAAAATTTTTACTTTAAACACTGGGTTACCATTAAAAATACTAGTAAAGCAGTAGTTGTATTAGAATCTAGTGCTCTCTGATAATAAAGAACAGCCCTAGTCTTATATACAGACTACCCAATTCTAGTAAAATTTTACAAAATTTTCAATTAAATGAACTCAAAATCATGTTTATACATATTTATGAACGATAAAACTAGGTTTTAACACCGAAATTATTGTTACCTCGAAAAGGACATAAATTGAGAAACAAACCAAAATGTTAAAATTCATTTAAAATGGAATAGAGGACGATAAAAAAGGAAAATAAAAGTCAAGTGTGGAAAAAATTACCAAGTTATCTTAAACATATGCCACATATTTTTGTACAAATAACTGAAAATACTTTTGCTTTGGACTAAACTAAAAAGTTTTTACCTGATTTACTGTAAGAAAGATGGGTCTACCCGATGAATCAATTCCATCATTAAAAGGAAGTAAAGTCTTCCGAAAAAGACACGCGCTTCTTGATTTAGGTCAGGAAGTTGTCGTCCAGACCAGCTGTAGGTTGACGAAAAATCTAGAAAAGTCATCACTAAAATCAGCAGGAAATCCACGGACCTCAGCATTAAACAGGGTCGCCAAGTGGTCAGATTTATCCTAACCATGAGAAGGATTTATCTCGTAAAATGGGGGGGGCACCATGCAAATTAGCTTGATAAGACTAATGAATCAGATCCCCAGAAAGGATAATCTCCTTAAAGATTAAAAATCAGCTTTTAAGCCTGATATTACTCAATCCTAGAGATTGACCTTAAAGATTGAGAATTCAAACTCATGGAATTCAATGATATCTAAACTCGAGCTTGAACGAGAAAATATTTTGATCAAAATTACAAACCGATTTATTTTCTGAAAACCCTATTTTCAATGCGTTCATTACCATTGAACGTAAAATCCTAGGAATTCACCTGGAATTCATTAGGTCACCTGAACTAAATCGGGTGTCAACCGTAAGAACGGTGGTTGCATAGCATGGTCAAAGACAGGACCTTGTGCCAGACCGAAAAATTATAAGGGTGAGCTTTACTATTGCTCCTACCAAGGATAGTAATTGCATCCAACACGTTATAGACCATAATTAAAAGCATGTCAGGGGACATTGCCTTAACAGTTGCTTGTTCAACGCTTTCCTTTACAACCGGACGGTAGTTTATCGAAAGGTAATATACGGGACAAGTAAACTGGACGTGTTGCTTTCCAAATACAAGGTTAGCAAGTGGGTGACACAAAACCGCAAGTTTTGAGCTAAAATTTTCAAATCTGAAACCCACCAAACCCACAAAAATATTTTGCAAACACCGGTGAAGGGTTAATCCGAAAAACTTATCTAGGGTAAAAAAAACTAGATTTAATTTTCAAAAGATCAAATGTTTTCATAAAGATCCAATTTCCTTAATGGATCTAAATTTTTATAGTCATGTGGGACTGTAAACCATATCGTTACTACCATTGTTTATACCGCCGTATAGAAATCACTGATGTACAAAGTGTGAAGAATAAAGAAGTGATTCTAGTATTTCAAGACGATATTGCTTGAGGACAAGCAACGCTCAAGTGTGGGAATATTTGATAATGCTAAAAACGAACATATATTTCATAGCATTATTCCTCAAGAAAGACAAGCTTTTAGTTGCAATTGTTCTATTTACAAGTGATATTCGTTTAAATAATAAAAGGTGAAGACAAAAGACAGATTCGACGAATTGAAGATGCAAACGACCAAAAAGCTCAAAAGTACAAAAGACAATAAAAAAGGTTCCAATTATTGACAAGAAACGTCTCGAAATTACAATAGTACAAGATTCAAAACGCAAAGTACAAAATATAAAATTGTACGCAAGGACGTTCGAAAATCCGGAACCGGGACATGAGTCAACTCTCAACGCTCGACGCAACGGACTAAAAATTACAAGTCAACTATGCACATAAATATAATATAATATTTAAATAATTCTTATAATTATTTAATATATTATATTTATTTATAAAACCGTCGGTAAACAAAGAGCCAAACTCGTGTGAGCTGTAAAAGTAAACTCCGCGACTCGCGGAGTTTGAAGGCCAAAAGGGCCGCGAGTCGCGGAGCCCCAAGTTTTGAAACTCCCTATAAAGCCAACCGAATTCTGAGCATTTTTCATCATCTTTTTCTTCTTCTCTCATAATACTACGTAAATATTTATATTTATATTTTAATTTTAATTTTAATTATAATTCTAATAATAAGGGTATGTTAGCGAATGTTGTAAGGGTGTAAGTCAAAATTCTGTCCGTGTAACGCTACGCTATTTTTAATCATTGTAAGTTATGTTCAACCTTTTTACATTAATGTCTCGTAGCTAAGTTATTATTATGCTTATTTAAAACGAAGTAATCATGATGTTGGGCTAATTACTAAAATTGGGTAATTGGGCTTTGTACCATAATTGGAGTTTGGACAAAAGAACGACACTTGTGGAAATTAGACTATGGGCTATTAATGGGCTTTATATTTGTTTAACTAAATGATAGTTTGTTAATGTTAATATAAAGATTTACAATTGGGCGTCCCTATAAATTACCATATACACTCGATCGGACACGATGGGCGGGGTATTTATATGTATGAATAATCGTTCATTTAACCGGACACGGGAATGGATTAATAGTCACTAGAATAATTAAAACAGGGGTGAAATTATGTACAAGGACACTTGGTATAATTGATAACAAAATATTAAAACCTTGGATTACACTCAGTCGACATCCTGGTGTAATTATTAAACAAAGTATTAAAATCTTGTTACAGTTTAAGTCCCCAATTAGTTGGAATATTTAACTTCGGGTATAAGGATAATTTGACGAGGACACTCGCACTTTATATTTATGACTGATGGACTGTTATGGACAAAAACCAGACGGACATATTAAATAATCCAGGACAAAGGATAATTAACCCATGGCCATAAAACTAAAATCAACACGTCAAACATCATGATTTCGGAAGTTTAAATAAGCATAATTCTTTTATTTCATATTTAATTTCCTTTATTTTATATTTAATTGCACTTCTAATTATCGCATTTTTATTTATTGTTACTGTATTTAATTGCACTTTTAATTTTCGTACTTTTTAATTATCGCAAGTTTATTTTATCGCACTTTTATTATTCGCAATTTCATTATCGTTATTTACTTTACGCTTTAATTTAAGTCTTGTATTTATTTTTAATATTTTACATTTGGTTTTAACTGCGACTAAAGTTTTAAAATCGACAAACCGGTCATTAAACGGTAAAAATCCCCCTTTATAATAATAATATTACTTATATATATATTTGTATTTTTTATAAAAGTAAACTAATATAGCGTTAAGCTTTGTTTAAAAAGATTCCCTGTGGAACGAACCGGACTTACTAAAAACTACACTAGTGTACGATTAGGTACACTGCCTATAAGTGTTGTAGCAAGGTTTAAGTATATCCATTCTATAAATAAATAAATATCTTGTGTAAAATTGTATCGTATTTAATAGTATTTCTTGTAAAAATTTAATAGCTATTTCGTATACACCTCGCGAAACATCACATAAGTTGTAAATAATAATAATTACTTTTTTTATCATAAGTAATTAAATGATAATGAAATCCATTATTTATATCATAAGTTTAATAATTAGTCATAAGTTTTAAATCAAAAGTTCATCGGGTCGTATCCTGAGCCCCGGGTGTCGGTTTTCGGCGAGCCTTACATATATCTATGCCTAAGCAAACCACCCGACACTTTGATACACTCAAGAACACCCCAAGAACAGTCCACAAGTCGTGATGTACAGCCATTACACTACTTGGAACTTCAATTCAATCAAAAACGTGTTTTAGACGTAACGTGTGATTCGTGGCTCGGATTGAGATGACCCGAACATGAAAGTTCACCCCACCATCAGTCCTAACACACTAACACACCCTAAAGTCACCAAATATGGTCATAAAGTTGGACCAAACCTGGTTCATACCAAAATCACATTTCAATCTTAACAAAATACCACTTTGATCATATTTAGGGCTCCGGGAATCGAAACGACATGAATCCGGAGTCTAAAATTAATGTCTTGATGAGAGGAACTCATCTAGATACTTTACTTTCACTTTTATAACTGTTACATAACCAGAAATGAACGAATATGCTGCTGTCCCAATTCAATCAAACCGAAAACATGTATAATCGAGCAATTCTACGCATACAATCATCAATACAACAATACACAAGTGCTATACTATCATAATAACATCAAATACCAACATAATCAGTAGAAATGAATAATAATTGAAAAATTAGGGTTCATAGGTATACCCAAATCGAAGGACAAAAGATGTAATCGTGTAGAGAACGAAGCGTAGAATCCGGAAACAACAAAAGCCCCAAATCTTCAAAGCAAAAATGTTGAAGAAAATGATGATGTTTTTGATGTATGGGATGGCCAAGGAGGAAGGAAAAAGAAGGAGAAAGTGTTTTTAGGTTTAAAATGAAAAGAGTAATGTGGAAGTTAGGTTTAAGATAATTAGGTTTGCAAAATAACAAGTTCACCCCTCCCACTAGGGGATTTTGGCCGAAACTTGCCTAAGGGTGGGCCCTCATGGCCCATTTTGATGTAATGTGAAGTTACTTGTGGCCCGAACGCCCGATCAAAGCCCGAAACGCGAAAACGCTATTACGCGATTAATTATTCGGAGAGATAACAAATACGCGATGGAAGATATATATAAACACTATATATATTCATATGACATTAAAATATCATATTTAAAATAATTAGGACTTAAAAATCCCAAAAGCTAGACCGTTGGTTCAAAAACCGAAAAAAGATTCGCCGGATAGAAATCTGCGACACGTAGAAACATATAACTCAAAATATGAATATAAATATTCATATATCACATAATAATTAATATATTATTACTAAAATAATAATATAGGTCATAGAAATGACGTGGCACGAATAACAGTTAACGGTCGTTAAATAATTAACGATAAAAGATAACGGAAAAAGTAGGGTCGTTACAACAACCCTCCCCCCACCCATTTTAGTGTTATTCTTGATTTACTAAAATGTAAACAAATATTCAAACCAATGCATCAATGGAAATGTTCTGTGAATTGAATTTCCAACTAGTATACTACACATTTCAAGAATTCGAAATCATGGTGCTCGTAACGTTTGAACCCATCAACTCATTTAAAAACTAGAAGATAATATACACATCAGTTTCGTACTTTCTATAATTAGTAAGACATGACACTTTACAAGCTATGTGTCCCAATCCTCTCATGACATATCAAAAGCCAAGTCCACGCTTTCTTGAAGCGGCAAAACTTCATGTCTACATAGGTAATTTTCTTCAATCATGCTCCTATAATGCAATTTTTCAAGAAACTATTAAGAAGTGTTAAACTTCAACCTTATTTTATCTTGTAAGTCTGAACACATACCTTGGGATCATATTTACATGTGTTCAAATCTTCATATAGTAGGCTTTCCACATTGAATTCAAGCTTCTAGCGTTGTACTAGAAAGGAATTGCGTATCTCACTATAGAAGAACTAAATGGACTTCAATCCCACACCAATTGCAGACTTGTGCTATCCTTTAGTTAAGTGATCAGACAAATTTTGTTGTGACCTCACATAGTCAACATAAATTACTCCATTGGCAATCAGCTCTTGAATCATGCTATGTCTAACAACCAAGTATCTAGACTTTCCATTGTACATTTGGCTATAAGTTTTAGTCTAAGTTGAAGCACTATCACAATGTATACATATAGGAGAGATAGGCTTCGGTCATAAAAAAATCTCATAAATTAAATTCCTTAAACCATTCGACTACATTACCGAATGCCGCCAAAGCAACAAATTCTGATTCCATAGTCGAAGTCATGATACAAGTTTGCTTCTTTGATGCCCATGAAATAGCTCCTCCTCCAAGTTGGAATATCCAACCCGTTGTAGAAGAATGATCTTCAGCGTCGGTAATCCAACTTGCATCCGAATATCCTTCTATGATAGGAAGAAATCCGAAATATGTGATACCATAATTCATGGTTTGCTTCAAGTACTTGAATACTCGATTAATTGCATACCAATGGTGAGTACCCGGGTTACTTGTGAATCTACTCAATTTTTTCACGGCATAAGCAATATCCGGTCTTGTTGATGTCATAACATACATCAAACAACCTATTGCTTTAGAGTATTCAAGTTGTTTCATCGCCTTGCATGAATTAGGCAAAAGCTTTATATTTGGATCAATAGGAGAGTTAACCGGCAAACAATTCTCACAATTAAATTTCTTGATAATTTTCTCAACGTATGAAATTGAGTAATTGTGATACTTTTTCCATCTCTTTTTATCCTTATCCCAAAGATTACATCCGCCACTTCCATGTCCTTCATTGAGAATTTTGATCACAAAAAATTCTTTAGTTTTATCAACTTGATATTTGCCCGTGCCAAAGATCAACATGTCATCCACATATAAGCAAATGATCACACATTTCCCCTTTTACACACTTGTCCGGTTGATTCAATATAAACCCATGAGACAATACTACATCATCAAACTTTTGATGCCATTGTTTAGATGCTTGTTTAAGTCAAACTTTTGATGTCATTGTTTAGGTGCTTGTTTAAGTCAAACTTTTGATGCCATTGTTTAGATGCTTGTTTAAGTCAAACTTTTGATGTCATTGTTTAGGTGCTTGTTTAAGTCCATACAAAGACCTAAAAAGGCTGTTTCACATCCATTTGATGAATCACAAGATTGTGTGTAGACGCAATAGTAATCAATAATCTGATAGTGGTAATACGAGCAACCAGTGCATAGATATTGAAATAATCAATACCTTCCTTTTGTCTAAAGCCCTGGATAACCAAACGGGCTTTAAACTTATAAATCGTTCCATCAACCTTCATCTTTCGCTTGAAGATCCATTTTTTCCTAATGGTTTACAATCTGATTGTAAGTCCGCTAAAACCAAGTATTATTTTCCATTATAGAGTCCATCTCAACACGAATTGCTTTTTTCCAAATGGAAACGTCACGAGATCTCATAGATTCATCATAGATTCTAGAATCTCACTCTATATTATGACAACAATAGAGTTGAGATTGAAGATAATCTCCAGACCCTTCAACTAGATATAGTTGGAAATCAGAACCATATGATTTTGGAGTTCTTGTTCTACTCCCTCTACGAGGTTTAAATGGCTCACTTGGAATTTCTTTCAATTTAACTCCTTAAGAGGTACTTGCAATAGGTGCCATGTCCTTTGGTCTAGATATTGAGGTAAACTTTGATTCATCAAATATTGCATCTCTAGATTCTATCACGGTATTAATCGAAATGGCATCATTAGGTTCAATGACATAGAATTTATGAGCCTTGGAATGCTCCGCATATCCAATGAAGATGCAATCAATACCTCTTTCACCCAATGTTTTCCTTTTAGGTTCGGTAAGTCTCACGACTGCCCGACAACCCAAAACTTGTAAGTAATGCAAGTTGGGCCGTTTCTTGTGCTAAAGCTCATAAGGGGTTTTCTTTCCCTTCTTTTTGGGAACCCTGTTCAAGATATAGTAAGCCGTTAACATGGCTTCACTCCAAATCCTTCACTCAAACCCGAATAGGACATCATGGAATTAACCATTTCTTTTAGTGTCCTATTCTTCCTTTCAGCTACACCATTTTGTTGAGGTGTATAAGGAGCCGTAGTTTGGTGAATTACACCTATAGATTGGAAACAAACCGGGTCACAGTATTCACCACCTCTATTGGTACGCAATGTTTTAATTGATTCACTCTGTTGCAATTCTACTTTTGTTTTATAGATTTTAAACTTGTCTTAAGCTTCATCTTTAGCATGCAAAAGATATATGAAGCAAAACCTAGACGCATCATCTATAAATGTAATCATATACTTCTTGTTACCCAATGAAGGAGTAGCATGTAAGTCACATAGATCACTATGATTTAGTTCTAATGGCTTAGATATTCGGTTTATATTTTTGAAAGGTTGCCTAACAGTTTTAGTCAACATACAAGTTTTACATTTTTTCCAATTAGGATCAAAACTTGGTATCAATTCTTCCTTAGACATATCATTCAATCTTTTGTAATGTACATGTCCTAAACGTGCATGCCATAAATCGAAATCATTAGGACAAGAACTAATCATAGAAGTAAATTTCATGGCATTAGGAACATTCTTGAGATTAAGCATAAACATGCCATTATTATAATAGCTAAAACCAATAAACACAACACCTTTAGACAAAATATATTTGGCTGATTCAAATACTTGTTTATAACCACATTTATTCAATATGTGATTAGAAATAAGATTCTTTCTTAAGTTAGGTACATATAATACATTGTAAAGAGTAATTGTTTTTTCGAAGCTAAACTCCAATACAACATTTTCATAACCTAGATCATTTTCTATAGATTCGTTACCCATATGTAATACATCATTATCCGGTACAAATGTCTTGAACCAATGACGATCCTTGCACGCATGACAAGTAGCACTCGAATCTATCCACCATCCAACATTATCATCATGCACATAAAATGGATCAGAAATATGTGTAACATAATTCTTAATTGGATAAGTCACAAAGTTAGAATTTTGACCTTGATTTGGAGTCGGATCCTTTGATCCTTGAACCGCACCCGATGTGCTTCCTCCTTCAATGTTCTTTACCCTGCAATCCCTTTTAAAGTGCCCGGATTTGCCACACCTCCAACAAGCCTTTTTGTCTTTCTTGTTGGATCCACTTTTACCATCAAACTTTCGCTTTTTCCGTTTGAATTCTTGTTATTGTTGTGTTTATTACCACGGTGATTATCTTCAATCATGTTGATAGAAGATGATCATGTTTCCTTTTCCTTACCCCCTTTGCCACTTTCTTGCACCCGTATTGATTCCTCAATACGCAAATGGCTACCCAAATCATTCAAATTCATTTCCTCTTTCTTGTGTTTCAAAGTGTGCTTAAAGTCTTGCTATAAAGATGACAATTTATCAATGATAGATGAAACCGAAATGGTATCATCCGGTATCATCCATATTCATCTTGTATTGAGCAAATTGCCCCAAGATCCTTAGGATCTCATGGAATTGCTCCATGATTTGCCTTGTATTAACAATCTTATAAAATTTAAAATTACTAACAAGAAATTTCTTGCTAGATGCATCCTCGGCCATGTATTTGGCCTTCAACTTATCCCACAATTCCTTTATCAATTCAACAGTGTTATAAACATCAATAAAACATCATACATATCGTTCAAGATGTGTTCAGGACACATCAAGTCATCATTGTCCCATTTTCTCCTAAGATGGGCGTTTTCCAAGGTCTATTCTTCCATCTTAGCGGGCCTTGGGGTTGATAGAACATAAATCACCTTCAAAGTGGTCAATAAAAACCGCATCTTCTTTTGCCATCTTCTAAAATCTATATCCTCAAACTTCTCCAACTTTGCAAACCTTGAAGTCATCTCTTTAACCGATACACTGGCCATGATTCTAGAATACTCAATTAATTTATTAGAAATGTGGATTAGTAGGTTGAGAATCTGGTACCGAATTGATACTAGAATCGTGTGAACACTTTCTTAATAGAGTATTTCGACCAACTTGGTCATGGGTTGCACGAAATCACTATTAGGATAAGACTATTATAAACGATCTTCTTGACCAAAAGGGAATTGTTCCTTGTAATTGTAGAAAATATAATCCAGAAATTTGATATTTCTTACTCACTTTCAACACTCAAACTTCCAGTTTATATTTTATACAATTGCAAGGAACAATTCTCTTTGGGTCAAGAAGATTGTTCATACTAGTCTTATCTTAATAGTGATTTCGTTCAACCTGTGACCAAGTGGGTTGAAATAGTCCATTCAGAAAGTGTTCACATGATTCTAGTATCAATCCGCTTCCAAATTCTCAACCCACTAATCCACATTCTAATATAATATCATCACCTCGTTTGTTTAGTTAATCTTTCCCTCACAATGACACTAATATGATAGTATTGTAGTTAACATTTCCCACACACTTAGCTTATTTGTTCTCAACACATGTAACTAACTTGATCCCTTGCTCTATTAACAATTTGTACAAGTGATATCATTTAAATTTATCATCTTCATACTGATTATATACATATACATCTTAATATATATACATACATATACATCAATACATATAGTATGTACACCGAGTTCATTAACAATCTACATTAGATCACGAATCAAACACGAATTTAATCCTTTCATTATTAACATTGTGATGCAATATATTCACTTAGGTTAGTAGGATGACGTTAGCCATTAATAGTTCATAATGGCTTCTTAGCTCTAATTCTGCGAAATTGATAAGAACTTTATAATGAATGAACATTTATGATGATCAAATTTAGTTGATAGTTCATATATTCTTGTATATAATTTACTTTTTATTCCGTATATATCGTTATAGATGATTTTACATCTTAATTTTTAACTAGTTTTTTCATACGCTTATAATACTATGACTCAAATTTGGTGATGCAAGGGAGATGGTATAATTATATAAATACCATCTCTTCACTTAATTTCATTAAACTTACCATATACTTTCACCTATTATCACACCTTAAAAAAAAAATACACACTCACCAATTCTCTCTCAATCCCTAACCCATGTAACTCTATGAATTGTAACAATTTGTCAAATTAAAGAGCAGTTCATAGTTAGATTCATCTTCATCATTTATAGTTCATCATCTTCATCATACATATACATATACAAAACAATATATATATATATATATATATATATATATATATATAGAGAGAGAGAGAGAGAGAGAGAGAGAGAGAGAGAGAGAGAGAGAGAGAACAATATATACATATACGATACACACATAAACACCCACGTGATCTACTATCAAGCTTAAGAAAACAAATTCGATGGAGATCTACCTTTCATATAAAATATAAGCTTTAACTTCCGTGGATATAGCTAACTTTATTCATACGTACAGTAATATTTATTCTTTTAAACACACGCTCGAATATGTGTTATGGTACATATAAGAACTATTTAAACCAATATACAGTTGTATCTTTATGCAGATATTTCGTATGTTTTATGATCATTTATATTTTTTTTTTGAAAAGTAAGAAAGACTTATATTAAACAATCACGAATAGTACATGGTTGACTGGGCACCCTTAACAGCACGATACATCACGAAAGAAATAAGGATAACAAATTACATCGCCCTAAGCTAATTGCAAAGATTGCAACTAACAAAAGGAGTTAAAACTAAGGGTGTGAAAACCATTGTAGCCAATCCATAATATGACCCTTGCAACGTCGTGAAATCCAATCATATGAAAGAACTTGAACCTCGCTAAATAAAGATGGGACCGTCTCGAGCTTATTCTTGAACACCTTTGCATTTCTATTCTTCCATAAAATGTAACAAACCACCCAACAAACCGCTTGCCATTGATTCTTTTTATGATCCTGTGCTACACCACCGAAAGTACCATTAAAAATATCCTCAAACCCGAATATAGCCGAATTATACCCCCACCATTTAAGAACTTTAGCCCAAATGTCTTTTGCCACTTGACAGAAAAAAAGTATATGCTCCACCGTCTCAATGTCACCATCACAAATCGGGCATCTCACACTATTCAAGTCGATGCCCCGTTTATCTAACTCGAATCTTACCGGTATACGTCCTAATCTCGCCCGCCAAATAAACACCTCCACCTTTTTTGGAACCAAACCATTTCGCAACGACTCAATATAATTAACCGACCGTGGTAGAATGACTTTCTCGACAAGAACCGAACAATCCTTGACCGTATAAATGCCCTTCGAATTAAGATTCCAGCTCAAACAGTCTTTTTTACCTTCGGTCAGCTGCAAGTTCCGAACAGTATCACGCAACTCATTTAGTTCACTATTCGTTCGGCCCATCGGTGGATAGGCCCAATTGCCGAGCCCATCTCCCTTAAATTCTTCGATTTTGCTACTGATGCTGATATCTTTGGCAATCTCTAGCCTGTGTAGTCTTTTGAATCTGTCCTTAAACCTTGCGTTCCCCACCCAAATGTCATCCCAAAAAGAAGTGCTTTTCCCGTCCCCGATTGAGCGTATGAAAGAATTAGAGAAAGAAATCCCTAACCCGTCCACATGTTTTCCTGCATCACAAATAGAATTCCAAAGGCTAGCGTTTGGATTCCGGGCACGCCCATTACCAAGCACAAGACCTCCATTAGAACCATAAATGCTACGAATAACGGTGACCCACAAAGTGTTAGTTTCGGTTTTAAACCTCCACCACCACTTACAAAGAAGAGCCAAATTTTTACTTTTTAAGGACATGATATTTAAACCTCCTTCTTCGTGAGGAAGTAGGATTTTTTCCCACTTGACCCATGATATTTTAGAATTAGAACCCGTCCCGCCCCAAAAAAATTTCCGTCTCACACTCTCTAGAGAATTAAGCACACAAGTAGGGGCACGAAAGAGCGAGAAGTAATAGAGAGGTAGGCTAGAGAGAACCGACTTAACTAAAGTTAACCGTCCACCGAAAGAAATCATTTTTGCTCTCCAATCCGCTAACCTGTTGTTAAATTTCTCGATCACCGGGGACCAATCATTCAATTTCTTCATCCTATTACCCACGGGAATACCCAAATACATGAAAGGCAATCGACCGCCGAGACACGAACACCAAGACGCAAGAGCTTCCACGTTATCATTACTAATGCCTATCCCAAATAATTGACTTTTATTATAATTAACCTTCAACCCCGAAGCCCGTTCAAAACATTCCAACAAGTACATTAAATTTCGCGCATTACGTCTACTCCAATCGCCAAAAAAAATCGTATTATCCGCATATTGCAAATGGGAGATGACGACTTTATCTTTACCTACCTCCACCCCTTTATACATTCCTCTCTCAACCGCCACTTTCGTTAGGATATTAAGTCCCTCCGCTGCAATAATAAAAAGAAAAGGCGATAAAGGATCACCTTGGCGAACGCCCCTTTTAAGATTAAACTCACTTGTCGGAGACCCGTTTATGAGTATGGAGATTGTAGCCGATTTAAGACACGAGGAAATCCACTTGCACCATTTGGTACCAAACCCCATACATTTCATCACTACAAGAAGATAATCCCAATTAAGCGAATCAAAGGCTTTCTCGAAGTCTACCTTAAAAATTAGGCCGTGCTTTTTGTTTCGTTTAAGATCTTCGACCACTTCATTAGCAACTAACGCACCATCAAGAATATATCTACCCCCAAGAAACGCACTTTGTTCCATCCCTACAAGACGAGGTACCACTTTACGAATTCTCAAGGACAACATTTTCGTGATAATTTTATAATAGCTGCATATAAGACTAATCGGACGATAATCACTAAAACTCAGCGGATCCGATTTCTTCGGAATAAGGGAAACAAAAGAAGCATTGCAACCCTTTGAAAACTCACCAAAAACCCAAAACCAGTTGATTGCACCTACCAAATCATCTTTGATTATGGACCAAAACTTTTTGAAAAAACCAAAGTTGAACCCATCCAGTCCCGGGGCCTTCGAACTACCACAACATTTGACCGATTCCCAAATTTCCTCTTCCGTGAAGGGAGCTTCTAAGAGCTCATTATCCGCTGATGTAATCGATTCAGAAAATAGCCCTTCAAGGCTTGGTCCATCCGAATTATGCTCCTCAAAAATGCTCTTAAAATGGTTGAAAGCAACTTCTTTGATTGTGTTAGGATTTTCACACCAAGACCCGTTAACATTAATCCCTCGGATGTTGTTTTTATTATATTTTCTCTTTAAGGAATTATGGAAATATTTTGAGTTTTCGTCTCCATTAATCATCTATCGAACACGGGCTTTCTGCTTTAGCATCCCTGTCTTAATTTTTTCCTTTTCCATCCATGTTTTTCTCGAGTTTAGCCATTTAGCTCGCTTTTCATCATTTAAACAACCTACTTCAGCTTTCAATTCAAGATCCGTTACTACCTTTTTAACCGTCTCAATCTCACTATCAAGCTTACCAAAGTGAACTTTACTCCATTCTTTAAGGTCACCTTTTAATCTTTTTAACTTGTTACGGAAAACACAATCCTTCCGGTTACCCCCCATTGGACCAGACCAAGAATCGGCAATAACCTTGTCAATACCCTCAACCACGAACCAATCATCAAAGATTTTGAACGGTTTAGGCCCAAAATCCACCTCACCATCCGACAACGAAATAGGACAATGGTCCGATACACTTCTATCTAAAGCCACCACTTTTAGATCGGTCCAAAGGTTAAGAAAGTCGTCCGAAACCAAGAATCTATCTAGCTTACTCATTTTCATCCCATCATCACTAACCCTAGTAAATTTCCTCCCACCCAAAGGAATGTCCACTAAACTATTTCTGTCAATGAACTCGTTAAACCTCTTAGCCCGATTATCCAAAAATTCACAATTCAATCTTTCCGACTTATCTCTAACCTCGTTAAAGTCCCCACAAATGACCCACGACACACCATCAATACACAAAATTTTGTCAAACGAATCCCAAAATTTACATTTGTTAGCGTCATCATGCGGACCGTACACATTGACAATAATCGATTCATTACCCGACTTTTTCCATTTTTCCCGTATAGCAATAAAAAAGTCATCAATTAACTCACTAGAAACCTCGAAGATGCTTTTATCCCAAATTAATAATTGTCCGCCCGACTTACCAACCATTTCTTTTTGAACATACCCACAATCACTAGAACCCCAAAGCCCGAATAACCAATTGTCGACTAGGTTATGACATTTCGTTTCTTGCAACGCTAGAATAGAGGGCCTTTCTACGAAACATAAGCTTTTAACATCACCAAATTTACTTTCTTTCCCGGACCCGAACCCACGAATGTTTAAGGAGATAATCTTCATTAATAAAAAGGAGGTACGAACAGAGAAAAAAGACACTTACATATCTTTCTTGGTCCATTTTAGACCAAGATTGGTGCTGAATTCCTCTACTCCAATACTGCTTTCCGATATCAATTGGTTCACCTCCTTTTTCTTGCTATTCCTAGACGACGATGACTTCTTACTCAGTTTCGATCTTCTACTACCACATGTCACACAATTAATCCCACTTGGTTCCTCAACGCCTTTTCCTTTCCTACTCGATCTCTTCGCATGTAAAATTTTTGATGAAGCTTTCCAGTTGCCGATGGAATTCCAGCAGCAATTGGATGAATCAGAAGCGTAAACACCCCCTTTACTTGCTTCGTTCTAAATACATAGTTTAAGAAATATCAATATTATATCGTACTTTCTATTCACTTTTCAGTTATACTACTTACTTTTTACCTATCATTGTATTTACATTTATAAAGTAGAGTTATAAAACAACACTGTCACATTATTATTATTTTATTTATGAATGTTAATTAATTAATTTAAGATATCTTAAAAAAAAATAGTGGACAATATACTTAAGACATAAGGATGTTAAGATAATGATACTGAAGTGAATGTTGGTATACCAATTTGTACCGTTATTTTGGAATGGATAAAGAAGTTAAGTTTATATATACTACGGGAAAAGCTAACAAGTGTCTTAAGGGCACATTTTAAGCACCGTCAATAATAATTTTTTTTTCCCAAAATTAACATTAATTGTAATAGATATTCCATGTATAAAAGGAAATGAATGAGTTTAATAAATGATATTTGAATTATAAATGAAAATATTAAGGGTAATGAATCATCCTTGTCTTAGGTATGTATGACAAAACTAGTTGGTTGCTTTTAGCTGTTATCAAGTAGCTTTTAGCTGGTAGCTTGTATCTGGTAGTTGTTAGATTTTTATATGTATTTGATTGTTTGACAGAGTAGCTGTTAGATTGTTATCAAGTAGCTTTTAGCTGGTAGCTTTTAGCTGTTAGATTTTTATGTGTAATCCTTGTCGGAGATATAACAAAATTTGCTTAATTTAATATAAACATAGATTATGAAAAATTAAATATGAAAATTGTAAGTTTATTTTGTTAAATATACTTGTTTTATTTTAATATGTTATAATTATTTCATTATAGTGTTGAAAACATAATGTAAATCTAACGATAAATAAATTTGTAATAGTAAATATGTAAGCATATATCTATATTTATGTATTTATATATGTATTTCGGATGGTAATGGATATATCTATGGATGGAACTTTTCATCCATGTTCATATCCATATTCATTTAGGTTCATCGATATCCGTATTCATATTTATTTAGGTACATCCATATCTATCACGAAATGAATTTATCGGGTGATCCATCAGATCAGGTGGTCATACTCATTCTCATCTCTAAACATGACCATTGTGCTTTTAGGGCATAAGATAACTAAACCCACTTGTATAAATCTAGGGATGGCATTGGATGTAAAAAAATCCGAGATCCGCGGATACCCGCACCCGTGATGGGCTGATAAAATCCAAAATCTTTATATGCGGGTGGGCGATGGATGTAATCTTGTACCCGCAGACGGGTCGCGGGTGGGTGATGGATGTAATAGATCCATTGCTGGTAAAATCCGTTCCGAAAATCCGTAATACCCGTTTGAATAATCGACGGATATACCCGTTCTAAATGAGTGAAAATCGTCACCTTGAATAAATGGCCAATATGTAATAATTTACTCCGTATAAGTTTCTACATTCCTTTTATCATTTTGGTATCAAACTTTTTAGTAAATAGAGCATCTATGTATTATATAATCAAAGCATTTGCTGTTTGTTTTGTTTATTAGACTATTTTAATAAATCTAATTTTTACCTATATATCACTTTAGTAATTCACCAACCTACTGTATGAATACTTTTAGCAACTAAAATTTTTTTATTGTTATTTTTCAAACATTGTAACTTCACATATATTAGCAAAAAAGTATAATTAATATATGTTTTCTCATTGTATTATATCATAAACATGGTATATGATTTGATGATGTTTTTTCATATTACTTTGAATTATGTTATGATATTTATTTTTGATTTTTAAATACTTTAATTTACATGTACTTCATGAATAAGATCAGCGGGTAAAACCGTAACCTGCGAATATCTGCGGGTACGAGCATGGATCTAAAAATAAATCCGTCAACCAAGATCCGCGGATTAATGGATCATCAAAAAATCGGCGAGTACGGGTGATGAAAGTAGTGGATCCGCGCCTACGACCCACAGGTGCCATCCCTGTATAAATCCGTTGGTTGAAAAAGCATCAACCTTAAAGTCATCAATAGTATGTAGTTGGTATGGATAACGAAGTTAAGTTTAGATACTTACATTCGTTGGTTGAAAAAGCATCAACCTTAAAGTCATCAATAGTAATGTAGTATCTTTTTCGTTTTGAAAAAATGAAGACGGTCAAAAACAAAATATATAATACATATAACTTAATTTATAATGGTGGGGAGAGGAGAAGATATTTATAGTTTATAGAGGCTATATAACGACAAATTAACGATGCTTTTATAATGACAAAAAACAAATGCAATAATAATAATAATAATAATAATAATAATAATAATAATAATAATAATAATAATAATAATAATCTCTCTACTTATTAAAAGAAAACCTTAAATATGAAATAATTATTTAAATTCAACATTTAAATCAATTTCTAACCATTAGATCAAGATCAAACAAACTAATCTAACCATCCATTCTAATCTCGAAATTTAATTACAAATGCTTTTTGAGAATCTTTATTCAAAGACCTTTATACCCTTTAAAACATATTCATTTTACACTTTTACAATTAATTGGCTCCATAAATGACTCCATAAAATTCGACAATTACAATAACTACGGAGTATTTGAAAATGATTATATTTAATATTTGATGATTTAATAAAATCAAATCATTTTATTTATATCCGAAATTTTAAAAAATTAATAGAAAAAAATTAACAAATTAAATATCTGTGATAAAATGAAACGTTTGTGATCAATTATAATTAAATAATTAATTTCTATTATTATTATTATGATTATTATTATTATGCTTTTTTATATTTTAACTACGGAGTATTTTATTTTTTTGAAAGGTAAACCCTCCAAAGTGTAGCAAGTGGAGATTGAACATGGGTCCTTTGGGAACTTTTCAAGCATCTCACTAGCACGCCATCCTTTGGAGTTAACTACAGAGTATTTTGTGATCAATTATTTGATTATTTTTTATATTTTATATTATTCTATTGGCGACTTGACTGCATCGTAGAGCCTAAATTGAATCAGCGAATGACTTTGAAATTCATGGAAATTTGATTCTACCATTTTCATGGCGGGTTTTTTTTTTTTACCATTTTCATGGAGTCTTAATTTTATTTATTTATATAGTTATTTATTTATTTATTTATTTTTATGCTCAATTTTTATTTTAATATTTTAAAAAAAAAGGAAATTTCCTACATTTTGGTCGGAGGTCCACTCGGAAGCAATCTCCTTATCTGTCGAATAGAGAGAGACGACTTTCTCTACAAAAGTGTTTTCACTCTGGGTGAAGAAATAATTTATTTGTATTCTCGAATACGGGAAGATTGTCTACATCTCACCTCCCTCATACACCACTTATGTGGTATTGACTATTGAGTTTGTTGATGTTGTTGTGTAATTCTGATATTAAAAATTAATTCAAATAATTGAATCAATCAATATGCGTGAATTACGCTAATCGATCATAATTTTGTTAAAATTTAATTAAATTGAACAAATTGTTAGGATACAATCAACAATTCTCCTTCAAGATTTTCAAACCTCATTCAAATTTTTGAAAGGAAAAAAGGGAAAAAAAAAAAAAAAAACAGATATGCTATTCCGTCTCCATCTCAATCTCAATTCCCATTCTAAAACCTTATTCGAAAAAAAAGAACCGTCATCTTAAATTTCATTCTTCATCTCCGATAACAATGTTTGTCATCACAACTCTTTTAATTATTTTTTGGTACAATAATGATTTTGGGGCAAATATTCTGTAACCCTATTTTAACAATACACGAACATCGAATGACAGTTTAAGGTATTCATTGTAGAATCAATTGTTTCAGTGTTTGAATCAACTGTTTCAGTTATAAAATATAATGTTGGATTATCAACAATTCGTTTGTATTCCAGTTTTTGAATCATTTGTTGGGTGATATTAACTCAAGGTTTGTTCGGCTATCATGTGTTTTTATAGATACATTCATATATCATTATATGTCGTTAGAACTTTCTTTCTTTTTTCATTCAATTTTAGAAATTGAATATTTTTTATTCAAGATTTGTTCATATATCATGTGTTTTTTAGAATCATTCCTATATATTTATATGTGGTTGGCAATTTCAATGATATGAAGCTTGTGGTTCAACATGAAGTTTGTAAACCCCAATGCCTCTTTATATGTGTATTATTTTTTTGACCGAAATATGATTGTTATTAAATGTTTGATGTTTCTGTTTGAAGGTGTCAAATGAGTGGCGTGGGCTTTCAGTGAGTGTTAAAAAATATATATAGGTGTCAAATGAGTGTCACACTTTAACGGTGGGGTGGAATATTTTAAGGGTCGAGATGAATGCAAGAGATTTGGTGGGAAGGATCACTTAATCATGGCCCTCCATCCGAATAGTATGTTAGTTGCTCGATGGAAACTTGTGCTTGCAGATTTTGGAAGATACTCAAATCAGATTGTGAATGATGATAAAGATGTGATTGCTCCGTACAAACAGGTTGTTAGGACCATTCATGCTAACAAGTCTCCGACTATTGAAGTACGGCCAACGTCGGTGTATTTTCAAGGAGCGATTTATCGAAAAGATGTGAGTTATACTCTGTTTATAATGTTTTTGAAGAGTTTGTATTATTTGCTTAAATTTAAGATTTAGGATGTTACATTGAAATAAATAAAGTAGTAGATAGATATGTTATTTGTCTGATCATATTGAATATCAGGATGACCAAAAACAACTACTTCATACACGTCATAACAGATCAGGATGACCCAAAACATTTCTGGCCAAAACTTTTGATTTTCAATTTTTTTTTTCTTTTATGAACAATTATTACGTCGGGTATTTAAATGGTTAAGGAATGGCTTATAAACGTGAACGTTTAATGGACATATCGTGAAAGGTTCTGTGAGAAGTTCGTTTATGTTTGTTCTTAATGATTGAAGACAAACATGAATTTTCGTTCATTTAGTTGTAACGACCATGGGTTTTTCAACGTTTAATTAATAATATTTATTATTAATACTTGCGCATTAATAAATGTATTTTTATACGTTTACTTGTTACCGTACTTGACTTTGCATGCCCCGATTCGTCTTTGTGACACACGTACTTTTCACGAATAATATTTCGGATATTATTTACATTCATGATTAATTTTTATTAATCATTTTAATTAACTAAGGTTACTAGTTAATTACTTGGGCTTTGTTTATTTAATTGTTATTTACTTACATACTTGGGCTTTATAAATGTACATGGACTTAGAAGCCCACCCTACACACTTAATGGACTATTTAGCCCATCTTTCATGTAAGTATTACATTAAGGCTTAACTAGATTAGTTAGTGTCATGTGGAGGCTAGTTACATGCACACTTACACATATTTCCCATGCTAACTTGCTTTATTACCATTTTTAGCTAGCATCTTCACCATTACATGCAAGAAACTAGTGGACACTTGCTTTATTACCATTTTTAGCTATGGGTGGGTAAAAGGGAGGTTCCAAATCTTTTTTTGTTACTTACCTACTAGTATTCTCTCATTACACTTCATTCTTCTCACACACACTTACTTGCAACTTCTCATTTTCTCTCATTTGCTCTCTACTTTGTAAGTAACATGAGCTTTTTCTTCTTCTTTCTTTTCTTAAAAACTGAATTATATCACTTGATCTTCATCATTCTCTTGTTTAATTACTTGTTCTTTTGTTATTGTTGTTTACTTACTAGTTATTAAGAATCAAACTCTCTAGTTTGTTCTTCATATCATCTTGTTCATACAAGAACATACAAGAACTTAAACTTTCTAGTTATGGTTCTACACTTAAAGTTTTAAAAGATTTAAAGTTCATGAGTTATAATCATACTTGAGTTCATGTTGTAAACTTAAGGTTTACTTTCTTAAAGATCAAAGCCCGGCTTGAATCTTTAAAAGTATGAACAACCATGAACTTATTAACTTGTAGATTAGTTTATTTCTTCATTTTGTGACCTTTAAAGTTGTGATGTTGTTAATTTGGTCAAGTATTACTAGTTAATCTTGATCTCATATTTCTTGAAAATAAAAGTTAACTTTATAAGTTCAAGAACATAGAAGTATAACTTTCTAGTTATAACTTCATATACTTATGAAAGATCTAAGTTTCTATAGCTTATGGTCTACTTATTTTGTTGTAAACAAGAGCTTATGAGCTTACATACACTTTACAAGATGAGAATCTAAGTTTCATAACTTATGATTTCATTAAAGTAAAGATTCATGTCTTATAACTTAGGATTTAACTTAGTAACTTTAGATCTAGACTTTTGGGTCTTGGATCTACAAGATCTAACTAAGAACTATGTTCTACAACTTAAGATCTTGATTATTTAGTTTACTTTCAAGTTTGTAGCTTAATATTACTTTTAGAGTTCATGTATGTGTCGGATCTAAGATCTTGATGTAACTTTGGTTCATCAAATTACTTGCAACACTTAATTGAGTTGTGCTACATATCTTAGACTTACACTTGTGTTATGATGGTCAAAACTTGGTAAAGATGATGCAAACACATCAACGAGTTGTACACTTGAAGATATATGCATCAAGGATGAGAACCGTGATGAGCATCGAGCACCAAGAACCCACCGGAACACGAAACCTACTGTTTTTCGGGTCTGATCAGAATACCTGGGCTACTGTAAAGTTGATTTTCAGTTTATATATATATATATATATATATATATATATATATATATATATATATATATATATATATATATATATATATATATATATATATAGGATCTATGGCCCTCCGAACGTCACTATGTCCTTTTAACGTTGTGCTGAAAATTCTGACCTACTCGCACTTAAACCGTCGCCACGGTCAAACGAAGACGAGTTTGATTCTGGAATTTTTACAGCAACTAAAGGACTCATATACAGAGCCATGGCCACTGGTCCCACCTCAATTCAGTTTGTATAGAGGCTGTGGCGACTGATCGAAGTCAGCCTTTGTTTTAAACTCTTTTCTAGAATGAAACTTACTTTATACTTTTTTGTTAAATGATGAATGATGATGATACTTAAGACCTAATTTACATACATTTAAACCTTTGGGAACTATTTACTGACTTAGTAACTTTTGACTTAGGTTGAAGACCCTTCCGGACAAACATAATTGCTTACCTTTCCCGTGCCAACTTTACTACTACTTTATCACTGTGAGTTATAGCGTCCCTTTTTACTTTTAACTATTTTGGGAACTAAGAATACATGCGTATTTTACATTTTACATACTAGGCACGAGTACTTAAACTTTATATATGTGTGGGTTATACAACGGCATAAACTTTCCCCTTAGCTCGGTAACGTTTAGTCATTGGTCTTTGAACCGGTGAACGCGAATCTTAGATATGGATCCATAGGGTTTGACATCCCCACTCGGGCTAGTAGCGCTAGCATTTAACGGGTTTTAATACTTCGTAATCATACGCACTCGCCAAGTGTACTTTTAGGGGGTGATAAACGTTAAGTTAGTTACCAAGTGCCCACGGTTATACATATACTTTTCATACTGTTTTGATACGCTATTTGTAGCACTGAAATCTCGTGGCCTACCTTACATTACTGTTATACTTAAACTATAGCTCACCAACCTTTGTGTTGACGTTTTTAAGCATGTTTTTCTCAGGTGCTTAAGGTTGCTTGCTTCCGCTGTTGTACTAGTCATGCCTTGTAGACTCCGCTGCGCTTTTATAGAGATGTCACCGCATGAAACATTTTTATCTTGCATTCAAACTTTATTACTTTTGAACAATGATTTGTAACGACCTAAGGGTCACGTACTATTATCTTTGCTTCTATTCATAGAAGCATACTTTTGGTTGTAAAACATTTGACGTTGGTTATGACGTCACCTTTATTCATGAATGCAAACTTCTTTTGAAACCGCATATAGTATTTGACCTTGTAATGATCCTGTTGTTGATGATTCGTACACGATGGTTTTGTACGAGGTATCACATTTGGTATCAGAGCATTGGTTGTAGGGAATTAGGTTGCATTAGTGAGTCTGGACCGACCCGAGTAGAATTCACTAATAGGACTAATCTACAACTTGGTAGTTTACCTGTTTCTGCGAAACTTGCTGCATACTGCTGCTTACTTTTACTGCTATATGCCGTATGCTACTACATGACTTCACTACTGCATGCTATTATCTGTTTTTGATTGCATGATACTTGCCGTTATTGCCATGCTACTTACTGTTACACATGATTTAGACTGTCGTAGTTACTTTGCCTAATACGTGCTTGCTTTATGACTTACTGACATGGAAAAAGTTATTTTTCCTTGTTCAGATGTCGGATATTCCACCTGTCATCATTTTGGACAGCGACACAGACTTATCAGCCACCTCACCTGCCATCGTTGCAGATTCTCAGATCCCGTCGTCGACACCCTCCAATGACTCAGGCGCTTCATCCTCCGGAGCTAGTAGCCATGCACCCGGCCCAGTGATTACCTCAGACGAAGCTGAGGACCTATAGAAGATTCCAGCTCCACTTGTCCCAGGACCCTCGGAGCCACAGCACCATTCCGGTGGTGCTGTGATTTCCGCGGAACTTGGGGAAGGTTCAGTCCATAATGAGCATAACCATTGGTGCCGACGCCTTCCTGATGGACGTCTCGTGCCGATCGGGCCCGGCAGATACCGACAGATGATGGCCGCCCGAGGAGAGCCACCCGTGCACCCACCCCCAGCCGATTTGGACGACCCATCATCCGCCGATTCTTCATCTGACGACTCATCTTCTGACGACTCTAGTGATGAGGATTCAGATGAGGACCCTGATGATGCACCTGTACAGCCACCCTCCACCCCGCCGAAGAAGCGGTACCGTTTCGATGGTACCGTCATTCCAGGGATTAATGGAGGTCGACCATTCGTTGACGCTCATGGTCGGTGTCGTAGGGTTACTGCCCGAAAGCGGCTTGTGCCGTATCCTGCTGATCCCTTCATCCGTAAGCCTTACCGCTTCGCAGCCTCTACTTCTGTAGCCGGACCGTCTGCACCACCAACTCAACCAGCACCACCCATACCGACTGCACGGCCTGCCCCACCATCTCCCTCTGTCGAGGAACTGATGAGGGAGGTGGAGATCCTCCGTGCTCGGGTAACTGAGCTCAAGGACCAGATGTCCCACGTATTGGACATCCTACACCCACCGTCACCGTAGGGCTTTTGTAGTAGATTTCATTATGTAATCTAGTTGTAGTTTCACGTTTTACTTATGTATTGTACGAACTTGTGCGGATGTATGCAACTTATTATTAATGAATGGAACTTGTGTTGTTTAATTTTTGCACGGTGTTCTATTTACGTTACTGTGTGATGAATTCGTGGTATCTGAATCTATTTGCATTACTTAATAAACATGTGATGTGATGATTCCATGTTGGTTACCATATACTGTATTATTATTTATTGAATACTGGATTTTGACTTGAGTCAAAATTTTTGTTTAGAACATCAATGGCCAACGGAAGATCAACACCCACCACAGCCCAAATCGAGGAAATGATCAATGAACGAGTCGCCGCAGCTTTAGCGGAAATGAACCCCCAAGCTCCACCGCCACCGGTTATCCAGCCCATTCATAATGGGTGCACATACAAAGAGTTTCAAAGCTGCAAGCCCCACAAATTTAGTGGAACTGAGAGGCCAGTTGGTCTCACTAGGTGGTTTGAGAAATTAGAATCTGTGTTTCGAGTTAGTAACTGCTCAGAGGCGAACAAAACCAAGTATGCTTCATGTACGCTGTCAGACGGCGCACTAACTTGGTGGAACACGTTGGCTAAAGCAAAGGGTATTGATGAGGCGTTTGCTACCCCATGGGAGGAGTTCAAAGGGGCCATGATTGAGGAATATTGCCCTAGAACTGAGATACAGAAGATGGAGATTGAGTTTATGCAGTTGAAGGTTGTGGGGAACGATCTCGATGGTTATAATCGTAGGTATTTGGAACTAGCCCTGATGTGTCCTACCATGGTTACCCCGGAGTTTAAACGTATGGAAAGGTATTTGTGGGGACTTCCTAAGTCCATTAAGGGAAATGTCACCTCGTCTAAGCCACCCAATGTCCCGGAAGCAATGCGCATGGCGCATACCTTAATGAACCAAATCATTATCGATGAACTGGAAAAGGCAAAATCCGAAGCGGGTAGTAGTGATAAGCGTAAGTGGGATAACAACAAGGGTAGAGCCTATGATCAAAACACGGCGAAGCCACATGAGGGTTTCAAAGGAAACAACAACGGTGGGAACCCCAACCAGAACACTGGCTCAAACCCCAACTATAAGGGTACTCTACCACAGTGCAAGAGGTGCTACAAGCACCATACCGGGTACTGTAACGTTGTTTGTGAAAAGTGCAAGAAGACCGGGCATATTGGCAGGGACTGTAAGATCACCACCATGACTGGGAAGCCGAACCCCAATGAACCGAGAAAGTGTTATGAATGCGGACAGACGGGCCACTTCAGAAATGAGTGTCCCAACAAGCGAAAGGATGGCGGACCACCGCGTGGAAGAGCATTCAATGTAAACACAAGGGATGCCCGTGAGAACCCCGACTTGGTCACAGGTATATTCACTATCAATAATCTATTAGCTTCTGTCTTATTTGATACTGGTGCTGATAGAAGTTATGTATGTAGACACTTTTGCGATAAGATAAATTGGTCTTAGTTCCTTTAAAGGAGAGTATGCTTGTAGAGGTAGCCAATGGGAAACTTGAGAAAGTTGACCAAATTAGCCGAGGAGCTATTATCAACATAGCTGGTGTGGATTTCGAGATTGACTTGATACCCATTAAGTTGGGAAGCTTTGATGTTATTGTCGGTATGGACTGGTTGACCAAGATAAGGGCTGACATTATCTGTGGAGATAAAGCTCTTCGTATACCACACAGAGACGGTGAGCCACTGATTATTTACGGAGAGAGATGTAGTTCGAAACTGAATCTCGTTAGTTGCATGAAAGCGCAAAGATCATGAAGAAAGGACGTCTTGCTGTTTTGGCACATGTGAAAACATTAGAAACCGAAGTGAAAAGCGTGGATGACGTACGAATTGTGAACGAATTTTCCGATGTCTTTCCGGAAGAATTGCCTAGATTACCGCCACCTAGAGCAGTAGAGTTTCAGATCGATTTAGTACCAGGAGCTGCACCTGTAGCTCGCGCACCTTATCAACTCGTACCTTCCGAAATGCAAGAGTTGCAGAGCCAATTACAAGAACTACTAGACCGTGGATTCATCCAACCAAGTTTCTCGCCTTGGGGCGCACCTGTTTTGTTTGTGAAGAAGAAGGACGGATCATTCCGCATGTGTATCGATTACCGTGAACTCAACAAATTGACGATCAAGAATCGGTATCCTCTTCCCCGAATTGACGATCGTTTTGATCAACTACAAGGATCGAGCGTTTACTCTAAGATCGATTTGCAATCCGGTTATCACCAGTTGAGGGTGAAGGAGAGTGATGTGATGAAGACTGCGTTTAGAACCCATTATGGTCATTATGAGTTTCTCGTGATGCCATTCGGTTTAACCAACGCACCTGCTGTGTTTATGGATCTCATGAATCGTGTCTGCAAGCCATACCTGGATAAGTTCGTTATCGTCTTCATAGATGATATCCTCATCTACTCCAAGAGCGAAGAAGAGCATGAGCAACATCTTCGATTAGTGCTTGAACTCTTGAGACAAGAGCAACTTTATGCGAAATTCTCCAAGTGTGAATTTTGGTTGAAGGAAGTCCAATTTCTGGGTCATATTGTGAGCGACCAGGGTATCAAAGTTGATCCCTCCAAGATTGAAGTTATCAGCAAGTGGGAGACCTCCACTACTCCGACTCATATTTGCCAATTTTTAGGTCTCGCCGGTTACTACCGAAGATTTATTGATGGTTTCTCTCTGATTGTGCGTCCTTTGACCGCGCTGACTCACAAAGGGAAGAAGTTCATTTGGGAACCCGAACAGGAATCTGCATTTCAAACCTTGAAGAAGAAGTTAACCACTGCACCTATCTTATCACTTCCGGAAGGCAGTGACGATTTCGTTGTTTATTGCGATGCTTCGAAGAGTGGTTTTGGTTGTGTACTGATGCAATGCACAAAGGTTATCGCTTACGCCTCTCGCCAGCTGAAGATTCACGAGCGATATTACACTATGCACGATCTCGAGCTTGGAGCCATTGTCTTTGCATTAAAACTGTGGAGACACTATCTTTATGGAACAAAGAGCACTATTTTCACCGATCATAAAAGCCTCCAACACATCTTTGATCAGAAGCAACTAAATATGAGACAGCGTCGATGGATCGAGACGCTAAATGACTATGATTGTGAAATTCGTTATCATCTTGGCAAGGCCAATGTTGTAGCTGACGCTTTGAGCCAGAATGAGAGGATGGCACCTCTTCGTGTTCGGGCACTGAACATCACCATTCATTCGAACCTCAACAGCCAGATCCGATCAGCCCAAGATGAGGCTCTCAAGGAGGAAAATATATCTCATGAACACTTGAACATTCTCGTCTCTCGATTCGAGGTTAGGGAGACTGGACTTCGATATTTTGCCGGAAGGATTTGGGTACCTCTTTATGGAGATCTACAGAACCTTATACTAGATGAAGCCCACAAGTCGAGATATTCGATTCATCTCGGAGCAGGCAAAATGTACCACGATCTTAAGGAACAATACTGGTGGCCGAATCTTAAGAAAGACGTTGCAACTTATGTTGGTAAGTGTTTGACTTGCTCGAAAGTTAAGGCCGAGCATCAGAGGCCTTCTGGGTTACTTCAACAACCTGAAATACCGCAATGGAAGTGGGAAAGAATCACAATGGATTTCATTACTAAGCTACCAAAGACGGTGGGCGGATACGATACCATCTGGGTTATCGTTAACCGTCTTACCAAATCTGCACACTTCCTAGCTATGAAGGAAACGGATATGATGGAAAGACTCGCTCAACTATACATTAAGGAGGTTGTATCTCGTCATGGTATACCTTTATCGATCATCTCAGATCGCGACCCCCGTTTTGCTTCCAGATTTTGGCGTTCTTTACAAGAAGCCATGGGAACCCGTCTCGACATGAGTACCGGATATCACCCACAGACCGATGGTCAGAGCGAACGAACGATTCAGACTTTGGAGGACATGTTGCGTGCATGTGTCATTGATTTCAGAAAGGCCTGGGAGAGGCATTTGCCGCTAGCCGAATTTTCTTACAACAACAATTATCACTCAAGTATTAATGCCGCACCTTTTGAAGCGTTGTATGGCCGCAAGTGCCGATCTCCTATTTTTTGGGCCGAAGTAGGCGAAACGCAAATCACCGGACCCGAGATAGTCCATGAAACCACTGAGAAGGTTGTCCAGATTCAAGCGAGACTTAAGACGGCCCGTGATCGTTAAAAGAGTTATGCTGATCTTAAACGTAAAGACTTTGAATTCAACGTGGGTGACCGTGTGATGTTGAAGGTTGCACCTTGGAAAGGTGTGATCCGCTTTGGAAAGCGTGGAAAGTTAAACCCACGATACATTGGTCCTTTTGAAATCTTGGAGCGTGTTGGACCCGTTGCTTACCGTTTAGATCTTCCAACTCAATTGAGCTCCGTCCATCCTACCTTTCATGTATCAAATTTGAAGAAGTGTCTTGCTGAACCGGAACATGTCATACCTTTGGAGGAACTTACAATTGATGACAAACTCTACTTCATGGAGGAACCTGTTGAAATTATGGACCGTGAGGTCAAAACTTTGAAACACAACAAGATTCCGATCGTCCGAGTACGATGAAATGCCAAACGAGGACCTGAGTTTACCTGGGAATGAGAGGATCAAATGATACAGAAGTATCCTCACCTTTTCCCAACTCCTCCATCTACCCCAGCTTAAAATTTTGGGACGAAATTTTCTTTAACAGGTGGGTAATGTAACGACCCTGGATTTTCCAACGTTTAATTAATAATATTTATTATTAATACTTGCGCATTAATAAATGTATTTTGATACGTTTACTTGTTACCGTACTTGACTTTGCATGCCTCGATTCGTCTTTGTGACACACGTACTTTTCACGAATAATATTTCGGATATTATTAACTAAGGTTACTAGTTAATTACTTGTGCTTTATTTATTTAATTGTTATTTACTTACATACTTGGGCTTTATAAATGTACATGGACTTAGAAGCTCACCCTACACACTTAATGGACTATTTAGCCCATCTTTCATGTAAGTATTACATTAAGGCTTAACTAGATTAGTTAGTGCCATGTGGAGGCTAGTTACATGCACACTTACACATCTTTCCCATGCTAACTTGCTTTATTACCATTTTTAGCTAGCATCTTCACCATTACATGCAAGAAACTAGTGGACACTATCCTCTTTTGGCACCCTTGGAGCCGTCGGCTATGGGTGGGCAAAAGGGAGGTTCCAAATCTTTTTTTGTTACTTACCTACTAGTATTCTCTCATTACACTTCATTCTTCTCACACACACTTACTTGCAACTTCTCATTTTCTCTCATTTGCTCTCTACTTTGTAAGTAACATGAGCTTTTTCTTCTTCTTTCTTTTCTTAAAAACCGAATTATATCACTTGATCTTCATCATTCTCTTGTTTAATTACTTGTTCTTTTGTTATTGTTGTTTACTTACTAGTTATTAAGAATCAAACTCTCTAGTTTGTTCTTCATATCATCTTGTTCATACAAGAACATACAAGAACCTAAACTTTCTAGTTATGGTTCTACACTTAAAGTTTTAAAAGATTTAAAGTTCATGAGTTATAATCATACTTGAGTTCATGTTGTAAACTTAAGGTTTACTTTCTTAAAGATCAAAGCCTTGGCTTGAATCTTTAAAAGTATGAACAACCATGAACTTATTAACTTGTAGATTAGTTTATTTCTTCATTTTGTGTACTTTAAAGTTGTGATGTTGTTAATTTGGTCAAGTATTACTAGTTAATCTTGATCTCATATTTCTTGAAACTAAAAGTTAACTTTATAAGTTCAAGAACATAGAAGTATAACTTTCTAGTTATAACTTCATATACTTATGAAAGATCTAAGTTTCTATAGCTTATGGTCTACTTATTTTGTTGTAAACAAGAGCTTATGAGCTTACATACACTTTACAAGATGAGAATCTAAGTTTCATAACTTATGGTTTCATTAAAGTAAAGATTCATGTCTTATAACTTAGGATTTAACTTAGTAACTTTAGATCTAGACTTTTGGGTCTTGAAACTTCAAGATCTAACTAATAACTTTGTTCTACAACTTAAGATCTTGATTATTTAGTTTACTTTCAAGTTTGTAGCTTAATATTACTTTTAGAGTTCATGTATGTGTCGGATCTAAGATCTTGATGTAACTTTGGTTCATCAAACTACTTGCAACACTTAATTGAGTTGTGCTACTTATCTTAGACTTACACTTGCGTTATGATGGTCAAAACTTGGTAAAGATGATGCAAACACATCAACGAGTTGTACACTTGAAGCTATATGCATCAAGGATGAGAACCGTGATGAGCATCGAGCACCAAGAACCCACCGGAACACGAAACCTACTGTTTTCGGGTCTGATTAGAATACCTGGGCTACTGTAAAGTTGATTTTCATTTAGATCTATTCGAGTAGATAATTTTTAGTTTAAGACTCGTCTTAATCCGAGTTACGGTTTAGGATCTATGGCCCTCCGAACGTCACTATGTCCTTTTAATGTAGTGCTGAAAATTCTGACCTACTCGCACTTAAACCGTCGCCACGGTCAAACGAAGACGAGTTTGGTTCTGGAATTTTTACAACAACTAAAGGACTCATATACGGAGCCATGGCCACTGGTCCCACCTCAATTCAGTTTGTATAGAGGCCGTGGCGACTGATCGAAGTCAGCCTTTGTTTTAAACTCTTTTCTAGAATGAAACTTACTTTATACTTTTTTGTTAAATGATGAATGATGATGATACTTAAGACCTAATTTACATACATTTAAACCTTTGGGAACGATTTACTGACTTAGTAACTTTTGACTTAGGTTGAGGACCCTTCCGGACAAACATACTTTCTTACCTTTCCCGTGTCAACTTTACTACTACTTTATCACTGTGAGTTATAACATCCCCTTTTACTTTAACTATTTTGGGAACTGAGAATAAATGCGCATTTTACATTTTACATACTAGGCACGAGTATTTAAACTTTATATATGTGTGGGTTATACAACGGCATAAAATTTCCCCTTAGCTCGGTAACGTTTAGTCATTGGTCTTTGAACCGGTGAACGCGAATCTTAGATATGGATCCATAGGGTTTGACATCCCCACTCGGGCTAGTAGCGCTAGCATTTAACGGGTTTTAATACTTCGTAATCATACGCACTCGCCAAGTGTACTTTTAGGGGGTGATAAACGTTAAGTTAGTTACCAAGTGCCCACGGTTATACATATACTTTTCATACTATTTTGATACGCTATTTGTAGCACTGAAATCTCGTGGCCTACCTTACATTACTGTTATACTTAAACTATAGCTCACCAACCTTTGTGTTGACGTTTTTAAGCATGTTTTTCTCAGGTGCTTAAGGTTGCTTGCTTCCGCTGTTGTACTAGTCATGCCTTGTAGACTCCACTGCGCTTTTATAGAGATGTCACCGCATGAAACATTTTTATCTTGCATTCAAACTTTATTACTTTTGAACAATGATTTGTAACGACCTAAGGGTCACGTACTATTATCTTTGCTTCTATTCATAGAAGCATACTTTTGGTTGTAAAACATTTGACGTTGGTTATGACGTCACCTTTATTCATGAATGCAAACTTCTTTTGAAACCGCATATAGTATTTGACCTTGTAATGATCCTGTTGTTGATGATTCGTACATGATGGTTTTGTACGGGGCATCACAAACATGAAAATATAATTTGTTCATGAAGGTCCGTTTCGTTTTTATTTTTATGTATTATTATATAAAATATAAACTATATATATACCGTAATGGAACGTTAAATGTTTATAAGTTTGACTTCGTACGTTGATCTTGTGATTAGGTATTAATTTATATATTTGTTCGTTTGCGTTTGTTTGTGTTCTTGAACAAACAATTTTTCTTAATGAACAAACATGAGCAAAAATTTTTGTTTGTTTTATAGTTTTGTGTTCGCTTATTTGTTAAGTAAAGCCTTAATGTACGAACAAGCTTCATTCATGAAATGTCCCGTTCTTATTGATTAAAAACGTTCCATATTAATTGATTTCGTTGCGAGGTTTTGACCTCTATATGAGACGTTTTTCAAAGACTGCATTCATTTTAAAACAAACCATAACCTTTATTTCATCAATAAAGGTTTAAAAAGCTTTACGTAGATTATCAAATAATGATAATCTAAAATATCCTGTTTACACACGACCATTACATAATGGTTTACAATACAAATATGTTACAACAAAATAAGTTTCTTGAATGCAGTTTTTACACAATATCATACAAGCATGAACTCCAAATCTCGTCCTTATTTAAGTATGCGACAGCGGAAGCTCTTAATAATCACTTGAGAATAAACATGCTTAAAACATCAACAAAAATGTTGGTGAGTTATAGGTTTAACCTATATATATCAAATCATAATAATAGACCACAAGATTTCATATTTCAATACACATCCCATACATAGAGATAAAAATCATTCATATGGTGAACACCTGGTAACCGACATTAACAAGATGCATATATAAGAATATCCCCATCATTCCGGGACACCCTTCGGATATGATATAAATTTCGAAGTACTAAAGCATCCGGTACTTTGGATGGGGCTTGTTGGGCCCGATAGATCTATCTTTAGGATTCGCGTCAATTAGGGTGTCTGTTCCCTAATTCTTAGATTACCAGACTTAATAAAAAGGGGCATATTCGATTTCGATAATTCAACCATAGAATGTAGTTTCACGTACTTGTGTCTATTTTGTAAATCATTTATAAAACCTGCATGTATTCTCATCCCAAAAATATTAGATTTTAAAAGTGGGACTATAACTCACTTTCACAGATTTTTACTTCGTCGGGAAGTAAGACTTGGCCACTGGTTGATTCACGAACCTATAACAATATATACATATATATCAAAGTATGTTCAAAATATATTTACAACACTTTTAATATATTTTGATGTTTTAAGTTTATTAAGTCAGCTGTCCTCGTTAGTAACCTACAACTAGTTGTCCACAGTTAGATGTACAGAAATAAATCGATAAATATTATCTTGAATCAATCCACGACCCAGTGTATACGTATCTCAGTATTGATCACAACTCAAACTATATATATTTTGGAATCAACCTCAACCCTGTATAGCTAACTCCAACATTCACATATAGAGTGTCTATGGTTGTTCCGAAATATATATAGATGTGTCGACATGATAGGTCGAAACATTGTATACGTGTCTATGGTATCTCAAGATTACATAATATACAATACAAGTTGATTAAGTTATGGTTGGAATAGATTTGTTACCAATTTTCACGTAGCTAAAATGAGAAAAATTATCCAATCTTGTTTTACCCATAACTTCTTCATTTTAAATCCGTTTTGAGTAAATCAAATTGCTATGGTTTCATATTGAACTCTATTTTATGAATCTAAACAGAAAAAGTATAGGTTTATAGTCGGAAAAATAAGTTACAAGTCATTTTTGTAAAGGTAGTCATTTCAGTCGAAAGAACGACGTCTAGATGACCATTTTAGAAAACATACTTCTACTTTGAGTTTAACCATAATTTTTGGATATAGTTTCATGTTCATAATAAAAATCATTTTCTCAGAATAAAAACTTTTAAATCAATGTTTATCATAGTTTTTAATTAACTAACCCAAAACAGCCCGCGGTGTTACTACGACGGCGTAAATCCGGTTTTACGGTGTTTTTCGTGTTTCCAGGTTTTAAATCATTAAGTTAGCATATCATATAGATATAGAACATGTGTTTAGTTGATTTTAAAAGTCAAGTTAGAAGGATTAACTTTTATTTGCGAACCAGTTTAGAATTAACTAAACTATGTTCTAGTGATTACAAGTTTAAACCTTCGAATAAGATAGCTTTATATGTATGAATCGAATGATGTTATGAACATCATTACTACCTTAAGTTCCTTGGATAAACCTACTGGAAAAGAGAAAAATGGATCTAGCTTCAACGGATCCTTGGATGGCTCGAAGTTCTTGAAGCAGAATCATGACACGAAAACAAGTTCAAGTAAGATCATCACTTGAAATAAGATTGTTATAGTTATAGAAATTGAACCAAAGTTTGAATATGATTATTACCTTGTATTAGAATGATAACCTACTGTAAGAAATAAAGATTTCTTGAGGTTGGGTGATCACCTTACAAGATTGGAAGTGAGCTAGCAAACTTGAAAGTATTCTTGATTTTATGTAACTAGAACTTGTAGAATATATGAAGAACACTTAGAACTTGAAGATAGAACTTGAGAGATTAATTAGATGAAGAAAATTGAAGAATGAAAGTATTTGTAGGTGTTTTTGGTCGTTGGTGTATGGATTAGATATAAAGGATATGTAATTTTGTTTTCATGTAAATAAGTCATGAATGATTACTCATATTTTTGTAATTTTATGAGATATTTCATGCTAGTTGCCAAATGATGGTTCCCACATGTGTTAGGTGACTCACATGGGCTGCTAAGAGCTGATCATTGGAGTGTATATACCAATAGTACATACATCTAAAAGCTGTGTATTATACGAGTACGAATACGGGTGCATACGAGTAGAATTGTTGATGAAACTGAACGAGGATGTAATTGTAAGCATTTTTGTTAAGTAGAAGTATTTTGATAAGTGTATTGAAGTCTTTCAAAAGTGTATAAATACATATTAAAACACTACATGTATATACATTTTAACTGAGTCGTTAAGTCATCGTTAGTCGTTACATGTAAGTGTTGTTTTGAAACCTTTAGGTTAACGATCTTGTTAAATGTTGTTAACCCAATGTTTATAATATCAAATGAGATTTTAAATTATTATATTATCATGATATTATCATGTATGAATATCTCTTAATATGATATATATACATTAAATGTCTTTACAACGATAATCGTTACATATATGTCTCGTTTAAAAATCATTAAGTTAGTAGTCTTGTTTTTACATATGTAGTTCATTGTTAATATACTTTATGATATGTTTTCTTATCATAGTATCATGTTAACTATATATATATCCATATATATGTCATCATATAGTTTTTACAAGTTTTAACGTTCGTGAATCACCGATCAACTTGGGTGGTCAATTGTCTATATGAAACATATTTCAATTAATCAAGTCTTAACAAGTTTGATTGCTTAACATGTTGGAAACATTTAATCATGTAAATATCAATCTCAATTAATATATATAAACATGGAAAAGTTCGGGTCACTACAGTACCTACCCGTTAAATAAATTTCGTCCCGAAATTTTAAGCTGTTGAAGGTGTTGACGAATCTTCTGGAAATAGATGCGGGTATTTCTTCTTCATCTGATCTTCACACTCCCAGGTGAACTCAGGTCCTCTACGAGCATTCCATCGAACCTTAACAATTGGTATCTTGTTTTGCTTAAGTCTTTTAACCTCACGATCCATTATTTCGACGGGTTCTTCGATGAATTGGAGTTTTTCGTTGATTTGGATTTCATCTAACGGAATAGTGAGATCTTCTTTAGCAAAACATTTCTTCAAATTCGAGACGTGGAAAGTGTTATGTACAGCCGCGAGTTGTTGAGGTAACTCAAGTCGGTAAGCTACTGGTCCGACACGATCAATAATCTTGAATGGTCCAATATACCTTGGATTTAATTTCCCTCGTTTACCAAATCGAACAACGCCTTTCCAAGGTGCAACTTTAAGCATGACCATCTCTCCAATTTCGAATTCTATATCTTTTCTTTTAATGTCAGTGTAGCTCTTTTGTCGACTTTGGGCGGTTTTCAATCGTTGTTGAATTTGGATGATCTTCTCGGTAGTTTCTTGTATAATCTCCGGACCCGTAATCTGTCTATCCCCCACTTCACTCCAACAAATCGGAGACCTGCACTTTCTACCATAAAGTGCTTCAAACGGCGCCATCTCAATGCTTGAATGGTAGCTGTTGTTGTAGGAAAATTCTGCTAACGGTAGATGTCGATCCCAACTGTTTCCGAAATCAATAACACATGCTCGTAGCATGTCTTCAAGCGTTTGTATCGTCCTTTCGCTCTGCCCATCAGTTTGTGGATGATAGGCAGTACTCATGTCTAGACGAGTTCCTAATGCTTGCTGTAATGTCTGCCAGAATCTTGAAATAAATCTGCCATCCCTATCAGAGATAATAGAGATTGGTATTCCATGTCTGGAGACGACTTCCTTCAAATACAGTCGTGCTAACTTCTCCATCTTGTCATCTTCTCTTATTGGCAGGAAGTGTGCTGATTTGGTGAGACGATCAACTATTACCCAAATAGTATCCAAACCACTTGCAGTCCTTGGCAATTTAGTGATGAAATCTATGGTAATGTTTTCCCATTTCCATTCTGGGATTTCGGGTTGTTGAAGTAGACCTGATGGTTTCTGATGCTCAGCTTTGACCTTAGAACACGTCAAACATTCTCCTACGTATTTAGCAACATCGGCTTTCATACCTGGCCACCAAAAATGTTTCTTGAGATCCTTGTACATCTTCCCCGTTCCAGGATGTATTGAGTATCTGGTTTTATGAGCTTCTCTAAGTACCATTTCTCTCATATCTCCAAATTTTGGTACCCAAATCCTTTCAGCCCTATACCGGGTTCCGTCTTCCCGAATATTAAGATGCTTCTCCGATCCTTTGGGTATTTCATCCTTTAAATTTCCCTCTTTTAAAACTCCTTGTTGCGCCTCCTTTATTTGAGTAGTAAGGTTATTATGAATCATTATATTCATAGATTTTACTCGAATGGGTTCTCTATCCTTCCTGCTCAAGGCATCGGCTACCACATTTGCCTTCCCCGGGTGGTAACGAATCTCAAAGTCGTAATCATTCAATAATTCAATCCACCTACGCTGCCTCATATTCAGTTGTTTCTGATTAAATATGTGTTGAAGACTTTTGTGGTCAGTATATATAATACTTTTGACCCCATATAAGTAGTGCCTCCAAGTCTTTAATGCAAAAACAACCGCGCCTAATTCCAAATCATGCGTCGTATAATTTTGTTCGTGAATCTTCAATTGTCTAGACGCATAAGCAATCACCTTCGTTCGTTGCATTAATACACAACCGAGACCTTGCTTTGATGCGTCACAATAAATCACAAAATCATCATTCCCTTCAGGCAATGACAATATAGGTGCCGTAGTTAGCTTTTTCTTCAATAACTGAAATGCTTTCTCTTGTTCATCATTCCATTCAAATTTCTTCCCATTATGCGTTAATGCAGTCAAGGGTTTTGCTATTCTGGAAAAGTCTTGGATGAACCTTCTGTAGTAACCAGCTAGTCCTAAAAACTGGCGTATGTGTTTCGGAGTTTTCGGGGTTTCCCACTTTTCAACAGTTTCTATCTTTGCCGGATCCACCTTAATACCTTCTTTGTTCACTATGTGACCGAGAAATTGAACTTCTTCCAACCAAAATGCACACTTTGAAAATTTAGCGTACAATTCTTCCTTCCTCAATACTTCTAACACCTTTCTCAAATGTTCACCGTGTTCTTGGTCATTCTTTGAGTAAATAATTATGTCATCAATGAAAACAATGACAAACTTGTCAAGGTATGGTCCACACACTCGGTTCATAAGGTCCATGAACACAGCTGGTGCATTAGTTAAACCAAACGGCATGACCATAAACTCATAATGACCGTAACGTGTTCTGAAAGCAGTCTTTGGAATATCATCTTCTTTCACCCGCATTTGATGATACCCGGAACGTAAGTCAATCTTTGAATAAACAGACGAGCCTTGTAGTTGATCAAATAAGTCGTCGATTCTCGGTAGTGGGTAGCGGTTCTTGATGGTAAGTTTGTTCAACTCTCGGTAGTCGATACACAACCTGAATGTACCATCTTTCTTCTTGACAAACAAAACAGGAGCTCCCCACGGTGATGTGCTTGGTCGAATGAAACCACGCTCTAAAAGTTCTTGTAATTGGCTTTGCAGTTCTTTCATCTCGCTGGGTGCGAGTATGTAAGGAGCACGAGCTATTGGTGCAGCTCCTGGTACAAGATCTATTTGAAATTCAACGGATCGATGTGGGGGTAATCCCGGTAATTCTTTCGGAAATACATCGGGAAATTCTTTTGCAATGGGAACATCATTGATGCTCTTTTCTTCAGTTTGTACTTTCTCGACGTGTGCTAGAACAGCATAGCAACCTTTTCTTATTAGTTTTTGTGCCTTCAAATTACTAATAAGATGTAGCTTCGTGTTGCCCTTTTCTCCGTACACCATTAAGGGTTTTCCTTTTTCTCGTATAATGCGAATTGCATTTTTGTAACAAACGATCTCTGCTTTCACTTCTTTCAACCAGTCCATACCGATTATCACATCAAAACTCCCTAACTCTACTGGTATCAAATCAATCTTAAATGTTTCGCTAACCAGTTTAATTTCTCGATTCCGACATATATTATCTGCTGAAATTAATTTACCATTTGCTAATTCGAGTAAAAATTTACTATCCAAAGGCATCAATGGACAACTTAATTTAGCACAAAAATCTCTACTCATATAGCTTCTATCCGCACCCGAATCAAATAAAACGTAAGCAGATTTATTGTCAATAAGAAACGTACCCGTAACAAGCTCCGGGTCTTCCTGTGCCCCTGCCGCATTAATATTGAAAACTCTTCCGCGGCCTTGTCCATTCGTGTTCTCCTGGTTCGGGCAATTTCTAATGATGTGGCCCGGTTTTCCACATTTATAACAAACTACATTGGCATAACTTGCTCCGACACTACTTGCTCCGCCAATACTCGTTCCGACACCATTTGTTCCTTTCGTTCTATTAACCCCTGGTCCGTAGACCTCACACTTCGCTGCGCTATGACCATTTCTTTTACACTTGTTGCAAAATTTGGTGCAGAACCCCGAGTGATACTTTTCACACCTTTGGCATAGCTGCTTCTGATTGTTGTTGTTGTTGCGGTTATTATTGTTGTTGGGATGATTGTTGTAGTTGCTGCTCTTGTTGTTGTTGTTGTTGTTGTTGTTGGGCCGTTTGTTGTAGTTGCGATTGATGTTGCGATTGCTGGAATAATTGTTGCGATTATTGTTGTAATTGCTGTTGTTGTTGTATTGGTGATTCTTATCACCGTTTTCCTCCCACTTTCTTTTGACTTGCTTCACATTGGTCTCTTCAGCAGTCTGTTCTTTAATTCTTTCTTCAATCTGGTTCACTAGTTTGTGAGCCATTCTACATGCCTGTTGTATGGAGGCGGGCTCGTGTGAACTTATATCTTCTTGGATTCTTTCCGGTAATCCTTTCACAAACGCGTCGATCTTCTCTTCCTCATCTTCGAACGCTCCCGGACACAATAGGCACAATTCTGTGAATCGTCTTTCGTACGTGGTAATATCAAATCCTTGGGTTCATAACCCTCTAAGTTCCGTCTTGAGCTTATTGACCTCGGTTCTGGAACGGTACTTCTCGTTCATCAAGTGCTTGAATGCTGACCACGGTAGTGCGTACTCATCGTCTTGTCCCACTTGCTCTAGATAGGTATTCCACCATGTTAACGCAGAACCTGTGAAGGTATGCGTAGCGTACTTCACTTTGTCCTCTTCAGTACACTTACTTATGGCAAACACCGATTCGACCTTCTCGGTCCACCGTTTTAATCCGATCGGTCCTTCGGTTCCATCAAATTCCAAAGGTTTGCAGGCAGTGAATTCTTTGTAGGTGCATCCTACACGATTTCCTGTACTGCTAGATCCAAGGTTATTGTTGGTATGTAGCGCAGCCTGTACTGCGGCTATGTTTGAAGCTAGAATAGTACGGAATTCCTCTTCATTCATATTCACGGTGTGTCGAGTAGTCGGTGCCATTTCCTTCAAAATAGTCAAATGGAACAAGTTAATCATACAGAATATTAAGAGTAGTTAATAGTATTTTGTAGCATAATATGAACTCATTTATAAAAGCTTTTTCTTCATATTAGCGTTTTATAAGTTTAAATTCGGGTAGTACCTACCCGTTAAGTTCATACTTAGTAGCTAATATACAATTCAACTACTACAATTCTATATGAAAAACTGATTATAATAATATTTCGCGTTCAAACTTTTACACAATATTTTACAAACTTACAATACCGCTTATTTTACATATAGCATGAAATATAGTACACAATAAATTTGATACAAGATGGTTGTGAAGATAATTCTAGCTAGTACACAAGTCGTTCAGCAAAGGCAATAAAGACACGTAATTCATACGTCCAGAAACAAGTCATGCATTCTGGTTTTACTAGGATTACTTCCCATCCTTGGTCTTGTGGAACATAACCGTTATGGCCGTTGATAAGACATCGTGTTGTAACGTCGTCAAAGGGACGGGGGTTACGTATTGTCCAACAGTCCCGTAACAATCTAAAAACCTCATTTCTTACCCCAATTACCGACTCCGTCACTTGTGGGGACGTTTTGTTTAATAGTTGTAGCCCGATGTTCTTGTTCTCACTTTGGTGAGAAGCGAACATTACTAATCCGTAAGCATAGCATGCTTCTTTATGTTGCATGTTAGCCGCTTTTTCTAAATCATGAAGTCCTATATTCGGATACATTGAGTCAAAATAATTTCTTAACCCGTTGCGTAAAATAGCATTTGGGTTTCCCGCAATATATGCGTCAAAGTAAACACATCGTAACTTATGGGTTTCCCAATGTGATATCCCCCATCTTTCAAACGAAAGTCTCTTATAAACCAAGACATTCTTGGAACGTTCTTCGAATGTCTTACAAACTGATCTCGCCTTAAATAGTTGTGCCGAGGAATTCTGACCGACTCTAGACAGGATTTCATCAATCATGTCTCCGGGTAGGTCTCTTAAAATATTGGGTTGTCTATCCATTTTGTGTTTTTAAACTGTAAAATAGACAAGAGTTAGATTCATAAAAAAAAATACTTATTAATACAAGCAATTTTTACATATATCATAAAGCATAAGCACACTATATTACATATATTACACCACACGAATACAACTATCTTATTCCGACTCGCTTGTTTCTTCTTCTTCGGTTTTGGTTCGTTTTGCCAAGTTTCTAGGGATATATGATGTTCCCCTAATACGAGCCGTAATTTTCCACATTGGTTTAGAAAAACCTGGTGGTTTAGAGGTTCCCGGGTCATTGTTACAACTTAAGGACTTCGGGGGTTGACGATACATATAAAGTTCATCGGGGTTGAAATTAGATTTCTCTATTTTTATGCCCTTTCTCTTATTATTTTCTTTTGCCTTTTTAAATTCAGTTGGGGTAATTTCTATAACATCATCGGAATTCTCGTCGGAATCCGATTCATCGGAGAATTGGTAATCCTCCCAATATTTTGCTTCCTTGGCGGAAACACCATTGACCATAATTAACCTTGGTCGGTTGGTTGAGGATTTTCTTTTACTTAACCGTTTTATTATTTCCCCCACCGGTTCTATTTCTTCATCTGGTTCCGATTCTTCTTCCGGTTCCGATTCTTCTTCCGGTTCCGACTCTTCTTCCGGTTCCTCTTCGGGAACTTGTGAATCAGTCCACGAATCATTCCAATTTACATTTGACTCTTCATTATTATTAGGTGAGTCAATGGGACTTGTTCTAGAGGTAGACATCTATCACATAATATCAAACGCGTTAAGAGATTAATATATCACATAATATTCACATGTTAAAAATATATAGTTTCCAACAAAATTTGTTAAGCAATCATTTTTCAAGTAAACACGGTCGAAGTCCAGACTCACTAATGCATCCTAACAAACTCGATAAGACACACTAATGCAAAATTCTGGTTCTCTAAGACCAACGCTCGGATACCAACTGAAATGTCCCGTTCTTATTGATTAAAAACGTTCCATGTTAATTGATTTCGTTGCGAGGTTTTGACCTCTATATGAGACGTTTTTCAAAGACTGCATTCATTTTAAAACAAACCATAACCTTTATTTCATCAATAAAGGTTTAAAAAGCTTTACGTAGATTATCAAATAATGATAATCTAAAATATCCTGTTTACACACGACCATTACATAATGGTTTACAATACAAATATGTTACAACAAAATAAGTTTCTTGAATGCAGTTTTTACACAATATCATACAAGCATGGACTCCAAATCTCGTCCATATTTAAGTATGCGACAGTGGAAGCTCTTAATAATCACCTGAGAATAAACATGCTTAAAACATCAACAAAAATGTTGGTGAGTTATAGGTTTAACCTATATATATCAAATCATAATAATAGACCACAAGATTTCATATTTCAATACACATCCCATACATAGAGATAAAAATCATTCATATGGTGAACACCTGGTAACCGACATTAACAAGATGCATATATAAGAATATCCCCATCATTCCGGGACACCCTTCGGATATGATATAAATTTCGAAGTACTAAAGCATCCGGTACTTTGGATGGGGCTTGTTGGGCCCGATAGATCTATCTTTAGGATTCGCGTCAATTAGGGTGTCTGTTCCCTAATTCTTAGATTACCAGACTTAATAAAAAGGGGCATATTCGATTTCGATAATTCAACCATAGAATGTAGTTTCACGTACTTGTGTCTATTTTGTAAATCATTTATAAAACCTGCATGTATTCTCATCCCAAAAATATTAGATTTTAAAAGTGGGACTATAACTCACTTTCACAGATTTTTACTTCGTCGGGAAGTAAGACTTGGCCACTGGTTGATTCACGAACCTATAACAATATATACATATATATCAAAGTATGTTCAAAATATATTTACAACACTTTTAATATATTTTGATGTTTTAAGTTTATTAAGTCAGCTGTCCTCGTTAGTAACCTACAACTAGTTGTCCACAGTTAGATGTACAGAAATAAATCGATAAATATTATCTTGAATCAATCCACGACCCAGTGTATACGTATCTCAGTATTGATCACAACTCAAACTATATATATTTTGGAATCAACCTCAACCCTGTATAGCTAACTCCAACATTCACATATAGAGTGTCTATGGTTGTTCCGAAATATATATAGATGTGTCGACATGATAGGTCGAAACATTGTATACGTGTCTATGGTATCTCAAGATTACATAATATACAATACAAGTTGATTAAGTTATGGTTGGAATAGATTTGTTACCAATTTTCACGTAGCTAAAATGAGAAAAATTATCCAATCTTGTTTTACCCATAACTTCTTCATTTTAAATCCGTTTTGAGTGAATCAAATTGCTATGGTTTCATATTGAACTCTATTTTATGAATCTAAACAGAAAAAGTATAGGTTTATAGTCGGAAAAATAAGTTACAAGTCGTTTTTGTAAAGGTAGTCATTTCAGTCGAAAGAACGACGTCTAGATGACCATTTTAGAAAACATACTTCCACTTTGAGTTTAACCATAATTTTTGGATATAGTTTCATGTTCATAATAAAAATCATTTTCTCAGAATAAAAACTTTTAAATCAATGTTTATCATAGTTTTTAATTAACTAACCCAAAACAGCCCGCGGTGTTACTACAACGGCGTAAATCCGGTTTTACGGTGTTTTTCGTGTTTCCAGGTTTTAAATCATTAAGTTAGCATATCATATAGATATAAAATATGTGTTTAGTTGATTTTAAAAGTCAAGTTAGAAGGATTAACTTTTATTTGCGAACCAGTTTAGAATTAACTAAACTATGTTCTAGTGATTACAAGTTTAAACCTTCGAATAAGATAGCTTTATATGTATGAATCGAATGATGTTATGAACATAATTACTACCTTAAGTTCCTTGGATAAACCTACTGGAAAAGAGAAAAATGGATCTAGCTTCAACGGATCCTTGGATGGCTCGAAGTTCTTGAAGCAGAATCATGACACGAAAACAAGTTCAAGTAAGATCATCACTTGAAATAAGATTGTTATAGTTATAGAAATTGAACCAATGTTTGAATATGATTATTACCTTGTATTAGAATGATAACCTACTGTAAGAAACAAAGATTTCTTGAGGTTGGGTGATCACCTTACAAGATTGGAAGTGAGCTAGCAAACTTGAAAGTATTCTTGATTTTATGTAACTAGAACTTGTAGAATATATGAAGAACACTTAGAACTTGAAGATAGAACTTGAGAGAGATTAATTAGATGAAGAAAATTGAAGAATGAAAGTGTTTGTAGGTGTTTTTGGTCGTTGGTGTATGGATTAGATATAAAGGATATGTAATTTTGTTTTCATGTAAATAAGTCATGAATGATTACTCATATTTTTGTAATTTTATGAGATATTTCATGCTAGTTGCCAAATGATGGTTCCCACATGTGTTAGGTGACTCACATGGGCTGCTAAGAGCTGATCATTGGAGTGTATATACCAATAGTACATACATCTAAAAGCTGTGTATTATACGAGTACGAATACGGGTGCATACGAGTAGAATTGTTGATGAAACTGAACGAGGATGTAATTGTAAGCATTTTTGTTAAGTAGAAGTATTTTGATAAGTGTATTGAAGTCTTTCAAAAGTGTATAAATACATATTAAAACACTACATGTATATACATTTTAACTGAGTCGTTAAGTCATCGTTAGTCGTTACATGTAAGTGTTGTTTTGAAACCTTTAGGTTAACGATCTTGTTAAATGTTGTTAACCCAATGTTTATAATATCAAATGAGATTTTAAATTATTATATTATCATGATATTATCATGTATGAATATCTCTTAATATGATATATATACATTAAATGTCTTTACAACGATAATCGTTACATATATGTCTCGTTTAAAAATCATTAAGTTAGTAGTCTTGTTTTTACATATGTAGTTCATTGTTAATATACTTTATGATATGTTTTCTTATCATAGTATCATGTTAACTATATATATATATCCATATATATGTAATCATATAGTTTTTACAAGTTTTAACGTTCGTGAATCACCGATCAACTTGGGTGGTCAATTGTCTATATGAAACATATTTCAATTAATCAAGTCTTAACAAGTTTGATTGCTTAACATGTTGGAAACATTTAATCATGTAAATATCAATCTCAATTAATATATATAAACATGGAAAAGTTCGACCATTTTTACAAAGTAGTCGACGGTGAGATAAAGGTAGTAAACGAATTCCCGTCTACTGGCAGGGTTAGTAGACAGCGAGAACAAATAAGTAGACAGACATTTACAAAGTAGTCGACCGTCTACTGCCTTGTTGTTTCTGTCTACTGCCTTGTTGTTGCTGTTTACTCCCTTGTTAGTGTCTACAAGGCATTTCCGTCTACCACCTTTATCTGTCGTCTACTACCATTTTTACAAAGTAGTCGACGGTGAGATAAAGGTAGTAGACGAATTCCCGTCTACTGGCAGGGTTAGTAGACAGCGAGAACAAAGCAGTAGACAGACATTTACAAAGTAGTCGACCGTCTACTGCCTTGTTGTTTCTGTCTACTGCCTTGTTGTTGCTGTCTACTCCCTTGTTAGTGTCTACAAGGCATTTCCGTCTACCACCTTTATCTGTCGTCTACTACCATTTTTACAAAGTAGTCGACGGTGAGATAAAGGTAGTAGACGAATTCCCGTCTACTGGCAGGGTTAGTAGACAGCGAGAACAAAGCAGTAGACAGACATTTACAAAGTAGTCGACCGTCTACTGCCTTGTTGTTGCTGTCTACTGCCTTGTTGTTGTTGTCTACTCCCTTGTTAGTGTCTATAAGGCAGTAGACATCAACAACAAGGCAGTAGACAGCAACAACAAGGCAGTAGACGGTCGACTACTTTGTAAATTCTGTCTACCACCTTTATCTCACCGTCGACTACTTTGTAAAAATGGTAGTAGACGTCAGATAAAGGTGGTAGACGGAAATCCCGTCTACCGAATGGTGTAAAAAGACAATTTTTTTTAAAAAAGTGTATTTTGTTTGAAGTAAAAAAAAAAGTGTATTTTCAACAATTACCCTAAAAGATAACCATAAATAACCCACTAATCTGTGAATGGGTTGAATTTGCCACATTTAATATTCATATCATATCCAAATTTCATTCTTTATCAAGGCGGAGTGATTTGTCAAGAATTATAATACTTGATGAAAGACGAATAATGCGTTCATTTTACATTCGGAAGTGTGGTCGGAAGCGGGATCCGTAAAGCATCAAACGCTTATGATTTATGAAGATGTTCTCAACTACTCCAAAATTTTCCTATTTGTTCGTGCATCAGACGATTGCAAAAACGGGTACCTTATGAATCTTCTTAGAGGAATCAACAAAGAAAAATGGACCGAGATGTGGGAACAATTGTAGCAAATGGCACCACGTTTCGAGTATCAATATCCGCAAGACCCAGTGATGTGGTTGACATGATTTGGATGGCGGTTTAGAGAAAGGTATTAAATGTACATTATAAAGCTCATAAGAAAAATAGTTACAATATGTCACGACAAGTTTTGAATTCTCATTAAGTTGTGGAGTATGTTTTTTTTTTTTGTCCATATAGAGAAGGTAAGTGTTTTTTTAGCTTATGAGGGAAATATAGTTTAAGATCACAGCAATGTAACATATAGTTAGAAACCATATTAGATCCAGTAATCTTAATCCTTTATGTTACTCATCTGAAAGAAAGGTTCTGCTTTTCTATACGCATGTTAGAAGCAAATGTGTCATAGAGAAAAGTTCATTTGTAGCAGCATCTATTATGAATAAGATATGATCCACTTTAAACTCTTGGTATGTTAGATCGATTTGGATCAAACATGAGTGTAAGTGTTGGTGCAATACTAAGTTGTGTCTTCAATTTTTAAACTATTGATAAAGTATCTAGAAATTCTTAATTTTTAAAATTCCTCATCGTTCCTGATTCTCTTTCTCATATGTGAAAAGTACATATGTATTATATCATGTAATTATATAAGGATAAATATAATATATTAAACGTAAAAATCTGTTATAGATATTTTTTAAAAGATCCCGCGAATACGCGGGTCTTTAACTAGTAATAATAATAATAATAATAATAATAATAATAATAATAATAATAATAATAATAATAATGTGACAGCAACTCTTTTTTAAAAAAAAACTTTTGTGATTTTTATCATATAACAAAAGATATAGGAAGGAGTGGGTATCTTACAAGGACCATATGTAATATATAGAAATAATAATGGATCGGATATGAACACGATTATGTCGTATTCATATCCATATTTATTAATCAAAGTTTCATTCACATTCATACAATGTTCATTTAATTTTAATTAATTCATCTATATTCATATTTTTTGAAAGGCAAAATCACACACACTATTAACACAAATATTTACAACCACGAATATGTCTCAAGTGAGACTTGAACCCTCAACCTCTTGGTTGGAGGGCTATCACGATACTGCTGGGCTAAATGCCCTTTGGTATTCATCTATATTCATATCCGATTGATTATTCGAGTCAACGAATATTCATTGAATAATCCATCGTTACATATTTTTTTAACTCATACTATAATGAGTCGTAGCTTATTATAAAATTTTTTAATTACTTAAAAATAAGTTGTAATGTATATACCCGTTTCTCTAAATCGTCTAACTAACTAGCTTGCGTAACTTGTTTGTGTGTGTATGTGTTTATGTGTGTGTATATATATATATATTTACATATATATATATATATATATATATATATATATATATATATATATATATATATATATATATATATATATATGTATATATTAGAGTGCGCTGATCAAAATAGCAGTTCGATATGGACGAGAATATTTCGCCATTAAGATTATGAAATATTAAAATCTTAATGCAATAAAGAAGAGAAGAATATGTATAAATTTAATGAATTAATATACTCCTTTCGTCCCATTTAGATAGTCATGATTTCCTTTTTTATCTGTCCCAAATTAATATTCAATTTTATTTAAATAAGACAAAAATATAGGTAAAAAGTAAGGCGTAAAACTGAAAAGTAGACAAAAAATTATATGTGTCAGTCATTTTTTCTTAAACTGTGTGTTTTTTGTCTGGGAACTATAAATTTAGAACGGAGGAAGTATAACTGAGTAATTGGGCATTATTATTAACTTTTTGAAACGCGAGAATATATATATATATATATATATATATATATATATATATATATATATATATATATATATATATATATATATATATATATATATTATATGTTTGTATTTTGGGGTGAAATCGAGTTCATTATCTATGAACTAAAAATTGTTATCCATATCCAATTCAATAAACATCAATATCAATATCCATATCTCATATTCATCTATACCCGCTTTAAATGAATTGGATCAAATAGATATTCATCAGACCTAATCTTTATTGTCATCTCTAATGATATCCTGGTAACCAACCAGATGAAAGTGTCGGATGAAACTTGTGGACAGAAGACATACACAGCCTTGTATGCCTTAGATTCGTGACCCGAAAAAGCAATAATATGCCTAATAGCTAGACAATTACTCTATCTTACGATAATAATTTTCTAACATATTTTATATTATATATTACTATTAATAATATTTAATAATACATCAATAAAGTACAAGTTATACCCTTGTATGTAAAATAAAATCTTTCTAAAATTATAAAAATAACATATAATTAAAAATTTATAAAATTCTAATAAAAACTTTAAGGGTTGTTTTAAGAAATAATTGTGAAAAAAATTGGTAAATGTTGTTAGTTAATTGTGATTATTTCTATAAGGTATGTGGTTATATCAATTGTACAAATGAGAGATGCATGTCTTAATTTTTTTTTAATGATAACTAAGTTGTCATTATAAGAATCATTGTAATAATAACTATATATTATTAGTTTAATGAATACAAAGTAATATAATTCATTTGAACTTTATTACAGGAATTCAGAAAATGATTAACTTTTTGAAACATATAGATTTATTAAGATGAAGAATGAATAAAATATTATATTGTGATATTGACTATTTTGCTTCGTTCGTCCCTTGAATATACACCGTTTTGCAATCAGAGTCCCTTAAACTTTTTTTTGACATTTAGAATCCCTTAATGTTTCTCTAATATCTGACAGTAAACCTGCTTATTCTTGATCATCATCCCAAACATAAACAAGATTTGAAAAAGTGATTTGAATCGAAAACATAAACATCCCAAACTTTACCATTTGTTATATTGTATGTAACTCCATACTCTAGATATGTAATAACCATACTTCTTTCGTTAATTATTTAATGATTGCTATTTGACTTTTACGTCTTGCGATGATTAGATAACATTTCTATGTTATTATTTGTTATAAATATTATTTGATAATATTTATTTGATGACTATTATGATGCTAAGAAATTATATTCTTAAATTTCGTTACTTATGCTTGACGACCGTTAGAAATAGTTAGTGGTTTAATCGTTTACGTTACCGTTAATCGCCAGACATTTAGTGTTTGTGTAACATCCTTAGTTTGGGCTTGGCTGAAATGACCTTTTTGCCCTCGTGTGATATTAATTGCAATTTTGATAATTATATGTTAATAAATATTTGGTGTTTTAGTTGGGTCCAGTTCGTGACAAAGGTCACAGAACATATTTGCTTATTTAATTTAAACCTCGTTTGGACACTTTAACGAGGTGCCTTGTGTTTCGGATAACTAGCAAATACTCGTGTGAGACACGGAAGAGGTTTCCTCAATATGAAGAAACCACATTTATTTAAATATCTATGCTCGTTCTATTTCGTTTCCATTTAAGCAACTTAAAACCCTAAATCACTCCCTGCACTTGTATACCTAAACTTAACTAGTGCAAATCCAAGCTTTAGACTTTGTGCATCTGATTCAATTAGTTTCAAGCATCAAAACAAGGTAATTATCTCATATTTTGATGAATTCAAATGGGTTTTATGTGGGTATTGTAAAAGTGAACTTTTTATGCTTGATTCTTGATTACATGTGTTTGTTATGCTTGATTGATGCTTGCTATAGCTCCTATATGTGTTACTTAATGTCCTTGAACCATTTGATCGAACAAAACATGTTTATATATCAAATTAGGGTGTAAAATGCCTTAAAATGACCCAAAAGAGCTATTCTGGTGTCCTTATACGAAGAGGACTTCTCTTCGTACGAGCAGTTTGTCAGTTTTTGGAAAAATTGAAATGGCCTTAACTTTCAAACCGTGACTCCATTTTTGATAAATAAAGTACTGTTGGAATCGTCTTGAAGTCTTTCCAATGGTAAGGTTTTAAAACAGTAAATTAAACTTTAAATTGGGGTCAAAATTATACGAAAGTGTGTATGCTTAGTTTTACACACATACGGGAGTTGCCGATAAAAGGGAAAATGGGTAAACTTGCCAATAATAGTTCATAGACTTATTTAAATGACTTAATAGCATAATATAATGGCATGATATCGATTATTCTTTGAATGTTGCTTGTATGCTTTCTTGCACCTCGTGCGAAGAGATTCTCTTCGTACGAAGTGAAGGTCTCTTCGTGCAAGGAGTCCAGGTCCTCGTGCGGACTAAAACTTGATTCTTGTTATTTGGCTAAGTGTTCCAATTAGTACGAAGGGAATTTAATTCGTACGAAGAGGGTACCTCTTCGTACGAAGACAGGGTACTCCGTACGAGTTGATTTTGTGAAACTAGGACGAGCTTGACCACTGACCTCGTTCAAAGACTTCATGCCTCGTACGAGGAGAGACTTCTTCGTAAGAGGCTGTGTCCTTCGCACGGACTGGTTGGTTGATTTGAATGTTTAACTTTTGTGTTTCGATTATGATGTAATTGATCCGAGGTTTCTAACTTGGTTGTATCATTCTTAGGTGAAAAGGAAAACGAGAAGGCTCAGTAACATTAGACCACTGAGTTCTTGCTGGTAATCGATGAGTGGGACTATCCTTATGGATATTGTATTTAGTAATAAATGTAGTTACTACCCACTGTTATGCTAGTAAAGATTATGATAATCTATGTATACATGTTGAATACTGTTGTAATTATAAGTAGTAGGTGATACTATTGTAATCAGGTTAGCCTGACTAGATTGAATCTATGGCATGTCTGATTAGGGTGTCATGTGTTTATTAGTGATCTTACCTACCGTGAAGTTGTAGGTGGTTTATGTGCACATGTGAGAACTGGCCGTGTATAGAAGGGACAGAAGAGGTCAACCGTGTATAGAAGGGTTGAGCTCATTGGTTATTGTAATGACAGTATATTGCAATTGATGTATGTAAATGGCAGGAGAGGTATAATGTGTGACAATAACGAGGGCTACACAGCTCTAGCTTGATCGGCTAGTAGTTGTAGACCTGGAAGGGTCAACGATCCTTTTGTATTTATAGTCGTTAGTGCTATGAGAGTGAATAGCCGTGTAGAGCTATTGATACCTATCGAATAGTTGTGTAGAGCTATTGATACCTTATTGTATAGCTATGTAAGGCTATGTTAGTATGGTGCATTTAGTGAATTGCTTGTTGATACTATTGCTGCTCTGTTAGTTGAATTACTGCCTAGCTCTATATGTTACAAATGTGTAATGCTATATTATATGATAGCTATATAACGCTATGTCCACGTGCCTGTGACCAGATGCATGATCCCTAAAAGCTAGGCTTGGTACTTGATAGTAATATTTATTGGGATATCTTATTCACATAGCGTTGTGCTAATCCCCCACATTTTCTCCTTTGCAGGTTATATTATTTTGCATGCTAAGGACGGGAGAAGATAGTCGCACTTTGGTTATGTTTGACACACTGAAGTGATGTTTAATATAACTATGTATAACTGTTTTGAAAACTAACACCTGTTGTATTATAATGTATATTAATGAGACGTTTTTAATATATAAATGTTATATGCTTTAAATACTTACGATGTGATTTAAAATATAAAAAAATACGGTGTTACAGTTCGTGTCAACTATGTAAAAATAAAAAGTTATGTGTCTCTCCTCCACCTTAAATTCAATCGCCTATACTCAAGGGACTCAAATTGTAACTTATTTTGTAGTGGGTATTTAAGACAAATTATACCTTATATCTAAATTGCATAGCACAAATGAATAGCAACCTCAAAATTTTCACAAACCTCCCTCACTCTTTTACTTACTTACATTTTCACTCCAAAAAATGAATAGTAACCTTATATCTAAATGGCATAGCACAAACGAATAGTAACCTCAAAATTTTCACAAATCCCCCTCACTCTTTTACTTACTTCCATTTTCACCCCAAAAAAATTAAATAAAACACATAGCACAAACGAATAGTAACATCAAAAGTTTCACAAACTACCCCACTCTTTTATATCTAAAAGGCATAGCACAAATCTCAAAATTTTCACAAACCACCCTCACTCTTTTACTTACTTACATTTTAACCCCAAAAAAAATAAATAAAACACATAGCACAAACGAATAGTAACCTCAAAAGTTTCACAAACTACCCCCACTCTTTTACTTACTTACATTTTAGCCCCAAAAAAATATATAATAGTTAACTTTATGATTTTTTACAAACTTATCCTAAACTTTTAACATTTTATACTTTAACTATTAAACTTCTCATTTATTATAAATCGACTACATACCTTATATCTAAAAGGCATAGCACAAATGAATAGTAACCTCAAAAGTTTCACAAACCACCCTCACTCTTTTACTTACTTACATTTTAACCCCAAAAAAATTACATAAAACACATAGCACAAACGAATAGTAACCTCAAAAGTTTCACAAACTACCCCCGCTCTTTTACTTACTTACATTTTAGCCCCAAAAAAATATATAATAGTTAACTTTATGCTTTTTTACAAACTTATCCCAAACTTTTAACATTTTATACTTTAACCATTAAACTTCTCATTCATTATAAATCGACTACATACTTTATATACTACCTAATAGACAAAAACGATTAATAGTCACAAGGGGTGCTTTCGTTCTTTCACTTTTTCCCCCCGTTTTCCACTTTTTTTTAAAAAAAAAAGCCCCAATAGTTTGTTCAAATATTAAAATCGACCCCCCAAACAGGGGGTAAAGTGTCAAATACTCATTTTCATAAAAAAATTTAAAAAAACTACACCCAAATATTCAACGGGCCATATCTTCTCACTCGCAACGAGTTAAATTTTTCTGACACCATCGTTAAACTCGAAACAATTTTAGGAGCACATTCACTAACTATACGCAAATCAGACGTTTTTTAAAAAACGCTAAATATTTGAGGTACTTTTCATACACGTCGATTTTGCGTTAAATTTTTAAAAGTCGACAATTCCATAGTGAAACGCGGAGATGTACATATATTGTTAATTTAAAATAACATTAATAACATTTAAATCTTTCACGGATTATACCTTTTAGTTCGACTCGAGTTGCGCTTCAACAATATCATCGTTAGCCACAAAATAATTTTACAAACTAAACGCAATATAATACATTGAAAACCGAACCCCGGCGCGAAGCGAGGGTTCGAACACTAGTTAAACCTAAAACTCTAAAAAAAAATTAAAAGCCGTATATTCCTCCTCCCTGCTTCTTTGTGTCGACTGGAATCCCACGACACCATCATCCTTTTCAATCTTCATCTACCAAAAATCGCCATCAAACCTTCACTAAATCACAAATTGATTTTAGATCCGTGCTCTAGATGATCTCATAATCACGTTTCTAGGGCCATATTTGCATTTGATTGTAAGAACTAAGAACCATACCCTTAATTTTGAATTCTGCTTTTTTATCATCATTATTATTATTACGATCATATCTAGTGCTCGAGTGGATGATTATATATGTGTGTATATGTTAAATTAATTAACGGTGTACCACTTTTATAAAATTCATATTTGATATTTGGTGATATTTTTATGCAAAAATATTTATTGAATTGTGATGAGTACATAATTGAATTCCATGTGTTGAGTATATAATTTTTCATATATAATTCATGATTTTTCGTTGAGTGGTTTGAGAGATGCAATAAAATAGAGTTTACTATTGTGCTGTTAAAAACTGATTTGACACTCAGGTGCGTGTACTGTTACTACAATTTTTCTTAGTCAAACCAGGTTTTTGAGAATTTTTCTGTAGGTTTTCAATTCAAAACCAAAGCTTTTCCGAATTGGCCGTAACTGAATTGGAGTTGCGGTGGTTTTTTCTGAAAATTGTCAAAGTTAATGGTGTAATGTTGTTTTTAAACCGAAGACTTTTGCGAGTAAATTGAGTTTTAAGAATATTTGTATATGATCAATATTAGAGTATTTTTGTGCTTACACTACATTTGAAAACTAAACTAATCCAGGTAGATTTGTGTCATTTGGAGTTGTACTTTTTAATTCCATTTTTTTTGTAAAAAGCGCGTTGTTAAACCGAGTTAAAATGTGGGATCTTGAAATTTTATTTTTGCGACGTCAATTGGTGACAACTTTGAGTCAACTAAATTTGAGAAGTCAAATTACTTGGTCTTTAAAGTCTTTGGTCAAAAGGTCAAAGTTTACTTAGTTTTTTAGTAGTGTCAAGTAGTGTCGTTTGGTTTAAGACATACAGTGACACTACTTAACACTGTAACTTGCTGAAATGTTTTTAATGATTTAACTTGTGAGTTTTAATTGTGGTGCGGTTTGTTGAATTTATGTAAACTTTGGTCAACACTTCTCGATTTAAAGTATTTTATTAGATGTTAAGCGAAGAGCATACTACATAGTTATTTTCACAACAACAATTAATTTTGGGATTTTGTCAAAAATATTTTTGTCAGACTTGAGCATAGGATTGTGATTGTGATATGACCGACTTAGTTTTGTTAGATGTATATCGACGAACTTGTATATCTAGGTTGAGTACTTCGGTCAACTGTGGTTCTGTTAGCTATCACGTTTTTGTGATTTACTTGTTGTGCACCCGAGGTGACTTGTAGTCCCTCTTTTCAAATTTTAATCTTATAGGATGAGAGTGCATGCATTTTTTGTTTTTACGCAATAGATACAAGTACTTACTTTATTCTACTCTGTGTTAGATACGCAACTCCCTTAGCCTGGTAACTGTTAACTCCTAGTTTTTGAAAACTGGTGGGCGCGAATCCTATATATAGATTTATAGAGTTTGAAAACTCCGGCTGGGTTAGTCGCGCCAACATTTAACGGATGTATAGTACTTCGAGCGTTACACATGTATCAATGTATTTTATCACACATGGCAACTTATTATTTACGTTAAGCTTGGTTACCGGGTGCTCAAAACTTTAGAACTTTATGATGATGTTTTTGATGAACTATTTGATAATGTTTTAAACATCAAATCTTGTGGTCTACTTAACTTATTGTTTGCAATACTTAAACTATAACTCACCGACATTCGTGTTTAAGTATGTTCATTTTTAGGTTCGTAATTGCTTCCGCTGTAGAAATCTAGGGTGTCTGCATCTAGAGTTTGTTTGGCATTTCATTAAACAATTGTTTGTATTCAGTTTTTAGATACATTTTATTTAGATGATGTATGACTTGTTTGACGTTTGTGTCAACATATTTTTTGAAAAAAGTATCTATTTTGGAAAACTTTCTTTTTTTTGAAACCTAATGTTTTTGGCAACTTTTCATTTTTGAAAATCTTTTTGAATAGTGAATGAAATATTAATTAAAACGTCTCATATAGAGGACGTCATCATGTTGTGGGACCATTGTTAATATGCCGCGTTCAATAACGATTTTGACGGGTCATTACAAGTCACCATGAACAACCCACTCACAAAATGCAAATATGAAACTTTGGTAATATCAAGTAAAATGAAACATTTTTTACCTATGAAGTGCAAACTCAATCATTTGTTAAATTCTAGTACGCACCTTTAAAGTGTTAATCATTTCATGAACTCGTGAAAAAACCACTTTCTTAAGTTTATAAAATCAAACTATGCACCACTCCCTGTTTCCGGGCCACAACATCTGTATTACAAAAAAGAGCAATTAAGAGTTTTGAACTAAAACTTTACTTATAGTACCAGAGGCGATAGAACTTCAATTTAATTAAGGGTTACTTCAATCTAATTGGTGCAACCTTTCAAATTTTCTTACAGCCACAAATACTCATTTAATGGCTGCTGACACATTAACCACCACTTATACACATGTCTACGCTCCGTCTTTCCGGTTCGACACGTTCACTCAATCTGCGAATCCTCCATCTCCAACAAACCAATCCAGGTCGGATTCTTCAAATACGGATCCTAAACTCGAACTTGAAGAATTGGAAGGCGATTCTGATGCCGATCCCGAGTTCCATTTTCAATCACATCAGTTTGTTTGTAAATACGAATCCTAAACCCTTTTTGTTGGGTTTTTTCAGGTTCATTTGTTTTTGATGTAACGGATATGACATACATTTTGTGAATGATATTTGAGTTTTAAATCTAATTACTTTACAGACTAAAATTAAGGTTTATGATTTTGAATTATGATGATGAATATGGATGATGAACATGAATGCTGCTGAGCACCAACCCTTCTCAAATATTTAAAAGACTGAACTATGATTGCACATGTTTGAAATCAAGGGGCTCTGATATGCCAAAAAAACTTGATGGACTCTTATTGCAAAATGGTATATATCAAGGGAACGAACGAAGCAAAAAAAACCTATGATAGAATATATTTAATTATTATTGTGAAATATAAATCATGTTTATCCTGGTCTATTTGATGATAGCCATACTACAACGTTGTATTTGAAGATGACGTGCATACCGACACTATACATACTTAGGATTCTTGCATTAACTCATGACACCTAATATAATACATTTTACCATAAATATAAATTAACAAGAAAACTAGCACTGCCAGCTTCGCTAACCCATAGAGTTTTGCTGGTGGCGGGATAGTTATCGTTTGTACAAAACGTTAAGATATCCCACACTTTGTTTAACAAAATAAAAAATTGAACAAAAAAAATCTAGTTAAAACCTATCAAATTCGCATAATTTAATTTTTCAAAATTTTAATTTAAAATAATTAATAAGAATTTGAAAGTGGTATAATAACTTTGAATGTTATTTATACACGTAACCCTTTTATCCTAAAACTACTAGTATAAAGACCCGTGAAATCACGGGTTTATTAAATTATTCAAGTTTAAACAAACTATTATCGAGAATACTTACCAAACCATTGAGAAACATAATCAAATCATTGAAGATTACAAAATGCTATAACAAATAATTACAACGAAAGTGAACCACAAATATTTTGCCCGTAACATATGTAATCGAAATAATCAAAGATTAAATATAAACATATTTAACAGTTGAAGAACACATTCGCTCTCCCACCACTCTCTTTTAATTTTCATCACATACTATTTTCATTGCCATAAAAGTCAAAATTACAACATTTTATTAAGACATGTATTTCGCATACATGTGAAACATATTTAATTCCGTAAAGAGAACCTATATTTGAATAACAATAAAAAAAGTAATTATAAATAGAATTGTAGTAGTAATAATAATAATAATAATAATAATAATAATAATAATAATAATAATAATAATAATAATAATAATAATAATAATAATAATAATAATAATAATAAACAATAATAATAAAGTTTGTTTCAGAATTAAATATTTATGATTTTTAAAAATTATTATTAGTATAAAAAAGGTTGTACAATATGCTTCAAAGTAGATGTGTTCAAGAGGTATTTTTTAAAATATTGTATATTTTGTTTTAAAGATTGTATATATGTTCATTGAATTATAAGATTGCACATAATGCTTTAAATTTGTACATATGGTCATGTGGGTGTTTATCATCAGATTGTACATGATGCTTCAAATATTGTACATATGGTGATGGAGTATTTTACCATTAGGTGGTACATAATACTTCAAAAATTGTAATGATAATGAGAGTGTTTTATCATAAATTTGTACATAATAATTTCTATATTGTACAATTAACATTACTTTTTTTAGTAAATAAATAATTAATTATTTAAATAATATCATCATGGATAGCTTGAAATTTTTATTTTTATTTTTGAATTTTTTTTAAACCTGTAAATTCTTCATTTATCACATATCATAATAGAGATTTATTGGAAAGTATAGATATACTCCCTCCGTCCCAAATCTATTGTTCCCAAATTAAAAATACACAGTTTAATAAAAAGTACCTGACGCATGTACCAGTCTGTTAACTTTTCAGTTTTACTCTTTACTTTTTACATATACTTTTATCTTAAATGTATAAAGCAGATGCATAACAGAACTTTACCACATTATTCTTTATCATTTATAGAAGTGGACAATTAATTTTAGATATCCTAAAAAGAAATACTGGACAATAAAATTGAGACGGAAGGAGTATAATTTATGCTATAAATATGTATTTATTTCTCCGTATTAGAGCAGTGGGAGTGGGCTCGGTCACCTGCCCCGTCGGGACCCTCGTCGCAAGTCGGGCCACTCCCCCATTCCGTCACTTGTGCTCGTCGCCTGTCTGTCAGTCGCTGTGGTGACGGAAGTTGGAACATATAAAAAAAAAAAAAAAATTGAACCGTTGGGAAGAGCCGTTGGGTTTTTTTTTTTTTACTTTATATACATACATACACAACACATACACAAACACAAACTCAAATCTCATTCACAAACAAATGAAAATGTCAAATAACCAATATTATCATTCACAATGGAGTCCACTCTCACCCTATTCACCCGGATCGGCTCAAGGTTCGGCTAGTGGTGGTGGTGAGACTAATTTCGGTTTTTCAAATTTTGCCAATTCACAACAATCATTTCCACAGATGTCTCCCGAGCAAATGCAAGCGTTTATGTTGTGGCAACAACAACAATCACAAGTTCCACAAACACAACAAACACAAGTTCAACAAACACAACAAACACCACAAGCATCAAAACGCAAGTTGAGAGCAAAGGGTAAAGGAAAAGAAGTTGCGGTCGATTCGTCTCAACCTAGAAGACGAACTGAGTACTTGTGGGAACCCGAAGATGAGCTACGTTTAGCTCAATCGTGGATTGCGGCTTCTGAAGATCCAACCAAGGCATTGATCAAAAGTCATCTTCGTTTTGGAACGTGGTTATAAATGAGTACCATTCTAGGGGTCCACCTTACAAAAGAACAAAGGATATGTTGACCTCCAAATGGACAAAAATGAATGAATGTTGCAGAAAGTATGGTGAAATCGTGAGTCGTCTCAAACGAGTTCCACGTAGTGGCGAGGGTGATGTCAATTTCAAGGAACATTGTGATGCACAATACAAGGTGGAGATGTTTAAGAAGTTTAACAATTACCTAGCTTGAGAATTCCTAAAAGACAAGCAAAAATGGAACAACCCGACTCCACTTAAAACAACCAAACGTGATTGTATTTGTGACGATCGCTCCAAATCCATATGGACGAACACGTCATTCATTGATTTCATTGCGAGGTATTTGACCTCTATGTGATACGTTTTGTAATATTGCATTCGTTTGAAAAGGTATTTCATAAATGAATATATAAATTCCAGGTTTTTTTACATCTGATGATTCCTACGTATAGACAATCACCATTTAAATGGTTTACAATAATACATCTGTTGACAATACAGTCAAAATAAGATACATGGTAATGGTTTGATGAATGCAAGTTTCTTGTATATAGCATGTATGACTCCAAGCACATAACTTGTATCACGTATGAGCAAACAGCGGAAGACTTCTAGAAACCTGAGAATAAACATGCTTCAAGTGTCAACACAAAGGTTGGTGAGTTCATAGTTTTAATATTACACATAATCCGTATATCAATGTGGATTACAAAAGTTCAGTTGTTTCATTCAAAACGTTTATCATTATGTTTTAAATAAAAGGTGGACCACAAGATTTCAGTTGTTTCATCCGAAACGTTTATCAATCGGTTCTACAAAATTGAGCACCCTGGTAACTAAACTTTAACGTTTATATAATTTGTACCCTCTGTATAATCATCTTAATAATACACGCAAACCAACGTGTACGCTTCTCAAATAGCATACGTCCGTTAAAAGGCTAGCGCTCTAGCTCGAACGGGGATGTCAAGCCCTATGGATCCATATACTACTACTCGCGCCCACCAGTTCTTATAACTGACAGTTACTAGTTACCAAAGCTAAGGGATTTTCGGTTCAAACTCAGTGTAGAATTTAGTATGTACTTGTATCCATTGTGTTTAAAATAAAGTGCATGTATTCTCAGCCCAAAAATATATATTACAAAAGCAATTAAAAAGGGAGCAAATGAAACTCACGCATATAAATATTGTATATCGGTTAATAAAGCAGTTGCATGTATTCTCAGTCCAAAAATATTTAAAGAATTTAAAAAGGGATACTATAAACTCACACAAATCAGTTTTAGTTTTTGTATTCATTTCATAAAACAGCGCATGTATTCTCAGCCCAAAAATATATTGAGTAAAAGGGATCATATGAAACTCACGCATATAAATATTGTATATCGGTTAATAAAGCATTTGCATGTATTCGCAATTAAAAATATATTTCAAAAGCATTTAATAAAGCAGTTGTAAAAATAGCGCATGTATTCTCAGTCCCAAAAATATAAAGAGTAAAAGGGAATCAAATGAACTCACTGTTTAATATTGATATACAATATTGCAGGAAAGCACGTAGACGCATCGGAGATGATAAAAACGAGGTTTGATTCAGAAAAAAAATACCCCCGAACATTACCCATAACCTCCTTGGCAATAACCCATAATTTCCTTAGCTCTAGCTTGCTCGAAAACTCATTTTGAAAATTACTTGGACAGCACTCCGTCGTAATATTTGATGTACATTATTATTTTTGTATCGCAAAAATAATAACACTAATAATAAAAAAAAATAATAAGATTAATAATAATCTTATTAATAATAATAATAATAATAATAATAATAATAATAATAATATAAATATTAAATAAAATAAATACGGAGTAATATGTATGTGTGTGTTTTTTTTCCTTTCTTTACTCGGCAGAAAATGTTGCAATTTATAGAACCTGGTCTGAAATCTGGAGTCATGCGACTCGCATGGAAATGGCCTTCTAGCCATGCGACTCGCATGAGGACCAGGGACAGCTCACATTGTTTTGGCTCTTAGCTTGTCGACATAATATAAAATAAATATAAATATATAAATAATTAATATAATTATTTATATATTATATTTTATTCTTGTGCATAGTAGACTTGTAATTTTTGTTCCGATAAGTCGTACGTCATCACTCGACTTATGTCCCGGTTCCGGTTTCTCGAACGCATTTTCGTACGCTTAGAAAACTTGCATTTTACATTTCGTGACACGTACCTTTGTCAAAATATAGCCTTAAATTATCCCTTAATTATATCACTCAAAGTGTATCTTAAACTTTCGAGTGTTTTGGTCATTTACTTCTATAAATCATCGTCTCGCTATTTGTTAAAACACATTTTTATAATAGTGTTTTACTGTAGCAAAGTTACTGTAGCAAAGTCACTGTAGCAAAGTCAATTTCACTGTAGCAAATAGTGATTTTCGAAAACACTGTAGCATTTTGAGTAATGTGGCAATTTGAAAACACTGTAACAAATTAGTGTTTAACTGGTTCATCTTAAACGCTTTAGTTAACTTAACTAAATATCAATTGAATCAATAAACGAATGTTACTATCGTTTATTATATATATGTATATATCTTTTTAATATACATAAATCAGTTTTTAAATACACATTGGAAGTTATTTATAAATAAATTTTAATAATAAATATTTCAACTTATCATATACATTCGAATAGATATTTAAACCAATAAGTTTAATGTACGGTATCAAACAATTAATACATTGTTACCTTTTCATGTTATAGTATATATGTATCTATTTACATATAATTGTTCGCGAATCGTCGAAAACAACCGAAGGGTATTTAAATATATAAAAGTAATTCAAAAATTTTGAGATTCAGTTTTACAGACTTTGCTTATCGTGTCGGAAATGTTAATCATACAAAGATTAAGTTTAAATTTAGTCGAAATTTCTGGGTCATCACAGTATTAGTTTGGATGATTGTGATCAAGATGAGGAACCGGAAGAGAATCCAAATGCGGAGCTATATAGGGAGGATGCAACACCACGACCTCCCGGAAAATCAAGAAAATCAAAATCAAAAATGACATCTTCGAGCTCCACCGCTTCCGCAAGATCCTCGTTTGATGAAAGTATAAGCGGCACTTTTGATTCAATGACTAGTTACTTTGATTTGAAAATACTACAAATGTCTACCGCGGGAATGGATGAGGAAGGTGCATTGATTCTTCAAGCGAAGAAAGTGGCAATTCGGGCCAAGCTTCGAAGTGGAAATTGAATCGTTTCGTATTTGTTCTTAATAAATAGGAATTGTAATGTTTTATTTATTTATTTAGGAATTGTATTTTTTTAGGAATTATAATGTTTTATTTTTATTTTAATGGAAGTTATTTCTATTTATATTAATTTTTATAATTATATTCATTTATGTTATATTTAAAATCATAAAAATAATAATAAAAATATAAACATGCCAAACTGACAGATGTTATCACTTTCCACTTTTTTTGACTCAGCAAGTCAGGCCTGACATAACAAGTGACTTCAGTCACCACTCCCTCTTAAGCAACAATATTCTAGAAAGTAGGGGGGTCGATGATTGTACGAATTTGTATAATATAACAATATAAAATACTAACATATGCAAAAAATTATTAATAATAATAAATCAAAGGTTGTGGGTTGGGTCCACCGCCCGTGAGAACCAACAAGGCAACAAGAAATGGTTGAAATTTACGTGAATTATTACAGATAAGATCAATTGTAATTTTCTATACCTAAAGAAGAAAGTACGTGGCTAGTTTAGTAACTGTCACTAGCTAAAAGTGTCTGATAGTAAAGCGTGTCAAGTTTAATTTTTTAATGACTCCAACATCCACCGTCCAGACGTCTACCACCTTTCGTCTGGACTTTCTAGCCATTAATTATTAATTATTATTACGAATTACTCCGTAATATTATTATATGGCTATTATATTATATTCAGTTCAGTGTAATTGATAAATTAAAAAGGGAGTTATATTTCCAAACATCCCTTTTGATAGATCCACAAAACTTTAGTGTATTTCTGAAAATACCCTCATATAATGTTCTATATTTAAATTCAATATATATATTTATTAATTAATTATAAATTAACTTTTCTACTATCATTTAAGCTGATCTGTGCTAACTCCCCATTTGTTTTTTTTTTTGCAAATCGTAACCAACTCCCCGTATAAGATCTGTAGCAAGTAGCAACTCTCCATTTACATATAGGGATTAATGTTTGTTACCAGTAATTTTTTTTTTACCAACGAATTTACTGTGTATTTGATATAAAAAAAACTTAATAACCCTGAAAGCACACACAAATTCCGGTAACGAATACCAGCAGCGGTCACAAACAACGAGAATTCCGGTAACGGATACCTACTGAAACATGCCGAAAAAGGTTGAAGATGGCCGGAAAACTAAAATTCCGGCAGAGCCTAGGAGGCGCGTAAGGGCTCAGAATCCGGGAAGATGTGTCGGGCTTGGTTCTTAAAAAAAATTCGTTTTGATAGAAGATGGCTGTGACACCTAACTCCTAGAGATTAGAATGTAAAATACAAAGACAAATTTTGTTGAAGATGTGGGTTTGAGTAAGCAGTTGCAGGGAGAGGGGAGAGAGTGTGGTGAGTTTTCTGGAGTATAACATACAAATACAGAACTACGAAGTAAAATATTACGCGATATTTGACAAGGGCATTTCCGGAAGTACAACGAAAAAAAAAGTGGATATATAAATTTGAGTGTTGAAAATATCAGTTGCCTAAAAAAAAATGTAATATCCAACAAGATGTCACAACAGGCCAATAGTGACTGAAATTAATTAAAGTGTTCTTTCTTTATTCATTACTCCGTAATTATCAAATTATGGGTCCTACAACCAGGACGTTCTTATTTGGCAGGATCTATCATTACTTTCTGGCCATAAAAATATAAATCGAAATAGTTCCTTTTTAAGAATATATAACTGTACAAGTGTGTACTAATTTGATACTTAACTTATCAATATCATATAAAATCAATTCCATAAATAAATAAGATATATTACTTTAATATTTTTTATGTGTGCATGTAAGATGAAAAATTAAATAAAAAGTAAAAGTTAAAACTATAAAATAAACTAAATTACAGAATATATAATAAAAATAATATTTCATTAATCTGCGTGCATTTTTTATGTGTAACAATAAAATTAAATTGGAACTGCGAGACTGCGAGAGTATTATCTTAGCATAATAAACATCTCCTATAGTTTAGGCTCATATTTGGTTGGTTTATTTTAGATCTTATTGTCTTCAATGTTTTGTTAGTTTATCATTTAAACATATTATGTATTACGAGTAATTTTTTTTATAATTTGTTATTATGAGAGTTCTATGTGAAAAGAGTCGTGAATTAGTTTTTTTTAAGGCAAAATTAAAACAATTACTCCGTATATTAATAGAATAGTAATTCAACAATTACATATCAAGCATGGAGATGATTGCTTGAGCCTTAAACGGTCATTTTAGAGGCAAAAAACATCCAGAACCAAAACATCGAAAAAACTAAACACACACGAGATACAACAGATCAATATCAACTATATATTGTAGTTCATGCGGTAGTGGTATGTCTCTCTTAGCGAGAGATTAGGAGTTCGACATCCATGGGGTGAAACATTGCACACAAGGTTGTGCTTTTACCCTCAAATTCCATCCAAGGGTGCCTTCCGCACATCGCGTTGCGGAGGCAGTGAGGGGGAGAGTTTAACCGCCCATGACCTTGGATTGGACCAGGTTTCCTCCTTGGCAGCAATTGAGGGCGGGTTATGCAACTGCGAGAGATGAACCCGTGGGTGGTTAAGTCTCCTCGGTGATGCCGTACTGCTATTAAAAAAACTACAGATAACGATTGACAATCCATTAATAGCTTTTTATTTTAATTTCATTGACCGCCATCTGGATAGTCCAACTATTGACCGCCGTCATTGTTAGCTATCTACAGGGATTACGTTTATTTTTGAGCCCGTTTCTTTCTTCATTAGTTTGCTTTTTAGTTCGTTGTATATGTAATTGTGGAGGTTTAGGCATAACTCATTCATCAAGAATAAGACCCTTCTCAAGTTGATACCGTATTATCATGAGATAGATCTTGATTGATTTTGGCCATGTTTAGTTGTGAAATGGTGCCAGAATTAAATCAAAATTATACCCTTTTCCATTCATCAATGATCAATTCATGCTTGGATGTTGGAAAATTGGTCATCATGCATTTTAGCTATAGCCAAAATTAGATGTTGGATCAACGTGAATTTTAGCTATAGCTTTTTATATAAGTATACCTTTGACCGTGTTAGAGAAAAAATAATCTCGATTTATCAAAATAATAATCATGATTTACTCAAGCTTGAAATGAACGACGAAGGGGAGTGGAAGGGTCAATAAATAGAAAAGGAGAGCAAAAAAATGATGAATTTACTCTCTCACGTGCCTGACATGTGATTGACTTTAACGAAAATTATTAATGGACGTTTGATAAAATAATACTCCCAAAAGGTGGAAGAACTTAGAACATTGACTTTGAAATACTGCAAAGAAAGACAAACCTCACAATAAGTCGTATACTATAAATATGTATTTGATTAATAAGGTTATTGATCTAGTGATATATGGTGCACTTTTTATTTGTGAGGTTGTGTGCTTTTTATTTGTGAGGTTGTGTGCTTAAGTTGTTTATGAACAAATGTGTATATATTCATGATAAGCGGTGGGTATTTGACTCTCTAAGAATGTATATTTAGTTAGTAAAGTTGATTGATTGATTTCCATTGAATAAAGTCAAATTAGTTAAGTATAAATTCTTTATTGTTGCATCAACTATCAAAGTACGTTTAACCACATATTTAACTTGTAATTACAGGTTTTTTCACACATCTCCAATATGTTATCAAGCTAACATAACAATTCGAATAATATATTGGATACGATCGAACTTATTATATTTTGTAGCCATTGTATTAATGCACTTGCAAGTTCCAAATGTATTACACGAAGATCAAATATTAAGCACTTAATTGGCTGGTCTAGTAAAACCAAAAAAAGAAAACCAAATACGAGAAACAAATCAATCATCAATACATTTATACATTTAAAATATTCTCAATCTCAATCTTAATATCTTAAAAAAATAATGATAAAAGAATAAATATAACTACTAACAGAAAGAAACAAACAACCTAGAGGCTCCATAAAGACATGTCACCACAAAATTCTACATCATCCATAAAGTTGCCATACCCCACAGTCTGAGGTGGCGGTACCATGAGTGCTTCCGCCATACTGTCAATAAAACCAGGTAATTCCTCCTCATCCACGTAAGCCGAATTTTCCGGCAGTTCATTTATTTCCTCATTATTATTATTATTTTCATTATTTTCAATCACAGTTACCACCTCTTCCGACGTGTCACGGAACATCTCAGCCGCTTCCATCGCACTTTTTTGTATATCAGTCACATTGTTAGATTCCGGTACCGGCAACCGCCAAACAGAGTCAGCAAAATTCAAACAAGAGGAAGGACCTCTTAAGGCTAAAACTGCCACGTCATGTGCCCTAGCTGCCATCTCAGCAGTTGGATGTGTCCCTAACCACACTCTTGATTGTGTGGTCGGATGTCTTACTTCACATACCCACTTACCTTTGTCCCTACTTCTTACTCCCCGATAAACCGGGTGTCGTGTTTCCTTAAACTTCTTCCTTCCGGCCCGTTTTTTCGGGTTTTCGGATGCTAGTTTCACTTCAGGTTCTGAATAACTTGAACTTGAATAGCTGTCTGCATTAACAGCATCTATGTCCATTTGTAATTGTATCCTAGCGAGACGTTTTACACCTCTGTTCTAACCAAATTGCTCGACGAAAAGATTCTGCCAAACGCGAATATGTCATTTGAGACAGCAAGGTTGCATCTACTTCCACAAAAAATAGGAATCTTGATTTGGCGGGTCATGCAAGAAAGAATTCCGGTTAGAGTTGAGCTAGACAAACGTGGGGTTGATATGGACTCGGTTAGATGTCCGGTATGCGACGATGATATCGAGACGGCTGAACACACTTTCTTGCATTGTGAGTTCGCAAAGGATATTTGGAGTCGAATCTTTAGATGGTGGGGATCTAATCGGCATATGTACTCGTGTCTGGGGGATATGTTCAAGGGTGATATTGGTGGTTCCAAATCCAAGTTGTGGCAATCTATCGAATGGGTTTGCGGGTATCATATATGGAGAAATCGAAATCTTACCTTATTCCAACGAAAAAGAGGGAATGGTCCGATGGCTTTAAACGAGGTTCAAATAAAATCGTTCGAGTGGATTTCCAAAAGAGTGAGAAAGTGTTCCTTCGAATGGAGTCAATGGCTTATTAACCCGAGTTCTTACGATGATCAAGTTTAATTTATATTGTACTGTTCAAAGTCTTGTGCATCCTGTCATATTTTTTAGTGTGATATGACTTGTAGGTATAGAGGTTGCTATCCTCTGCTTTTCTACTTGTTTCGAATTGTTCCTGATAAGCATGATCTCTAATGCTTATCCCACTGTAATTTTTTATATAATGAAATTCGTTGCTTTTCAAAAAAAAAAAAAAAAATTGTAGAAGTTAACTTCAAGTGTAGCTAGTGAAGTGAAGTGAAGTGTGAAAGTGCTTGAGATATTATTGTTGTTGATAAGTGAATGGTGTTGTGTATATATAGCTATTTGTGTGGGGTCACAAAAGCCAGTTGTTTAATTAGGCGTGTGTGAAGGTTAATTACTAAAGGGCGAGAATAGTTACTTGGGTCCCATTGGTTTCTTTTTATTGTGACGCGTGGCGCTATCCATTCATCAGTTTTTACTGATTTTAGCTTTCAGTCGTAAGTGTCATCAAATTTGTAAGTGTAAAACACAATTGTTTATTAAGAATTTTGTCTTGAAAAAACAGTAATTAAGGAACAAGTTCTATCCTTGTCAAAAATATTGTGTAACTGGTGGAGAGGTAAGTTTAAAGTAATTAGCGCGTGCTTCTGAAAAAACATTAATAGTGCTAATTGGCGACTGTATATGAAGGAATACATCAAGCGTCACCATCTTAATATATGATTCGAACCTTTTATAAATTAAAAAATTGTCAACATTTTATAAAAGGAAATGTGATTATTAAAAAAGGGTGGTGATTCTCACACACCACCTTTTGATCCATGTACACTTTTGTCTCTTAAAATTACAGTTATATCCTTAGAGAGTTGAACTTATATTATTATTAAACGTATAATTAAGGGTAAAATAGGTAATTCGGTGTATATGGACCAAAAACTAGTGTGTGAGAATCATCTCCCATTAAAAAAGAATGTTAATGCTACATAATTAATATAAGTTAGTTTGATGATATAATTATAGAAAACCATAGTCTTAAGAGCCAGTTAGCAATGTCCAATTAATTACGGAAACAACCTATATAGCTAATACAAATTAAACAAGCTAGTTGGATTAGAAATTAAGTCAAGCTAACTAATAATTACTATAAATAACAAGCTATATATCTATCTCACAGATAGCTAGAAAAGGGTGTTACAAATATAATGTTTCTTCAAAAGTTGAGTATCAGTTATTTAGTACTCATTAATTTAGACATTCTGACGACTGTTGATTGCCATACAACTCGATCAATATCCCAATTGTAATTGTGCTCAAAAAACTGAAAATCATTTAATGTTAAAATATATGCACGGAAGAAATGATCATTGATGTGTGGAAAAATTCTACAATTAGTGAAACTGATTGCAAACGCAATTAATACCCGATCGAGCAGCATAGCTTAAACACGTTTTTACAACAATATTGAGGATAAGCCATCTGTCGAACAACAATATGGAATGCTTCTAATTAAAGATGTGAATTTGAATGTGTTCAGCATCTCACGCCTCTCAAATATAGGAGTGTAAATCTCATGATTTTCATTGATAACAACAAATGTATATATACAACGATTGGTTCCTTTTTTTTTCCGAACGGCTATAATATTATTAAAAAAAACTAGCAAAAAGCTAGAAAAAATACAAGAGAAACAAAATTTACAAGAATTACAGGGAAAGAAGAGGAGATTGCAACCATTGGTTCCAATTACAATTTTTCTTCCGAACTCTAGCAAAGATCCAATTGAAACTTGTCGTTACAATACTATCAATTACATGACATTTCCGAAAGCTCTTGTCGTCAAAGATAACACTGTTTCGCAATCTCCAAATGTTCCAAAGCGTTGCGTAAATAATAATGGAGGTAATGAGCCGTCGATTTTGGGGAATTGGAACACCATCAATCCAAGCCCACAAGTTAGCTAAAGAGGACCATGATGGGAGAGAGATATTCGACCACTGGGAAATTTTCGACCATATTTGTTGACTTGTTGCACAATGAAGAAAGAGATGGTTCTCGTCTTCAAAAGATTCGTCACAAAGGCAGCAGCCCGCTTCTTCAAGAACGATTCCACGTGCAGATAAATTGACCTTTGTCGCCAGTCTAGACAATTTCAGTCGCCATACGAAAATATTTATTTTGATGGGCACTTGTTTACACCACTTTGTAGCAATAGAAAATCTGGCCAAATCATGATTATCGATGAGTTTACGAACTTTGGAAACCGAGAAAGTACCTCCTTCCCATGTCCAGTAGTCTGATTCAGAAGTAATAGAAATAGAGCTGAAAAGATGATTCAAAGCTTGCAAGTTCTCTACTTCAATTCCGTAACGAGGATCTCTACGCCAAAAGAATAACCATCCATTGTTGTTGTAACGTGAGGCCACTGAGCTGCTGTTGTTTGTGTCTAGAGCAAGTAATCTAGGATAACACGACGCTAACGAGGAGTCATTTATCCATGGGTCATACCAGAATTTCGCATTGGTTCCATTGCCAATTTTTAACAGAAGAAAAGTAGTATCCAAAGAATATTCTGTATGCAACATGTTGATCGATTTGCATATAGAAGCCCATGTCCCTGATGCATTTAAGAAACACGGTAAATCAGTACCTTGACCTTCACCATGTATAGACATGATTAGTAGTGCCCAACTTGAGTTTTTATTCGTTACGAACCTCCAACGCCATTTGTATAAAAGTGCCAAGTTAAGCGAGTTAAGACTTGGAACTCCCAACCCTCCATTGTCTAAAGGGTTTAGAATCAAACGCCAATTAACCCAATGGATCTTGCGCGTATTTTCTTTTTCTCCCCAAAAGAAGCATGATCTCATCGATTCGAGCTTGTTGATAACTTTCTTTGGAGCTCTAAACAACGACATATAATAAGTGCCAACCGAACCAAGCACTGATTTTATAAGAGTAAGTCTTCCACCCGTTGAAATGAGATTAGATTTCCAAGATGCTAGGCGTTTTTTTGCCTTATCTATAATAGGATCCCAACTCACTGCTTTTGATAGTGCTCCAAATGAACATATATTTAGTAGCAATATCGTTCCAATATGTAAAGTTTTTAAATGTAATTTCCTTATTTTTAGTTGTAATAGTTAAATAAATAAGTGCGAAGACGAAAGACGCAAATCGCTCGAAAATGAAGATTTAAAGACAAAAACAAAGATTTGAAAGACCAAAACGTCCAAAAAGCTCAAATGTACAAGATACAATTAAAAAGGTTCAAATTATTGATGAGGAACGTCTAAAAATGACAAGAGTACAAGTTACAAAACGCAAAGTACAAGATATTAAATTGTACGAAAGGACGTTCGAAAATCCGGAACCGGGACATGAACCAACTTTCAGCGCTCGACGCAACGGTGTAAAAATTACGAGTCAACTATGCACAAGAATAAAATATAATATTTAAATAATTCATAATAAGAATAATATTAAATAATAAAAAGTTGTTAATTGAGCATAGTTCAGGGGTCGTAAATGAAAAATCAATTTCTAATTTCGCTATAAAAGGATGATTGACGATCGTAGCTAAGGGAGATAATTTTTTCGATCTTTTTTTTCTTTCTATTTTTTTTCTTATTTTTCTATATCAAATATCAATATCTATATTTATAATTCTCTATCATAATGTTAATGTAATCAGATATAACAATAATCTTAATTTTAATTTTAAATTATGATAATAATAAGATTTATGATAGAGATCGTTTGAGTGTGTAAGTCGAAATTCTGTCCGTGTAACGCTACGCTATTTTTAATCATTGTAAGTTATGTTCAACCTTTTTACATTAATGTCTCGTAGCTAAGTCGTTATTATGCTTATTTAAAATGAAGTAATCATGATGTTGGGCTAATTACTAAAATTGGGTAATTGGGCTTTGTACCATAATTGGGGTTTGAACAAAAGAACGACACTTGTGGAAATTGAACTATGGGCTATTAATAGATGGGGGGTATTGTCTAATTGAGTGACAACTCATTGGAGTCTGTCGAACCTATCTTCAAATTAATTAACCTAATAATTAATAATGATTATGGTTGTCCTATTTAGTGATGTTCATATGGAATCTGTTATAATCATTTAATTAATCAATTGGGTTGGGTAATTGATTATTCATTCTGATCAAGTGGATGAATTAATATTCATAAACTAATTAAAACAGGGGTGAATTACATACAGTGATAACTGGTGTAATTGTTGACAGAAGTGATAACTGCGTCACAGTTTAAATCCTTAATCAGTTGGAATATTTGACTTCGGGTATAAGGGTAATTTGACGAGGATACTCGCACTTTATATTTATGACCGATGGACTATTATGGACAAAAACCAGATAAACGTATCAAATAAACCAGGACAAAGGACAATTAACCCATGGTAATAAATTAAAATCAACACGTCAAACATCATGATTACGGAAGTTTAAATAAGCATAATTCTTTTATTATATTTCTCATCGTATCTTTATTTACTGTCATTTTATTACTCGCAATTTTATTTTCTGTCATTTTATTTATCGCAATTTATTTTACGCACTTTAATTTTTGTCATTTATTTTTACGCTTAAAATCGACAAACCGGTCATTAAACGGTAAAACCCCCATTTTATAATAATACTACTACTTATTTATATATATATTTTTACAAATAAACTTAATAATATAGCGTTAACTTCACCAGCTCCCTGTGGAACGAACCGGACTTACTAAAAACTACACTACTCTACGATTAGGTACACTGCCTATAGTGTTGTAGCAAGGTTTAGGTATATCCCATCCGTAAATTAATAAAACTTGTGTCATATTTTGTAGTATTTTGTATTAAAAATAATACTATTTCGTACCCTCCCGCTGCACTCATCAAGTTTTTGGCGCCGCTGCCGGGGAGCGCTAAAACGCTATATTTTTAATTATAATAATATTGAAATAAAATATAATAATATAATAATATTGAAATAGAATATAATAATATAATAATATTGAATTAGAATATAATAATAAAAAAATTTTAAGAATCAAAAGTTTACGTAAATTTTAAAAACAAAAGTCGTATTTATTAAATACTTCAGGGGTATATTATGTAACTTATAATTAATAATTGCTATCATGTCGCTTTCATGTGAATAGTAAATTAATTAATTAATTTTCATTTACTATTCATGAATAGTAAATGAATTAAAAAAAAAAAAAAAAAAAAAAAAAAGAAAAAAGTTTTAAAAAAAATTATAATTATAAAAAAAAAATTATTAATTTGTAAAAAAAAATCGTTTTTTAAAAAAAAAAAAGAAAAAAAAAGAAAAAAATCGTTTTTTAAAAAAAAAAAAAAAAAAAAAATTTGTAAAAAAAAAAAAAAATCGTTTTTTTTTAAAAGAAAAAAAAAATCGTTTTAAAAAAAAAAAATTTTAAAAAAAAAAATCGTTTTTTTTTAAAAATTTAAAAAAAAAAAAAAAAACGAAAAAAAAAAAAAAAAAAAAAAAAAAAAAAAAAAAAGTAAAAAAAAAAAAAACGTAAAAAAAAAAAAAAAAAAAAAAAAACGTAAAAAAAAAAAAAACGTAAAAAAAAAAAAAAAAAAAAATTATTAAAAAAATATATATATATTTTTAAAATTTTGTCTATAAAAAAAAAAATGTTTTTTTAGTTTTATTACCTTTAGATTTTTAGACTATAGTCGCAACTTTTAGTATTAAGTTTAGTTTTGCCATAGTTATTTTTACTTCTAGAATTTTTAGGCTTTGCCGTAAAATCCCTTAAGTGCTTATTCCTTAGACTAAGTTTTAGGTGCTTTAGAATTTTACGACGCCGTATTTCGCACTACTTTCTTATTTTTATTTTTCGACGCCTATTTTTCGACCTTTTATTTTTCGACATTTTTCGACGCGCAATCTATTTCTTTCTTATTTCTCGCCATTCTAGTTTTTAGGACTTAGAATTTTTTTCTACTTCTTCTCTAAATTTCTTAAAATTACGAAAATTTATTTTAAGTGGTTAAATTGATAGACATCAAAATTTTCTGGTTCGTAGTAATAGTTGGATTTGTACGTGGACCGGGTTATTGGAGCCAAACAGTCCTCAATTATATTGAGACCAAACGAATCCTGCCCCTCTGCTGCATCTTTTGGCTATTCGAAACGTGGGCAAAATCAGAAAAGTCTATTGGTTGGATAACTTATTATAATTTTTCTTTCCTTTTTAAAACTAATAGGATATTCAGTGAATGCACCGAGCAAGACGTTCACCACCTTTTGTACGTTCACCACCTGTAACTCGATCAAGACATCGTTTAACAAATATAGCTGCCGTTGATTTTTCTTTAGACTCGTCATCAAGTCGACCGAGTACTTCAACTCAAATTTCCGATAATCCAGTTTTTGAAACCAATATCACAATTGAGAATCCGGAGAATACTCAGGGACAATTCCGAGACCCTGATCCATTAATTATTCCTCCGGAACCACCAATCATTCAAACAGAGATTGTTGAGGAAGAAACCATTAAATCAGAAACCTCTAGTGATTCAGATACAACACTTCCAATCATGAAAAATCTAGAACCTCTAAGTATGGAAGACCGAATGAGAGTTACACGCACGGGCCAAGGTCACGCCATTATTAAGCCAGAAGTTAATGCGTCAGATTATGAAATCAAAGGACAAATTCTACACATGGTAACTAACCAATGCCAATTCAGTGGTGCACCGAATGAAGATCCTAACGAACACCTTCGTACGTTTAAAAGAATTTGTACACTATTCAAAATCCGAGAAGTGGAAGATGAGCAGATCTATCTCATGTTGTTTCCCTGGACTTTAAAGGGAGAAGCCAAAGATTGGTTAGAATCGTTACCTGAAGGGGCGATTGACACATGGGATGTTTTAATTGAAAAATTTCTTAAACAATTCTTTCCGGCATCCAAAGCCGTGAGACTTCAAGGAGAAATTGTTACGTTCGCGCAAAATCCAAATGAAACATTATATGAGGCGTGGACAAGATTCGGAAGGATGTTGAGAGGATGTCCTCAACACGGATTAGATACTTTTCAAATAGTACAAATCTTCTATAAAGGCGTAGACATCGCCACACGAAAAGACATCGACATAACCGCTGGTGGATCCATTATGAAGAAAACCGCAACTGAAGCTTACAAAATTATTGATAACACAGCCTCCCACTCGCATGAGTGGCACCAAGAAAAAGATATCTTTCGATCTTCTAAAGCGGCTAGAGCCGATTCTAGCCCTGACTTTGATTCCGTTTCCGCAAAAATAGATGCTTTCGAAAGACGAATGGAAAAGATGAATAAAGATATTCACGCAATACGAATCAGTTGTGAGCAATGCGGTGGACCACACTTATTGAAAGATTGTCACATTGAACCAACGATGGAACAACGAGAGAATGTTTCCTATATGAACCAAAGGCCGGGAAATAATTATCAAAATAATTATCAACCGCCAAGGCTAAACTTAAATCGAAATCAAAACATTCTTTACAATCCAAAAGGACCCGAAAATAACTGGTATAACCAACAAGGTCCGAATAACCAACCAACTCAAAACAACACTTTCAATCAACAAAGACCTAGCTTGTATAAACCACCACAACAACCCGAAGAGAAAAAGCCAAATCTAGAAGAAATGATGGCAAAGCTGATTGAATCTCAAACACAATTCATTACATCTCAAACCCAAACGAACGAGAGGTTTGATCAGTCATTAAGAACTCAACAAGCTTCCATTTTGAATCTTGAAAAACACGTAGGTACTCTTGCTAGCATGATGAGTGAGAGGGAACAAGGAAAGCTACCGAGTAATACTGAAGTAAATCCTCGGAATGAGAATGTTAATATGGTGTCAACGAATTCTGAAAAACCAGCATCAGAAGATGGGAAGGTTTTAGATGAGAGTAACAATGAAGAAGTTACACCACCACCACCCGAGTATGTAAAGCCAGTGGTGGCACCATACAAACCACCCATCCCGTTTCCAAGAAAAGGAGTTGAGTATGAGCAAGTGATAGGTAATAAAGATTGTGATACCTCTGGAAAGAAGAAGAAGAAAAAGAATAAGAAAGTGCAAGAAACAAAAGCCGTAAATATAAACCCGGTGAAGACAGTTCCACCAAAACCTCCACCTAGGGTAGGTGATCCGGGTGAATTTATTGTTCCTTGTCTACTTAGTGATTGTGTCATGTATGATGCACTAGCAGATTTAGGTGCGAGTGTGAGTGTTATGCCTCTTTCCTTATATAAGAGATTAGGTGTAGGTAAGTTAAGTCCAACGGATATGAGTGTTCGACTCTTTGATCAAACCATTAAACACCCAGTTGGAATTGCTGACAACCTACCCGTTCAAGTAGGCAATTTAACCTTTCTAGTCGAATTTATTGTCATTGACATAGAAGAGGACCCAAACGTTCCTCTAATTTTAGGTCGACCATTCTTTGCGTCCACCGGGGCGTTATTTGATGTAGGAAATGGAAGAATGACACTTAAAAGTGGTGACAAATCGATCACCTTTATGATTCGAAAATCTAAACCTCCACCAACCAAAACCGTTGAACCAATAAAAACGATTGGTAATAACCATGTTGTTTTACCAACTCCAACGGTAGTGCTTAATAATAATAAAACGCCTAAGTGTGGGGAAAATGAAGTAACACCTAATGATGACCTGATAACAAAGAACCCCGTTGTTGATACGAAATTAAATGACCCCGTTATTAACAGTTCAATGAAGAAACTTTTTAAACGGGCTATCGATGCTAGAAGTAAGGGGAACTTTAAGTTATGTAACCGGTTAGTATCCAATCTGTCGCCTAAAGAAAAGGCGAAACTAGTTGAATTTTGGGATATTACGGAAGAAGCCGGGCACTGGCTTAAAGAAAAAGTCACAGATAGGCAAGTTGATTATGGACCAAAAGAAATTGACGATGAAGTTAATCACAATTTCGACACCACAGCTACCTAAGTGTGGGGAGATTCAAATGTTCTAAGAAAATGTTATCTAGAGTTAGTTGTTCTGTTCTCGTGTAGTTCCGAGAATGGAATTCGATTGGTCTTTTCCGCTAGCAGACACTAAAGAACTAGTTTTCTCCCTCCATTCTGAATTTTTATTTTTTTTTTAGGTTTTATTTGAAATTAATATGCTTTTTAAATTTAAGTTTTGTGTGATTTTAAAAACAAAATTTACTTTATTTCATTAAGTTAAAAAAAATTGATTTCTAAAATTCGTCGTGAGTTGAAGACTAGGTCGTTGAGCCGAAATTGCTTTACCCGAGAGCGGGGCGAAAAATTTTGTTATCATTATTTTTAATTTTATTGATCTAAAGTATGCCAAAAAAATATTATATTTTATGAATTTTTGAACGTGGGGAAATATACCCAACTTCAAAAATATGTATATATATGTTTGTATTTTATATTATAAAACAGGGTAGAACAACGCACTTTCAAAGACTAACATTAAGTTCAGCAATAGCTACTGATTTTGACGACAAGAAGCAAAATATCAAATGTGATGTAAAATAATATGCTTACAAACTGGGTATTTTTAATCACTTTTCTACACTAATCACCCTCATGAATTTATAATTATAGTCTGATTTCATGCAAATGAGGGCATTGCATGATCTCAAGTGTGGGGAAGGGTTATAAATTCTCTCGGGTTTGCACTTAGTTTATTTGTCAAATTTTGTGAAAATTTGAAAAATTTTCAACTAAATGAATTTAAAATCATGTTTATACATATTTATGAACGGTGAAAACTAGGTGATAATACCGAAATTATCGTTACCTCGAAAAGGACATAAATTGAGAAACACCCTAAAACGCTTGAATTCATTTAAAATGAAATAAAAGAAAATAAAAAGGCAAAGAAAGAAACTAAGTGTGGGAAGAATGTACCAAGTTATTCAATTTAAAACATATATCACATATTTTTGTACAAGATTATTGCAGGTACTTTTGTTTTGGATAATACTAATCAGTTTTACCCGATTTACTATAATACTTTTGAAAGAAAGATGGATCTACACGATGAATCAATTCCATCATTTGAAGGAAGTAAAGTCTTCCGAAAAAGACACGCGCTTCTTGATTTAGGTCATGAAGTTGTCGTCCAGACCAGCTGTAGGTTGACGAAAAATCTAGAAAAGTCATCTCTAAAATCAGCAGGAAATCCACGGACCTCAGCATCAAACAGGGTCGCCAAGTGGTCAGATTTATCCTAACCATGAGAAGGATTTATCTCGTACAATGGGGAGGCAACGTGCAAATTAGCTTGATAAGACTAATGAATCAGATCCCCAGAAAAGGATAATCTCCTTAAAGATTAAAAATCAGCTTTTAAGACTGATAATACTCAATCCTAGAGATTGACCTTAAAGATTGAGAATTCAAACTCATGGAATTCGATGATGTCTAAACTCGAGCTTGAACGAGAAAATATTTTGATCAAAAATACAAACCGATTTGTTTTCTGAAAAACCATTTTCAATGCGTTCATTACCATTGAACGTAAAATCCTAAGAAATTCACCTGGAATTCATTAGGTCACCTGAACCAAATCGGGTGTCAACCGTAAGAACGGTGGTTGCATAGCATGGTCAGAGACAGGACCTTGTGCCAGACCGAAAAATCATAGGATGATCTTTACTATCGCTCCTACCAAGGATAGTTCTAGCATCCGACACGTTAAAAGACCATAATCATCTGCATGTCACGGGACATTGCCTTAACAGTTTATTGTTCATCGCTTTCCTTTACAACCGGACGGTAGTTTACCGAAAGGTAATATACGGAACAAGTAAACTGGATGTGTGCTTTCCGATACCGGGATAGCAGTGGAATACACGAGCCTAAAAGTTTTAGCCAAAATAATGATCCACAAATATATTTTGCAACACCAATGATGGATCAAATCAGAAAACTTGTCTAGGGTAAAAGCTAGATTAAATTTTTAAAAAGATCAAATGTTTTCATAAAGATCCAATTTCCTTAAGGATCTACATTTTCATAGTCATGTGGGACTGTAAACCACCTTTCAAATGTGCACTTTGCTTTGGAAACCGAAAGTAAATCGGCTATTTGATTGCAAGTGTCGTTGACCTAAACCCGAGGCAACTGTGGATGACACACCCACCTTTAACCATCATTACTGTCATTGTTTATACCGCTATATCAAAATCACTGATGTACAAAATGTGATGAATAAAAAAGTGATTCATGTATGTTTTTATTTCAAGTTCTGTATTGCTTGAGGACAAGCAACGCTCAAGTGTGGGGATATTTGATAGTGCTCCAAATGAACATATATTTAGTAGCAATATCGTTCCAATATGTAAAGTTTTTAAATGTAATTTCCTTATTTTTAGTTGTAATAGTTAAATAAATAAGTGCGAAGACGAAAGACGCAAATCGCTCGAAAATGAAGATTTAAAGACAAAAACAAAGATTTGAAAGACCAAAACGTCCAAAAAGCTCAAATGTACAAGATACAATTAAAAAGGTTCAAATTATTGATGAGGAACGTCTAAAAATGACAAGAGTACAAGTTACAAAACGCAAAGTACAAGATATTAAATTGTACGAAAGGACGTTCGAAAATCCGGAACCGGGACATGAACCAACTTTCAGCGCTCGACGCAACGGTGTAAAAATTACGAGTCAACTATGCACAAGAATAAAATATAATATTTAAATAATTCATAATAAGAATAATATTAAATAATAAAAAGTTGTTAATTGAGCATAGTTCAGGGGTCGTAAATGAAAAATCAATTTCTAATTTCGCTATAAAAGGATGATTGACGATCGTAGCTAAGGGAGATAATTTTTTCGATCTTTTTTTTCTTTCTATTTTTTTTCTTATTTTTCTATATCAAATATCAATATCTATATTTATAATTCTCTATCATAATGTTAATGTAATCAGATATAACAATAATCTTAATTTTAATTTTAAATTATGATAATAATAAGATTTATGATAGAGATCGTTTGAGTGTGTAAGTCGAAATTCTGTCCGTGTAACGCTACGCTATTTTTAATCATTGTAAGTTATGTTCAACCTTTTTACATTAATGTCTCGTAGCTAAGTCGTTATTATGCTTATTTAAAATGAAGTAATCATGATGTTGGGCTAATTACTAAAATTGGGTAATTGGGCTTTGTACCATAATTGGGGTTTGAACAAAAGAACGACACTTGTGGAAATTGAACTATGGGCTATTAATAGATGGGGGGTATTGTCTAATTGAGTGACAACTCATTGGAGTCTGTCGAACCTATCTTCAAATTAATTAACCTAATAATTAATAATGATTATGGTTGTCCTATTTAGTGATGTTCATATGGAATCTGTTATAATCATTTAATTAATCAATTGGGTTGGGTAATTGATTATTCATTCTGATCAAGTGGATGAATTAATATTCATAAACTAATTAAAACAGGGGTGAATTACATACAGTGATAACTGGTGTAATTGTTGACAGAAGTGATAACTGCGTCACAGTTTAAATCCTTAATCAGTTGGAATATTTGACTTCGGGTATAAGGGTAATTTGACGAGGATACTCGCACTTTATATTTATGACCGATGGACTATTATGGACAAAAACCAGATAAACGTATCAAATAAACCAGGACAAAGGACAATTAACCCATGGTAATAAATTAAAATCAACACGTCAAACATCATGATTACGGAAGTTTAAATAAGCATAATTCTTTTATTATATTTCTCATCGTATCTTTATTTACTGTCATTTTATTACTCGCAATTTTATTTTCTGTCATTTTATTTATCGCAATTTATTTTACGCACTTTAATTTTTGTCATTTATTTTTACGCTTAAAATCGACAAACCGGTCATTAAACGGTAAAACCCCCATTTTATAATAATACTACTACTTATTTATATATATATTTTTACAAATAAACTTAATAATATAGCGTTAACTTCACCAGCTCCCTGTGGAACGAACCGGACTTACTAAAAACTACACTACTCTACGATTAGGTACACTGCCTATAGTGTTGTAGCAAGGTTTAGGTATATCCCATCCGTAAATTAATAAAACTTGTGTCATATTTTGTAGTATTTTGTATTAAAAATAATACTATTTCGTACCCTCCCGCTGCACTCATCAGCTTTATGCATGTCTCGACCTACAGGGAGTCCCAAATGCGTAAAAGGGATCGAAGAAGGAAGGCACCCAATTCTACTAGCAGCTTGCGAAACCAGAATAGAAGGGACTCCCACACCATAGAGCATACTCTTCTGAGGATTTACTTGCAACCCCGAGACCGAAAAGAAACACGCCAATAAAATTAACAAATTATCCAAGTTTGTGTCAATCCAATCCCCTACAAAAATCACGTCATCTGCATACAAACAAGACGATAATTCAAAAGAATGAGAGGAGTTACCAATGTGAAGAGGTTGGAACAAGGATGAATTTATAGCATCTTGAAGAGCCACATGTAAGCCTTCCATACCAATTATAAAGAGGAGCGGCGATAAGGGATCTCCTTGGCGAAGCCCTCTACCGATTGAGAATTCCATAGAGGGACTCCCGTTGAGGAGGAGAGATGCTTTTGAAGAAATCAGGCATGCACGAATCTAAGAGATCCAACGTGCAGTAAATCCCATGTATCTCATCATAGTGAAGATGTAATCCCAATGAATTGTGTCAAACGCCTTTGCAAAGTCAATTTTGAATAACAGAGCTTTCTTTTTTCTTTTTTTGCACCAATTAATTACTTCATTAATCATTAAAGGGCCATCAAGAATTTGTCTTCCTTTGATAAAGGCAGTTTGGTTCGGACCTATAACCTCATCTATCACTGAGGCCAACCTATTGGCCAAAATCTTCGCAATAATTTTGTATTGTATCCCAATCAAACTAATCGGTCGAAAATCTTGAACGTGGATCGGATTCTCCTTTTTTGGAATAAGAGAAAAGAAGGAGCTATTACAACCATTAGGGATGAAATCATTGAGCATGAAATCTCTCACCATGTCAAGGATATCTGGTCTGATAAGCTCCCAAAAATGTTTCACGAACTTGAAAGTGAAACCATCCGGACCAGGCGATTTGTCACTCCCGCAAGACCATATTGCTTTCTTGGTTCCTACTATTTTGGACAAGGGGTGTTCATCGGTTCGGTTTTCGGTTTTTCAATTTATTAGGTTCGGTTTTTTCGGTTTTGAAATTCTAAAAATTAAAACCAAAAACCAAACCGAAACCAAATTCAAATATCAAAACCAAAACCAAAACCGAACCGAAAACCAAATTTGAATTCGGTTCGGTTTCGGTTAAAACCAAATTAACTTCCACATCGATTTTTTAATTTACTTTTTTCTCACTATATAAATAAACAATATATTATTAAATTTGTAAGTATCATACTAAAATAATATATATAATCGAACATATATACAAACTTTAGAAAATAAAGTAACCTTATATAATATCATAATAAAATACATTTTATACCAAAAAATAAACAAAACCAATACCAATAACAAAACTAAAACTTTCTCTGTTTTAGTCATAGTGTATACTTTCTAATAATAAACTATTGTAAAGCAGTGTATATAAATTTGATTGATTCAACGTGCACACACACATAAATTGAATTGAGCAAATTGACTTGAAATGATTACAGTTTCAAAAATGTGGAATTCAAAGGAAAATTATGAAATTAAAGATTAAAATAAGATTTCAATCCAGGTAAATCGAATTTGACTTGAAGAGTTAAAATATCTATTTAAAATCGTTTCTCGTACATGTATACAATAATATAAATAACTTAAAATATTTATTTAATATCGCATAAATTGAATTCGGTTTTATATTCGGTTTTCGGTTAACCAAATTAAAAAAATTCAAAACCGAAAACCAAACCGAAAAACCAAATTAAAATTCGGTTTCGGTTTTTCTCGATCCGAAAACCATTTTTCAAATTCGGTTTGGTTTTTTTCGATTTGGTTTCGATTCGATATTCGGTTAAAATGGTTTCAAACCAAATGGTGCACACCCCTAATTTTGGTAACCATCTAACTAACACTGCATATGAATAGGTTACCACTATTTTGGTAACAACCTAACTAAGAATGCATAATATACGTATGTGATTTACAAGGTAGATATATACTAAATATAAATATAGGTACAATATATTATTGTAATGTATCGGCTAATACACACCCTCAGTCGGAGTAGGAGGAGGACGAATGTTGAGATTGTCCCGGAAGTCGTCAAACGAAACTCTAGGTAAACCTTTGGTAAAAATATCGGCCACCTGAAATCGAGTAGGAACATGCATAAGTTGAACCTGTCCAGAAGCAACTTTCTCGCGTACAAAATGAATGTCCATTTCAATATGTTTGGTACGCTGGTGCTGTATCGGATTGCCTAAAAGATAGATTGCACTGACATTGTCTCAGAAAACTAAAGTCGCCTTGGGAATCGGACATTTGAGTTCGAGCATTAAATTACGTAACCAACAAGATTCGGAAACCACATTGGCAACTCCTCGATATTCGGCTTTGGCACTAGAACGGGAGACATTTGGATGCCTTTTTGCAGACCACGAGACCAAATTAGAGCCCAAAAATACACAATAGCCGGAAGTTGATCGACGCTTATCGGGGCAACCACCCCAGTTGGCATCCCTGTAAGAAACGAGTGAGTTAATGGCAGATTTAGTAAGGTGTAAACCGTATTCAGTAGTGTAGTGACCCGAACTTTTCCATGTTTATATATATTAATTGAGATTGATATTTACATGATTAAATGTTTCCAACATGTTAAGCAATCAAACTTGTTAAGACTTGATTAATTGAAATATGTTTCATATAGACAATTGACCACCCAAGTTGACCGGTGATTCACGAACGTTAAAACTTGTAAAAACTATATGATGACATATATATGGATATATATATATATAGTTAACATGATACTATGATAAGTAAACATATCATTAAGTATATTAACAATGAACTACATATGTAAAAACAAGACTACTAACTTAATGATTTTTAAACGAGACATATATGTAACGATTATCGTTGTAAAGACATTTAATGTAAATATATCATATTAAGAGATATTCATACATGATAATATCATGATAATATAATAATTTAAAATCTCATTTGATATTATAAACATTGGGTTAACAACATTTAACAAGATCGTTAACCTAAAGGTTTCAAAACAACACTTACAGGTAACGACTAACGATGACTTAACGACTCAGTTAAAATGTATATACATGTAGTGTTTTAATATGTATTTATACACTTTTGAAAGACTTCTATACACTTATCAAAATACTTCTACTTAACAAAAATTCTTACAATTACATCCTCGTTCAGTTTCATCAACAATTCTACTCGTATGCACCCGTATTCGTACTCGTACAATACACAGCTTTTAGATGTATGTACTATTGGTATATACACTCCAATGATCAGCTCTTAGCAGCCCATGTGAGTCACCTAACACATGTGGGAACCATCATTTGGCAACTAGCATGAAATATCTCATAAAATTATAAAAATATGAGTAATCATTCATGACTTATTTACATGAAAACAAAATTACATATCCTTTATATCTAATCCATACACCAACGACCAAAAACACCTACAAACACTTTCATTCTTCAATTTTCTTCATCTAATTGATCTCTCTCAAGTTCTATCTTCAAGTTCTAAGTGTTCTTCATATATTCTACAAGTTCTAGTTACATAAAATCAAGAATACTTTCAAGTTTGCTAGCTCACTTCCAATCTTGTAAGGTGATCATCCAACCTCAAGAAATCTTTGTTTCTTACAGTAGGTTATCATTCTAATACAAGGTAATAATCATATTCAAACTTTGGTTCAATTGCTATAACTATAACAATCTTATTTCAAGTGATGATCTTACTTGAACTTGTTTTCGTGTCATGATTCTGCTTCAAGAACTTCGAGCCATCCAAGGATCCATTGAAGCTAGATCCATTTTTCTCTTTTCCAGTAGGTTTATCCAAGGAACTTAAGGTAGTAATGATGTTCATAACATCATTCGATTCATACATATAAAGCTATCTTATTCGAAGGTTTAAACTTGTAATCACTAGAACATAGTTTAGTTAATTCTAAACTTGTTCGCAAACAAAAGTTAATCCTTCTAACTTGACTTTTAAAATCAACTAAACACATGTTCTATATCTATATGATATGCTAACTTAATGGTTTAAAACCTGGAAACACGAAAAACACCGTAAAACCGGATTTACGCCGTCGTAGTAACACCGCGGGCTGTTTTGGGTTAGTTAATTAAAAACTATGATAAACTTTGATTTAAAAGTTTTTATTCTGAGAAAATTATTTTTATTATGAACATGAAACTATATCCAAAAATTATGGTTAAACTCAAAGTGGAAGTATGTTTTCTAAAATGGTCATCTAGACGTCGTTCTTTCGACTGAAATGACTACCTTTACAAAAATGACTTGTAACTTATTTTTCCGACTATAAACCTATACTTTTTCTGTTTTGATTCATAAAATAGAGTTCAATATGAAACCATAGCAATTTGATTCACTCAAAACGGATTTAAAATGAAGAAGTTATGGGTAAAACAAGATTGGATAATTTTTCTCATTTTAGCTACGTGAAAATTGGTAACAAATCTATTCCAACCATAACTTAATCAACTTGTATTGTATATTATGTCATCTAGACGTCGTTCTTTCGACTGAAATGACTACCTTTACAAAAATGACTTGTAACTTATTTTTCCGACTATAAACCTATACTTTTTCTGTTTTGATTCATAAAATAGAGTTCAATATGAAACCATAGCAATTTGATTCACTCAAAACGGATTTAAAATGAAGAAGTTATGGGTAAAACAAGATTGGATAATTTTTCTCATTTTAGCTACGTGAAAATTGGTAACAAATCTATTCCAACCATAACTTAATCAACTTGTATTGTATATTATGAAATCTTGAGATACCATAGACACGTATACAATGTTTCGACCTATCATGTCGACACATCTATATATATTTCGGAACAACCATAGACACTCTATATGTGAATGTTGGAGTTAGCTATACAGGGTTGAGGTTGATTCCAAAATATATATAGTTTGAGTTGTGATCAATACTGAGATACGTATACACTGGGTCGTGGATTGATTCAAGATAATATTTATCGATTTATTTCTGTACATCTAACTGTGGACAACTAGTTGTAGGTTACTAACGAGGACAGCTGACTTAATAAACTTAAAACATCAAAATATATTAAAAGTGTTGTAAATATATTTTGAACATACTTTAATATACATGTATATATTGTTATAGGTTCGTGAATCAACAGTGGCCAAGTCTTACTTCTCGACGAAGTAAAAATCTGTGAAAGTGAGTTATAGTCCCACTTTTAAAATCTAATATTTTTGGGATGAGAATACATGCAGGTTTTATAAATGATTTACAAAATAGACACAAGTACGTGAAACTACATTCTATGGTTGAATTATCGAAATCGAATATGCCCCTTTTTATTAAGTCTGGTAATCTAAGAATTAGGAAACAGACACCCTAATTGACGCGAATCCTAAAGATAGATCTATTGGGCCTAACAAACCCCATTCAAAGTACCGGATGCTTTAGTACTTCGAAATTTATATCATATCCGAAGGGTGTCCCGGAATGATGGGGATATTCTTATATATGCATCTTGTTAATGTCGGTTACCAGGTGTTCACCATATGAATGATTTTTATCTCTATGTATGGGATGTATATTGAAATATGAAATCTTGTGGTCTATTATTATGATTTGATATATATATAGGTTAAACCTATAACTGACCAACATTTTTGTTGACGTTTTAAGCATGTTTATTCTCAGGTGATTATTAAGAGCTTCCGCTGTCGCATACTTAAATAAGGACGAGATTTGGAGTCCATGCTTGTATGATATTGTGTAAAAACTGCATTCAAGAAACTTATTTTATTGTAACATATTTGTATTGTAAACCATTATGTAATGGTCGTGTGTAAACAGGATATTTTAGATTATCATTATTTGATAATCTACGTAAAGCTTTTTAAACCTTTATTGATGAAATAAAGGTTATGGTTTGTTTTAAAATGAATGCAGTCTTTGAAAAACGTCTCATATAGAGGTCAAAACCTCGCAACGAAATCAATTAATATGGAACGTTTTTAATCAATAAGAACGGGACATTTCAGTTGGTATCCGAGCGTTGGTCTTAGAGAACCAGAATTTTGCATTAGTGTGTCTTATCGAGTTTGTTAGGATGCATTAGTGAGTCGGGACTTCGACCTTGTTTACTTGAAAAATGATTGCTTAACAAATTTTGTTGGAAACTATATATTTTTCACATGTGAATATTATGTGATATATTAATCTCTTAACGCGTTTGATATTATGTGATAGATGTCTACCTCTAGAACAAGTCCCATTGACTCACCTAATAATAATGAAGAGTCAAATGTAAATTGGAATGATTCGTGGACTGATTCACAAGTTCCCGAAGAGGAACCGGAAGAAGAGTCGGAACCGGAAGAAGAATCGGAACCGGAAGAAGAATTGGAACCGGAAGAAGAATTGGAACCGGATGAAGAAATAAAACCGGTGGGGGAAATAATAAAACGGTTAAGTAAAAGAAAATCCTCAACCAACCGACCAAGGTTAATTATGGTCAATGGTGTTTCCGCCAAGGAAGCAAAATATTGAGAGGATTACCAATTCTCCGATGAATCGGATTCCGACGAGAATTCCGATGATGTTATAGAAATTACCCCAACTGAATTTAAAAAGGCAAAAGAAAATAATAAGGGAAAGGGCATAAAAATAGAGAAATCTAATTCCAACCCCGATGAACTTTATATGTATCGTCAACCCCCGAAGTCCTTAAGTTGTAACAATGACCCGGGAACCTCTAAACCACCAGGTTTTTCTAAACCAATGTGGAAAATTACGGCTCGTATTAGGGGAACATCATATATCCCTAGAAACTTGGCAAAACGAACCAAAACCGAAGAAGAAGAAACAAGCGAGTCGGAATAAGATAGTTGTATTCGTGTGGTGTAATATATGTAATATAGTGTGCTTATGCTTTATGATATATGTAAAAATTGCTTGTATTAATAAGTATTTTTTTTATGAATCTAACTCTTGTCTATTTTACAGTATAAAAACACAAAATGGATAGACAACCCAATATTTTAAGAGACCTACCCGGAGACATGATTGATGAAATCTTGTCTAGAGTCGGTCAGCATTCTTCGGCACAACTATTTAAGGCGAGATCAGTTTGTAAGACATTCGAAGAACGTTCCAAGAATGCCTTGGTTTATAAAAGGCTTTCGTTCGAAAGATGGGGGATATCACATTGGGAAATCCATAAGTTACGATGTGTTTACTTTGACGCATATATTGCGGGGAACCCAAATGCTATTTTACGCAATGGGTTAAGAAATTATTTTGACTCAATATATCAGAATATTGGACTTCGTGATTTAGAAAAAGCGGCTAACATGCAACATAAAGAAGCATGTTATGCTTACGGATTAGTAATGTTCGCTTCTCACAAAAGTGAGAACAAGAACATCGGGCTACAACTATTAAACAAAACATTCCCACAAGTGACGGAGTCGGTAATTGAGGTAAGAAATGAGGTTTTTAGATTGTTACGGGACTGTTGGACATTACGTAACCCTCGTCCCTTTGACGACGTTACAACACGCTGTCTTATCAACGGCCATAACGGTTATGTTCCACAAGACCAAGGATGGGAAGTAGTCCTAGTAAAACCAGAATGCATGACTTGTTTCTGGACGTATGAATTACGTGTCTTTATTGCCTTTGCTGAACGACTTGTGTACTAGCTAGAATTATCTTCACAACTATATTGTATCAAGGTTATTGTGTGCTATATTTCATGCTTTATATAAAATAAGCGGTATTGTAAGTTTGTAAAATATTGTATAAAAGTTTGAACGCGAAATATTATTATAATCAGTTTTTCATATAAGAATTGTAGTAGTTGAATTGTATATTAGCTACTAAGTATGAACTTAACGGGTAGGTACTACCCGAATTTAAACTTATAAAACGCTAATATGAAGAAAAAGCTTTTATAAATGAGTTCATATTATGCTACGAAATACTATTAACTACTCTTAATATTCTATATGATTAACTTGTTCCATTTGACTATTTTGAAGGAAATGGCACCGACTACTCGACACACCATGAATATGAATGAAGAGGAATTCCGTACTTTTCTAGCTTCAAACATAGCCGCAGTACAGGCTGCGCTACATACCAACAATAACCTTGGATCTAGCAGTACAGGAAATCGTGTAGGATGCACCTACAAAGAATTCACTGCCTGCAAACCTTTGGAATTTGATGGAACCGAAGGACCGATCGGATTGAAACGGTGGACCGAGAAGGTCGAATCGGTGTTTGCCATAAGTAAGTGTACTGAAGAGGACAAAGTAAAGTACGCTACGCATACCTTCACAGGTTCTGCGTTAACATGGTGGAATACCTATCTAGAGCAAGTGGGACAAGACGATGCGTACGCACTACCGTGGTCAGCATTCAAGCACTTGATGAACGAGAAGTACCGTCCCAGAACCGAGGTCAATAAGCTCAAGACAGAACTTAGAGGGTTACGAACCCAAGGATTTGATATTACCACGTACGAAAGACGATTCACAGAATTGTGCCTATTGTGTCCGGGAGCATTCGAAGATGAGGAAGAGAAGATCGACGCGTTTGTGAAAGGATTACCGGAAAGAATCCACGAAGATATAAGTTCACACGAGCCCGCCTCCATACAACAGGCATGTAGAATGGCTCACAAACTAGTGAACCAGATTGAAGAAAGAATTAAAGAACAGACTGCTGAAGAGGCCAATGTGAAGCAAGTCAAAAGAAAGTGGGAGGAAAACGGTGATAAGAATCACCAATACAACAACAACAGCAATTACAACAATAATCGCAACAATTATCCCAACAATCGCAACATCAATCGCAACTACAACAAACGGCCCAACAACAACAACAACAACAACAACAACAACAACTACAACAATCATCCCAACAACAATAATAACCGCAACAACAACAACAACAATCAGAAGCAGCTATGCCAAAGGTGTGAAAAGTATCACTCGGGGTTCTGCACCAAATTTTGCAACAAGTGTAAAAGAAATGGTCATAGCGCGGCGAAGTGTGAGGTCTACGGACCAGGGGTTAATAGAACGAAAGGAACAAATGGTGTCGGAACGAGTAATGGCGGAGCAAGTAGTGTCGGAGCAAGTTATGCCAATGTAGTTTGTTATAAATGTGGAAAACCGGGCCACATTATTAGAAATTGCCCGAACCAGGAGAACACGAATGGACAAGGCCGCAGAAGAGTTTTCAATATTAATGCGGCAGAGGCACAGGAAGACCCGGAGCTTGTTACGGGTACGTTTCTTATTGACAATAAATCTGCTTACGTTTTATTTGATTCGGGTGCGGATAGAAGCTATATGAGTAGAGATTTTTGTGCTAAATTATGTTGTCAATTGACGCCTTTGGATAGTAAATTTTTACTCGAATTAGCAAATGGTAAATTAATTTCAGCCGATAATATATGTCGGAATCGAGAAATTAAACTGGTTAGCGAAACATTTAAGATTGACTTGATACCAGTAGAGTTAGGGAGTTTTGATGTGATAATCGGTATGGACTGGTTGAAAGAAGTGAAAGCAGAGATTGTTTGTTACAAAAATGCAATTCGCATTATACGAGAAAAAGGAAAACCCTTAATGGTGTACGGAGAAAAGGGCAACACGAAGCTACATCTTATTAGTAATTTGAAGGCACAAAAACTAATAAGAAAAGGTTGCTATGCTGTTCTAGCACACGTCGAGAAAGTACAAACTGAAGAAAAGAGCATCAATGATGTTCCCGTCGCAAAAGAATTTCCCGATGTATTTCCAAAAGAATTACCGGGATTACCCCCACATCGATCCGTTGAATTTCAAATAGATCTTGTACCAGGAGCTGCACCAATAGCTCGTGCTCCTTACAGACTCGCACCCAGCGAGATGAAAGAACTGCAAAGCCAATTACAAGAACTTTTAGAGCGTGGTTTCATTCGACCAAGCACATCACCGTGGGGAGCTCCTGTTTTGTTTGTCAAGAAGAAAGATGGTACATTCAGGTTGTGTATCGACTACCGAGAGTTGAACAAACTTACCATCAAGAACCGCTACCCACTACCGAGAATCGATGACTTATTTGATCAACTACAAGGCTCGTCTGTTTATTCAAAGATTGACTTACGTTCCGGGTATCATCAAATGCGGGTGAAAGAAGATGATATTCCAAAGACTGCTTTCAGAACACGTTACGGTCATTATGAGTTTATGGTCATGCCATTTGGTTTAACTAATGCACCAGCTGTGTTCATGGACCTTATGAACCGAGTGTGTGGACCATACCTTGACAAGTTTGTCATTGTTTTCATTGATGACATACTTATTTACTCAAAGAATGACCAAGAACACGGTGAACATTTGAGAAAGGTGTTAGAAGTATTGAGGAAGGAAGAATTGTACGCTAAGTTTTCAAAGTGTGCATTTTGGTTGGAAGAAGTTCAATTCCTCGGTCACATAGTGAACAAAGAAGGTATTAAGGTGGATCCGGCAAAGATAGAAACTGTTGAAAACTGGGAAACCCCGAAAACTCCGAAACACATACGCTAGTTTTTAGGACTAGCTGGTTACTACAGAAGGTTCATCCAAGACTTTTCCAGAATAGCAAAACCCTTGACTGCATTAACGCATAAAGGAAAGAAATTTGAATGGAAGGATGAACAAGAGAAAGCGTTTCAGTTATTGAAGAAAAAGCTAACTACGGCACCTATATTGTCATTGCCTGAAGGGAATGATGATTTTGTGATTTATTGTGACGCATCAAAGCAAGGTCTCGGTTGTGTATTAATGCAACGAACGAAGGTGATTGCTTATGCGTCTAGATAATTGAAGATTCACGAACAAAATTATATAACGCATGATTTGGAATTAGGCGCGGTTTTTTTTTGCATTAAAGACTTGGAGGCACTACTTATATGGGGTCAAAAGTATTATATATACCGACCACAAAAGTCTTCAACACATATTTAATCAGAAACAACTGAATATGAGGCAGCGTAGGTGGATTGAATTATTGAATGATTACGACTTTGAGATTCGTTACCACCCGGGGAAGGCAAATGTGGTAGCCGACGCCTTGAGCAGAAAGGACAGAGAACCCATTCGAGTAAAATCTATGAATATAATGATTCACACTAACCTTACTACTCAAATAAAGGAGCGCAACAAGGAGTTTTAAAAGAGGGAAATTTAAAGGATGAAATACCCAAAGGATCGGAGAAGCATCTTAATATTCAGGAAGACGGAACCCGGTATAGGGCTGAAAGAATTTGGGTACCAAAATTTGGAGATATGAGAGAAATGGTACTTAGAGAAGCTCATAAAACCAGATACTCAATACATCCTGGAACGGGGAAGATGTACAAGGATCTTAAGAAACATTTTTGGTAGCCAGGTATGAAAGCCGATATTGCTAAATATGTAGGAGAATGTTTGACGTGTTCTAAGGTCAAAGCTGAACATCAGAAACCATCAGGTCTACTACAACAACCTGAAATCCCGGAATGGAAATGGGAAAACATTACCATGGATTTCATTACTAAATTGCCAAGGACTGCAAGTGGTTATGATACTATTTGGGTAATAGTTGATCGTCTCACCAAGTCAGTACACTTCCTGCCAATAAGAGAAGATGACAAGATGGAGAAGTTAGCATGACTGTATTTGAAGGAAGTTGTCTCCAGACATGGAATACCAATCTCTATTATCTCTGATAGGGATGGCAGATTTATTTCAAGATTCTGGCAGACATTACAGCAAGCATTGGGAACTCGTCTAGATATGAGTACTGCCTATCATCCACAAACTGATGGGCAGAGCGAAAGGACGATACAAACGCTTGAAGACATGCTACGAGCTTGTGTTATTGATTTCGGAAACAGTTGGGATCGACATCTACCGTTAGCAGAATTTTCCTACAACAACAGCTACCATTCAAGCATTGAGATGGCGCCGTTTGAAGCACTTTATGGTAGAAAGTGCAGGTCTCCGATTTGTTGGAGTGAAGTGGGGGATATACAGATTACGGGTCCGGAGATAATACAAGAAACTACCGAGAAAATCATCCAAATTCAACAAAGATTGAAAACCGCCCAGAGTCGACAAAAGAGCTACGCGGACAGTAAAAGAAAAGATATAGAGTTTGAAATTGGAGAAATGGTCATGCTTAAGGTTTCACCTTGGAAAGGAGTTGCTCGATTTGGTAAACAGGGGAAACTAAATCCAAGGTACATTGGACCATTCAAGATTATAGATCGTGTCGGACCAGTAGCTTACCAACTGGAGCTACCTCAACAACTCGCGGCTGTACATAACACTTTCCACGTCTCAAATTTGAAGAAATGTTTTGCTAAAGAAGATCTCACTATTCGGTTGGACGAAATCCAAATCAATGAAAAACTTCAATTCATTGAAGAACCCGTCGAAATAATGGATCGTGAGGTTAAGAGACTTAAACAAAACAAGATACCGATTGTTAAGGTTCGATGGAATACTCGTAGAGGACCCGAGTTCACCTGGGAGCGTGAAGATCAGATGAAGAAGAAATACCCGCATCTATTTCCAGAAGATTCGTCAACACCTTCAACAGCTTAAAATTTCGGGACGAAATTTATTTAACGGGTAGGTACTGTAGTGACCCGAACTTTTCCATGTTTATATATATTAATTGAGATTGATATTTACATGATTAAATGTTTCCAACATGTTAAGCAATCAAACTTGTTAAGACTTGATTAATTGAAATATGTTTCATATAGACAATTGACCACCCAAGTTGACCGGTGATTCACGAACGTTAAAACTTGTAAAAACTATATGATGACATATATATGGATATATATATAGTTAACATGATACTATAATAAGTAAACATATCATTAAGTATATTAACAATGAACTACATATGTAAAAACAAGACTACTAACTTAATGATTTTTAAACGAGACATATATGTAACGATTATCGTTGTAAAGACATTTAATGTAAATATATCATATTAAGAGATATTCATACATGATAATATCATGATAATATCATGATAATATAATAATTTAAAATCTCATTTGATATTATAAACATTGGGTTAACAACATTTAACAAGATCGTTAGCCTAAAGGTTTCAAAACAACACTTACATGTAACGACTAACGATGACTTAACGACTCAGTTAAAATGTATATACATGTAGTGTTTTAATATGTATTTATACACTTTTGAAAGACTTCTATACACTTATCAAAATACTTCTACTTAACAAAAATGCTTACAATTACATCCTCGTTCAGTTTCATCAACAATTCTACTCGTATGCACCCGTATTCGTACTCGTACAATACACAGCTTTTAGATGTATGTACTATTGGTATATACACTCCAATGATCAGCTCTTAGCAGCCCATGTGAGTCACCTAACACATGTGGGAACCATCATTTGGCAACTAGCATGAAATATCTCATAAAATTACAAAAATATGAGTAATCATTCATGACTTATTTACATGAAAACAAAATTACATATCCTTTATATCTAATCCATACACCAACGACCAAAAACACCTACAAACACTTTCATTCTTCAATTTTCTTCATCTAATTGATCTCTCTCAAGTTCTATCTTCAAGTTCTAAGTGTTCTTCATATATTCTACAAGTTCTAGTTACATAAAATCAAGAATACTTTCAAGTTTGCTAGCTCACTTCCAATCTTGTAAGGTGATCATCCAACCTCAAGAAATCTTTGTTTCTTACAGTAGGTTATCATTCTAATACAAGGTAATAATCATATTCAAACTTTGGTTCAATTGCTATAACTATAACAATCTTATTTCAAGTGATGATCTTACTTGAACCTGTTTTCGTGTCATGATTCTGCTTCAAGAACTTCGAGCCATCCAAGGATCCATTGAAGCTAGATCCATTTTTCTCTTTTCCAGTAGGTTTATCCAAGGAACTTAAGGTAGTAATGATGTTCATAACATCATTCGATTCATACATATAAAGCTATCTTATTCGAAGGTTTAAACTTGTAATCACTAGAACATAGTTTAGTTAATTCTAAACTTGTTCGCAAACAAAAGTTAATCCTTCTAACTTGACTTTTAAAATCAACTAAACACATGTTCTATATCTATATGATATGCTAACTTAATGGTTTAAAACCTGGAAACACGAAAAACACCGTAAAACCGGATTTACGCCGTCGTAGTAACACCGCGGGCTGTTTTGGGTTAGTTAATTAAAAACTATGATAAACTTTGATTTAAAAGTTGTTATTCTGAGAAAATTATTTTTATTATGAACATGAAACTATATCCAAAAATTATGGTTAAACTCAAAGTGGAAGTATGTTTTCTAAAATGGTCATCTAGACGTCGTTCTTTCGACTGAAATGACTACCTTTACAAAAATGACTTGTAACTTATTTTTCCGACTATAAACCTATACTTTTTATGTTTAGATTCATAAAATAGAGTTCAATATGAAACCATAGCAATTTGATTCACTCAAAACGGATTTAAAATGAAGAAGTTATGGGTAAAACAAGATTGGATAATTTTTCTCATTTTAGCTACGTGAAAATTGGTAACAAATCTATTCCAACCATAACTTAATCAACTTGTATTGTATATTATGTAATCTTGAGATACCATAGACACGTATACAATGTTTCGACCTATCATGTCGACACATCTATATATATTTCGGAACAACCATAGACACTCTATATGTGAATGTTGGAGTTAGCTATACAGGGTTGATGTTGATTCTAAAATATATATAGTTTGAGTTGTGATCAATACTGAGATACGTATACACTGGGTCGTGGATTGATTCAAGATAATATTTATCGATTTATTTCTGTACATCTAACTGTGGACAACTAGTTGTAGGTTACTAACGAGGACAGCTGACTTAATAAACTTAAAACATCAAAATATATTAAAAGTGTTGTAAATATATTTTGAACATACTTTAATATACATGTATATATTGTTATAGGTTCGTGAATCAACAGTGGCCAAGTCTTACTTCTCGACGAAGTAAAAATCTGTGAAAGTGAGTTATAGTCCCACTTTTAAAATCTAATATTTTTGGGATGAGAATACATGCAGGTTTTATAAATGATTTACAAAATAGACACAAGTACGTGAAACTACATTCTATGGTTGAATTATCGAAATCGAAAATGCCCCTTTTTATTAAGTCTGGTAATCTAAGAATTAGGGAACAGACACCCTAATTGACGCGAATCCTAAAGATAGATCTATTGGGCCTAACAAACCCCATCCAAAGTACCGGATGCTTTAGTACTTCGAAATTTATATCATATCCGAAGGGTGTCCCGGAATGATGGGGATATTCTTATATATGCATCTTGTTAATGTCGGTTACCAGGTGTTCACCATATGAATGATTTTTATCTCTATGTATGGGATGTATATTGAAATATGAAATCTTGTGGTCTATTATTATGATTTGATATATATATAGGTTAAACCTATAACTCACCAACATTTTTGTTGACGTTTTAAGCATGTTTATTCTCAGGTGATTATTAAGAGCTTCCGCTGTCGCATACTTAAATAAGGACGAGATTTGGAGTCCATGCTTGTATGATATTGTGTAAAAACTGCATTCAAGAAACTTATTTTGTTGTAACATATTTGTATTGTAAACCATTATGTAATGGTCGTGTGTAAACAGGATATTTTAGATTATCATTATTTGATAATCTACGTAAAGCTTTTTAAACCTTTATTGATGAAATAAAGGTTATAGTTTGTTTTAAAATGAATGCAGTCTTTGAAAAACGTCTCATATAGAGGTTAAAACCTCGCAACGAAATCAATTAATATGGAACGTTTTTAATCAATAAGAACGGGACATTTCAAGTAGTCCCTTTAATGTAACGTACGATGTGTTTTAAAGCAAGCAAGTGACATTATTTTGGATCATGCATATGAAGGCACACTTGTTGCACGGCTTAGGAAATGTCGGGTCTTGTAAATGTCAAGCATTTCAAAGCTCTGGCAACACAACAAAACTTAGTAGGATTAGAACATGAAGGACTAGTTGATTCACTTAGCTTACCTGATGTTTGTACAGGCGTCTGAACAGAATTTCTATGAGATAAACCTGCACGAAAAACAATTTCTTTTGCATAGATTTGTTGAGATAAAAATAGGTCATTATGTGTACGAGTTATGGCAACACCCAGAAAGAAACTAACAGGTCCGAGGTCCTTCATGGCGAATTCGTTGGTTAGTAGTAGTATGTAATACCCCGTCAGAATTTACTAACGGAATATTAACTCCTGGTCTCACAGTTTAGCGGTCACGCCCTCTATATGAGACGTTTCTGAAAAGTATTCGCATTAATAATCAAATCAAAGTCATTTATTAAAGAAAATGTAACTGGAAAACGTTTGACATAAATGACTATGGTCTATGAACCCAAAACATCTTGAAATAAAGTAGTTTAAATGCGAATGTTTGTTCTTGAATTGAAAACGATAAATATGCTGGACGCCGTCCAGTTCTAGCAGCAAACAACATAATAACTTCAGATAAGCGGAAGCACTACCTCTAAGTACCTGAGATGAAACACGTAAAACGTCAACGAAAAACGTTGAGTGAAACTACAGGTTTAGGAAATCATTTCGTAAGTTAGGCCACAAGATTTTCTTAGAAAACATCATAGGAAAAGTATACATTATCATGAGCACTTAATTATAAAGCTTTAACCTTTGCGTAGGCCGAGCCCACGTCTTCAGTTTACCCTATCTTGGCGATACACCAATCAAGTGTATGAGTTACAACAAAATAAGCACCAGTTATGTTGCGGTGAGGTTTGTCAAACCTAACGGTACCGTCCCTATAAGTCGAGCTTACAAAGTAACTAATATAATCAAGCTAAGGGATTTTTGATCTGAACTCATATGTATAGTCATTTAAGTACTTGTGCATAATATGTAAAATATTTGTAAAAAGCATGCATCTCATCCCTGTAAAAATGTAGTAGGGACTGTAGACTCACCTTAGCAAAAGCACTTGTAATTTCTTAGCAAAACGTACGGTTGTCGAACAATCTCGACTAACAACGTAACCTAAATAAGTAAATCATCTTAAGTATACACTTATAGGTCAAAACATGTCAACCCATAGTGTACGCAAAGTCCTAGTGCTCAGACTGACTCAACGAACAAGTAAAAGTCAACTAATCCAAGCAAGTCAACAAAAGTCAACCCTAAAGTCAACTCGGTCAAAGTGGTCAACTAAAGCCAAACATCTCAGTAGGTCATACAAACATGATCAATAAGTCAAACCTAGGTCAAGTATCACTTTACAAGTCATAGTTAAGCATATTGCAATTTTGCACCTTAAAGCATGCCTTAGAAATTCGTACGTCGTAGAAAGATCCAACTATAGCTCATAGCACATAAATTATTAAATCATGAACAACTCCAGATCATAAATACACTTAAAATCGATTCCAAAAATTCTGGCCAAAGCCTCATACGCTAAATAAAAGTCCAATATCAGAAAGGGTCTATTCATAGTTCATTACAGAAATTTCTGCCCATGCGTCAGTTTTTAAATATTTTTCCTAAAATATAGAAAATAGATTTTTATAAACAGTCAATTGGAGTTATCTCAAAACATCTCAAAATTTTAGTGATAAAATAATCAGAAATATTTCTTTAGCCAATTTGTACAGTTTCGCAAATCTTTACAGACTCATCAGTTTTTGATCATCAACCGGACACATCACAAAGACGAGCATATATCTCATGGCAAATCACGTTCTCGCAAGCTCGTATACAAATAAAACATGTCAAGGAACACTTAAAATAACATATTCCAGAATATCAAACTCTCAAACAATTCCTAGTTCACTCTAGCAATTTTTATGTCACTTTGAAAAATGATTCAGCTCACTTTAAAAACTAAATCTTCGTTTTGACATAACGGGAGCATTACATAACCTTTTGACGCAAATCTTTAGTCTAAATTGCATAAATTTTCACAAGGAATACAGTAGTATACTTTATATGAGCTAAAACACAAAGCATGCAACTCAGAAAATTCGGATATCATGCAAACCCTAACGAAAACTTCGATTAAACATATCTTAAGCATACGATAACGAAATCACGCAAAATCGGAGTCTAAAATTAATAAATTTTCTATATCTTTCTATTTAAACATATTAAAAGGTCAGATCTCATATCAATTAAATCAGATCAACAAGAAACAAATTCATTTTTCGTACGTACAACGTTAATTACACAATCAAACGATAAATAACAACACTAGACACCATTAATTGAGCACTAGACTTGATTACACTATGTAATTGCATAAAATTCAGATTTATAAAATTAGGGTTACTAGTTATACCTTAAAAACAAAATTGATTGATGCTAGGGTGCGTAGAACGATCTAGGGAACAACTTTGATCTTCAAAACTTGATCTAATTTTGAGTGGTGATGGTGTTTGTGGGGTGATGGTGGCCGACGGCTTCCAAGGGGGGAGGGAGAGAGCAAAATCGCCTAGCTCAAGAAAATAATGAGGGTTTGTGATCTAATTTTCTATTTATAGTCTAGATTAGGGCCTCAAATTAATTAACTAATGACCCACTAACCAAAATAAGTCCACTAAGGGGGGTTTGTGTGAGGGTTCGGCCGAATGGCCCTATAGGGGTGTTCCTGGGCTCGTTTTGCTTATTTACTTGTACGCGCGTGGTCCGTTTCGAATACCGTTAACCGTACCGGGTCTCCGAAACGTTAACTAGTCGTTGAAACAAAATCACCGGATTTAATTCATTAAATAAATAATAAATTAAATTAGTTTTTCTTAAAGTTAATAATTACTGAAAATAATTATTTCGTCGTTGTTCTGAGTTCCGTAAACTAAAAAGCATTCTAGGCGATTAACTTAATTGTAACATTTTCTAGTTATTTCACTTTCCGAAATAAATTCATAAATTAATATAACCTATTAATTCAAGAATCTCTCTATAAGCATGTATTTAATTCTATTAAACACACGAGTCTAAGTAACCACCGTTAAATACTTAACGGACAATTAACGATAACAAACGGAAAAAGTCGGGTTGTTACATAGTAGAAGACGTTCACAAAGTGACGTGGCAGAAGTAACAAGTAATATATCGTCTACGTAGAGTAGAAGGTATGCTATGTCACATGGGCCTTTTCTCACATGCTTGCTTTAAACGCATCGTACGTTACAGTAAAGGGATTAATGAATACTGTTTACACCTTACTAAATCTACCGTCAACTCAATCGTTTCTTACACGGATGCCGACTGGCCTGGTTGCCCCGATACGCGTCGATCAACTTCCGGCTATTGTGTTTTTTTGGTATCTAAGTGAGTAGAAGACGTTCATGATGTGACGTGGTAGAAGTAACAAGTAATATATGTTTCAGTAGGAAGGAGTTTGACGAAAGAGAACTTGAGTGGGAGATAGGAATGAGAGTAGTTTACTTGGGAGAATTTTTAGTAAATATGTAGCGGTAGATAAGGCATGGTGCCAAAGAGAAGAGGGGACACATGCATGGGATAATAAGATGCGAACGATAATATTTATAGCTCGGATTTTACGTTCTGATTTCCCAATTTTAGGAGATGTGTAAGTGCAAGAGAACCGAAAGGAAAAGCCATTTGTTTTACAAAAATCATAAAATTTCGTGTTAGGGTAAGAGAGGAAACAGCTCAGATACCATACAGAAATGTAAATCTGATGATTTTTATTGATCACAACAAATGTATATATACATCGATTGGTTCCTACTATTTTGGTAATCATCTAACTAACAGGGCATATGAATAGGTTAACACTATTTTGGTAACAACCTAACTAAGAATGCACAATGTACATATGTGATTCCAAAGGCAATTATATACTAAATATAGGTACAATATATTATTGTAATGTATCGGCTAATATCAAAGCTCCGGGATGATTTTGAATAAGTGCAAAAACTTCAAATTGATCAATGGGATAGAATGGATATGTAACCCATGCTCTTCTTAATCGAATCCTGCAATTACTTTTCCTAGCTCCTTGAGAGCTTGATCTAAATGCCATTCAAAGGGAAAAAAAATTTGTCAACTTAAATATTAAGTAATATCTTTAATTTATATACTTACAGTATATATGTAAGTATATGTTTGAAGTACTTGAAAACTTTGATATCCAGTTGATAGTTAATTGTTATTCTCTCTGTCCCATCAGAAATGTCTACTTTAATTTTTAACAGTTTTTCCTTTTCAACTTTAACGTTAAATATTTTTATTTATGATATATAATATTTGATAAAAAAATATATGGATGAATAGAATTTATAAATGTGTTTTCATTAGAATACCTTTAATCAAGTATTATATAACACGCACAAAAATATTTCAAGTCAAATTTGCAATAGAAAAACTTTGAAAGTTAATAATGGATAATTCTGATGAGACGAAGATAGTACAACTAAAACAGATCCCATAATTAATTAGTAATGATTTACAGAGCATTACGTGGAAAAGAAAAGAAAATAAGATGAGTCAAAGATTATTTTCATTATTGGGTAAATTCAAATTGACATGTTTATAGTATTGGGCACGATATGTTTTTTAATAGAACATGGGACATCTATATAGTAATTGATTTGATTAATTGGTAATTGGAAAATCATATCTTAAGGAAGTTTATCAATTAAGTTTTTATCAATTTAAGAAGGATAGAAGCACGAACGAATCCGTAATAATTAGGTTTTGAAGAATACCAAATTTTGTTATTTCTTTAAAAGAACGCTCACGTACTTTTGACTATCTTACAATGTACGAATATAGGGGACTCGCATATTTTTACATGATAACTAGTACTACATAGGTTCATATTACTCCGTATAGGTATTTAAATAATTAGATCCATAAAGTAGAAATATGTTACGGAGTCATATCTATAAGTAATCAAGTAATTTTAGCTAACAATTATGGATACTAAAATAACACGTTTACCAAGTAAAACTAGCTAGCTAACAATGTGATCCAGTTTAACATGCGAAAGGATTTCAAAAGCTTGTTGCTACAGTTGATCAAAAAAGATGAAGAAAAAAAAAAAAAAAAAAAAAAAAAAGGAAAGGAAGAAAGAATGTACCATGGTTTGAACTTTGAAGGGCAGGGCTGAAGGTATGTGCTTGCTTAGCTCCAAACGCTTTAAATCGACATCTTACTGATGATGAAGAATTAAGAGGAAGGAGCTAAAGAAGATATATATGGTGGTGTATTGTATTTGTACACTTGAATTCCCTTTAATTTATATATAGTATTTTTCCTGGCCATGCACCTGTGCATGTATATTTGGTATTCAATTAGTTATAAGAATTCAAATTGGTGGCCACTCAACCATACATAGTCATCATTAGTTGCAGCATGTCGACATGACACCTATAAGTTAGAAATATATATATAGGAATATGTAGGTAAAACATTTTACATGTATCTCTTTTCTCTTTTGTATATAATAATAAAAGATAAATTAGCTCACTTTTTAAAAAACAGAAACAATCTTAGTCACCCATTACATTAGCTTTATTTAATCTCAACCATTGATTAACTACTAATCTAGATTATGAGCTAATAATCCCAAACTTGAATTGTTTGATTACACATATACCCCTATACCTCCAAAACTATGCGACCTTTTTTGAAAAATTAGGGGTTACAGTTTTTTCATCATTTGCAACCTTTCATTAGGAAACACATCGCATCTCTCTCTTTTTTCTTCTACAGGCGATACAAACGATTCAAGATCATTCATCATCGCAACATTCGATTCCATCCATGTTATTAGATTCGTGTCAAATCATTCATCATCACAACATTCGATTCAAGAGGATATTATTTGTTAAAGTCGACTGAAATCAAAATCAATATAGGTTTCGTGCATTAGGGTTCGAGATTCAGAGAATTGACGAAACATATGAGATTATTGTATCTCATATCAGCAAATCGAGATTATTAGGGTTTGCGTTTAAACTTTTTGATATTCATATCTGCTTTTTCATAGCCTTTTGTTGTTTTTCTATGTGTTACATGTACAAAATATGTTAGTATTCTTACAAATAAAACATGTATTGATGATAAAAAAAAAACATGGATTCCTTCTGATGGCGAGTTGATTACTAATGGGATGTTTGAATTCGGTGAATCCGACTTATGTGATGAAGCTTCACACATTATTCTAGGTATGTACTCTTTAATATGTCAATTTGTTGATTTTGATTATAGTTATTCTGATTGTTCGATTTCACCGTTCCATTAACCCTAACTCTTTTTATTTTTGATTTTTGAAGGTCATGGTGCTCATGGTGCTGCTCTTCATGCTGTTGGGAGGGTAAGAATACTAATTACTGATAATTTTCACTTGCAAAATCATACAAGGACACAATGAAATTATGAATCTGTCAGATGCTCAATTGAGAGTCTTCTCCTATAGTTGACAATTTTGAGTGAACAAAACAACAGTTGAAACTTGAAACAGATCAAGAAAAAAAGATCGACGTGAGTTATCAGGCGATCTATTTACAGTTTGTTGAAATTATGAGGAGTTTACGTGTTCCTGCTGTACCAAAAATTGGAAAACCATTTGATCCTGCAGTAAGTTCAATCATTTCTTTTATTTTTTATTTATTTGTGTTATGTTATTTTCTCTTACTGCACAAGTGACGATATGGTTGGGTTGGACGAGTTGGTAATGCTTTAAAACATATAACTTTTTGTTTGAAATCTAGAGCATTCACAAATTCCAGAAGTGGTAGAAATGCTTTGGTGATTGGCACTAGACATCTATTTTTGTAGTTCGTGGCATAATGCTTAAAATAGTCGAAAATGATGGCTGGTTTAGCTATAAGTGCAGCAAATGCAACATGGTGATCAAAAAGTATTGTGTTGATTAGGAAGCTACCATATTAGACTGTCTATCGTGCAAAGTTGATGATGTGTACCCGAGGTATAAAACTTTGATATATATATATATATATATATATATATATATATATATATATATATATATATATATATATATATATATATATATATATATATTACAAGTAGTCTAGGTTACTTATGTCGGTCTTTATTTTTAACCCAAACTATATAACATTAGTATTCCCCAATGTATAACATTAGTATTCCCCACTGTAAGCTTTTAGTTTTTATTTTCAGATTTTGTTGACGAATTTTCCTCATTTGAATCATGGCAGTGGATTTTTGGGTGAGTGGATCACTTGAATGGGTTTCAATTTCCATGGCATTGAGTAAGTTATTTCACGTGATTTTTATTAAGTTCTTCTTAAGCCAATTGTTTCACTTATTGATATTAGTTTCAAATTATTTCTCCTAAATAAAAATAGAAACAAATTATTTGGGGTTACTGGGTTGTAAAATCCGATAAATCATTACTAAAACCATTCTAACTCGGGATAAATTGTTAGAGTATCAAGTTTAGGGCTTATGACTGTTTGTGCATCTTATAAAATTTGTGCTTTTACTTTTTGAATTTGAAATATGTATACTTCAACATCATAACCGATCCTTTACTAAAATCAACAACTGAATAGGACCATTTACTGAATGCGTCCATTACGACTACGTATGGTTACAATTGAACACCTTGGTGAGGACATATCATTGAAGCCTCAAAAGTTTATTTTAGTTTTATTATTGAAAGCTATTTTTTTATAGCAATAAAACCTGTATATAATTTATGAATTTATTGAGGTTGACGAAACAAATACACTTATAGTTTATCATTTAAATTTATTTAACAATATTTAACAATAGAAGATAATGTAAATTGTTTTAATTTTTTTTCATTTTTCAGGTTATCAGAAGTGTCTGTCAGTGGTCTGGTGGAAGTGTGGAACGAGTCATACTAAAGACAGCATTCATAAAACTTATTATTCTGTTATTGAAAATGCAGAAAAGTTTATTTACATTGAGGTAATTCATGGGAAAAATTATTTATAGTTGTAAACTTATACGAACTTTTAAAAGCTAATCTTTTTTCATTTTTTTTCATTTTTCCCAGAATCAGTTTTTCATTTCGGGCCTTTCAGATGATGATATCATACAGAAAAGTGTATTGGAATCTTTATATAGACGCGTATTCTGCGTACACATAAAGAGGAAAAGTGCTTTAGAGTTATCGTTGTTATACCGCTCCTACCAGGATTCCAGGTAATAAAACCCTTCTCTTCAATAGACCTCTTTGGCGTAGAAATTTTGACCCATTTACCGATAAAGGAGTCAATTCGGTTCTATGTTTTATTTATGAAAAGGGTCAAATGGGTTAAGAAAAATTTGACAAAAAATTGAAACAAGAAAACGGGTCAAAAGTCTTCTATAGTGTATTTTAATCCATAAAATTTCCTAATTCACATTCTAAGAAATAGGTAAATTATTAATATTATCATAAAAAATCTGCTGGATTGCAAAAGTTGCTATTCAGGGATTATCCGGTTGAGACTTTTTAGGAGTACTCGGATGTTGACCAAGTTTGACTTTGCCCAAGTATTGACCAATTTTGGCTGAGTTTTAGCCAATTTTCCGAGTAATCCCGAGATTAACCGTGTTTTGACCAAGCTTGCTCGAGTAATTCCGAGTTCTATATCACTGATCATATTATTACTCTACACATTTTCGCCCATTTTGTGACTTCTATGAGTCTATATTATCCTTTTGAAAGTTGGACTAAAGTGGTAATGAATGAACAGGGGCTTTTGGATGACGGCCGGGCCGCAACTGTGAGAGCTATAATGCATTGGCAATATCGAAGCATTTCGAGAGGACGAAATTCGATACTACATAATCTAAATGCGCTTCTTGGTCCTAAAACGGATTTTTGGCAATAGGAATTGTTGTCCTGTTTCAAGCGTTTGAATCTTTATGACCCTTAACTTTTACATGTTCTTCTTTGAAATGCATCTTATTATCAATGCGAAAGTAATCCAAAGGAACAACAGGAGTTTCATCCGAATAGATTTTCTCAAAAAGAGAAGATAATGCTATTCACGCATTTCGGTAATTTAGATACATGAAGTTTTAGAAACATTACTAAGCTCTTCTAAAAACCTTGAGCATTTTATGCCACAACACTAGAGCAGACAAATAGTAGGAGTTTGTGGAGGTCACAGCCATGAAGTTTGATGCATGGCTTGTGTTTGTTAGAGATGGTACCAACTTTTTAATTCTGGAAGGTAACCATAGAGATTCCTAATGTGAATCGACGAAAGGAGATGTCAGCTGAGCAGTCACTAATCAGGCTTATATATAAGTATGCCATAATTACTAAGATGCCCTCAGGATGGAATGAGTGATTAAGAAAGGATATCGTTCAGCGTATTATAATACATGCGAACTTATCCTTGGAAATAGCTCGTTGTAGAACGTAACTTTATGATCATGATTTCAGTTACATGTCAAATCAGGGATCGAAACTTGACTAGGATAATGTCCATTTGCAACCCACAAAGGAAGAATTGTTTAAAGTAACCACATAAATGCCACAAAATATGGAATTATAGAATTGATATTTACGAGGGTGTTGTGGTTTAGCCCTGAAATATCGGAAGTAAAAAACTCCTCAACGGTCAACCTTAAAAGGGAAAAGTTGATGAGAACAGAGGGTTTTGAATGATGAACTTAATGATAAGTTTTAGAGGACGAGAGGAATTGTGATTAATATGTGGTGTAGAATAACACGAAAATTCTTATATGAACAAGCAATGAAAACTTTATAGAAGTTCGAGTCGTTTAAGGTGACAATGTAAAAAGGGACGAAATTCTTAGTAAAACTGGAGTTATATGCAACGTATCCTATTTTAAGTAAAATAACTTTTGAATGTAAAAGAATTGATTTGTAAAAGTGAAGGTATATTTTGATATGCACTAGTCAAAATAAGTAAAGGTAATTTTATTTACTTGATTACGATTTATAAAATTTGCAAGAATGGCAGTAAATAAATTTATTTTATAAAATTTTGAGAGGATCGCACAGTAAAATAGTGTGTGTGAAAATTTGGTAAGTAAAATTTTCATATTTCGGAGGTTACGAGTTGGAAAAAGATTGATGAAGACCGAGTGAATGCTTTTTGAAAATTTCAGGGATATTTAAGCAAAAATGTTACGAGTTAATGAAAACTATTGAATTTAAATGTGGGTAATGACTATTATAAGTTCTTGGAATTCAACATGTTCATGTGTGAAGCTGTTGCTGTCAAGTGAGATATGAATGGTAGAGTATGAGAATGTGAAGTAAATCTCTGTTGACTCTGAAACGTTATTGGAGTTGGAAGACTGGAAGTATGTGCCCTTATTATATCTACACGTCATTCACAAAGTTTCATAATAACTTGAGCATGAATAATCCGATGTTTCCATAGACAGGTATGAAGACACACTAATGCAGTGACTTTCGACTATGTGCTGATCATCAATTTATCAAGTTCTCGCTAAATCTATGATTATTGTCGTGATGGTATGAATTTCCACAATGAGTAGGGGCGATGTAAGTACATGGTGTCACTTCAGATCACTTAGGAATATGCATCATTCCTTCCAGTGAAGGAGCTTGTATATTAAGAGTCAAAGATAAAGAGATATGTTGTTTAAGAAATAAAGAATGCAAAGTTTTACAAAATTTATGGCATATGAGGATTATTAATCTACTCATGGGTATGAGATAGATAGTTTGGTTGAAACGAGCTCTTCGTATATCTACAAATCAGATGATGATCACCCTTCATGTAATATCATTGAGATTTTCAAATGAATGGCTTGGGAATCTTTCTTTGATTCACTTTCTATTCCCTATGTCATGATATTGGAATTTATATATGCATTACCGTAATATAATCACGTTGGCCGGGCGTCATTATATTTCACTAATTCATATTTCCATTCCAAGGTCACTCCATAAGGTCAGGATGTGTGATCAAACTTCAGAATTTTTATTAGAAAACTTTCTAAGGACCTAAAACTCATTTGCCATTTTACATAATCCATAATCTAAAGCGTTTTCCCAACGCACTAAGGATAGCACGGAGAGAATCTTCACGAGTTAAGAATAACGTTTTCCAGTTCCCAAACCAAGTCACCACGGTACGTATTATAACAATGATGTTATGTACTTGACCGTGATAGATGACATAGAAACTTCGTGAAATTCAGAAGTCATAAATAAAATCCTTAGAAAAGGAAGCATTGTATCGAGAGGGATGCTAAGGAAAGATACAAGGGCAAGGTATAAAGAAACGTATAATAAGGAAGCACACAAAAACTAAGGCAGGAATATGAACAAGTAAAGGCACTTAAACTAAGTCAGAAAAGGTTATAGTCCTAAAGATTGCTAAGGCACCTAACTAACACATAAGGCACACATAAAATGCAATCCTGGTTCTCTATAACAAAACTGGCTCTGATACCACTCTGTCATACCCCCAAATAGGGCCGGGGAAATATGACTTCACAATATCACAACACAAGTATGTATAAACGAGAACGACTCTATATGAGACGTTTTTATTAAAACCAATGCATTAACGCAGCGGAAAGTATTAAGTTATTACAATTGTAAACTTTAATGTTCTAATGCAATAATATGAATGTATAAATACGGACTCCAAAAGCAGCAAAGTCCAAATAGCAAATAATCTTTAGCAATCTTCACCTGAGACAAAACATGCTTAAAATGTCAACCAAAAATGGTTGAGTGAACAACATAGGTTTAATAATTATAACAAGTTTTTAGACCACAAGATTTAGTTATAAAGATTAATCAGTTCGTTAGTAGTGCTGAGGTATATGATATCGAAACTAACCATAAGTTACCCTAAACACATCACGTTCGTGTCGTTGAATCATTATTATGTATCCATTGACCAGCGGTCATCCGGATAGAGACATCACTCTCAATAGCGCTACTCACAATAACTAAGCTTGCCAAAATTCCAGCAACTAACGATATCATGGCAGGGATTTAGCATGAATCAAAGCATGTTAGCACAGTTTGAACTAATCAAAATAAAGTTTTCATGTACTTGTGTCTAAGTGTAAAACAGTTTGAAAGCAAGCATGTGTCTCACCCCAAAGTTATAAAACAGTTAAGAAATAGTAAAAGGAGGGGCTATGAAGTTCACCTTAGTAGCAATTAAGAAGTTCCACGCAAGTAGTATGAACGGAGTATGTAATCGGAGATCTCAACCTAGAGATACAACCTTAAATTAGTTAATGTCTAATAGACTTAAAGTTTGTTTATTAATATAGCAACTATATTAACAGTGACAGTTTTCGAGAAAAGTTACTATTTCTCAAGAGTTTCTATATTTGGAAACCTACTATTTATGGAAAGCTTCCACTTATAGTAAGCTTCTAATTTAAGAATGTTTGGGTTATAATCTTTAACAAAGTTGTTGTATAATCTCGCCCAAACTTCATTGCTAACATGCAAGTCACTCGAATGATCTATTGTTACTGAGCGGCCCAGGATCTCTTGACCAGAATCTAAGTCTTGGCATTCAAGATCCACAAACATCCCATAATGGTAACAAGGATCACCCTAGGCCACAAGTAGCGGTGATGTCTGTAGTCTTTGTACGCTATTTTTAATTATAACCTTCACGTTAAGTGTATACACATAACAAGTTATTAATGTATTTATTAATTATTTATATAGGTGATAATATACTTAGTGTCATTAAGTGTTACTATATAGATAAGTGTATAAGTTATAATAATAATAGTATTATTCTTTATTTAATCAACTATTATGTTACATGTATGAATATACATATATGATACATACATATATATTCTTTATTACTATTATACATGTTCATAACTATATAGTGTATATATATTAGGTATATGTGTTACATATATATAAGTGTAAGATGATGCATACATATATATATATATATATATATATATATATATATATATATATATATATATATATATATATATATATATATATATATATATATATATATATATATATATATATATATATATATATATATATGCACTTATTACTTTTCTTATTATGTTTACTAACCTTATTTAATACTTACATAATACACATTCATACATACATACACACGTACATATACATACATATATACTCATACATATACACCTATGTATATATTTGCATATACACAAGCATATACCTACTTACATATATATACATACATACGTATGCATGCATGCATGCACATGTATTATTATCATTATCATTATTCTTTACTAATCATAAAATCATAACTTTTATTCATATCATAAGCTATTCATGTTCAATCTTTTACCATAACCTAATCACAACCTAACATATTATCAATCAATTCATATTAATCTTCAACTATTATTATTCAAATCTTCTAACCCTAATCATAATAATCATAATCATAATCAATACATGGTATTCATTAACTAGCTTCATGACCAAATCAATTACTTAATCTTATTCCACACTAATTCATTAACCTTAATACATAAAATCATAAACAAATTTTCTTTTATCTTCTTAACCATCACCCTTATCCTTAATAAGTTATTAATACTTCATGATCATACTTATCCTTATTACTTTTAATTTAACAATCAACATAATCTTTTATGATACTTTTAATCTTATTAACTTAATAACTAATCATATTCATAATTCAATAATAACACTTAAACATATTCATAATCTAACTTATAACTTATTCATAATCATAATCAAGATTCATACTTGATTATATTACTTATAACATAATAAAAAGTAATAGATTAAAAGCAAAATTGAACTAGGGTGTATGGTATACCTTTAGAGGTTTAAGACCAAGAAAGAGTTGATGAATGAAAGGCGAAACAGGAGCTGAATTGCAGCAGCAACTTTCGACCCAATTGAAGGGTTTCTTGGCCTGTTTGGGTTCGACAGAAACAGCCAGTATAACAACAACAAAAACCAGAAAACGCAGCAACTATGGATCGTATATTGGGCTGTTTATGTGTCGAGTTTACAGCAGAAAAAGGCTGTAACAGAATGGCGACAGAAGGGCTGAAAAATAGCAGGAAAAACCAAAAAAATGCAGCAACACAGGAGCAATTCGAAGGATGTTTTGATCATGTTCTTGTAGCAGAGAACAAGAGCATGATGGGCTGTTTTTGGGGCTGAACAGATGGCTGAACAGCAGGCAGGAAAGTGGCGATTAAAAGGGCTGTTTGGAGGGTTAAAAGAGTGGCGGATGGGGCTGCAGAAAGTAGTGATTTGTGGATGTGAAGGGTGACGAAATTTGGGACTGAATGAGGGCTGTTTAGTTAACACAAAGAAGAGGGAAAAGGCTGGTGAGTTCTGTCGACTAAGGCAGCAAAAAGAGAAGGTTCGTGATAAATTTTGTGATGCTAGATTTGGGAAATCATGAAGCCTTTATATAGAGAATTTAGTTTCCTAATTCCACTAGGATTGTTTGGAGATCAAGGTGTAGTATTAGGATTAGATTTGGATTGGTTTTGCTTAGTGCTCAAGTATTCTCCTCCCCTAAAAAAAACGTCCCACAAATTGATACATATTATTTATATTTTTTTTACACGACATTATTATTTAAATATGTATTATATATATATATATATATATATATATATATATATATATATATATATATATATATATATATATATATATATATATATATATATATATATATATATATATATATATATATATATATATTATTAAAGTTACATTTTATTTAATTATTAGTCCCTAAACTTTATTAGTTTTTAATTTGGTTCCAATTAATTTATATTAGTTTTTTATAGTTATATAATGTCACATTTAATTTAATTAATATTAGGGTTTAAGTATTAATTACTATATTTATTATATCCGGACAACAACCCTAGTTATAACGTACAAACAACAATGAACCCTAGGGGCATTTCTGGCATTTCATGAAGGAAAATTTAGGGTTGTTATAGCTAATAAGAAGAAAAGGCTTTTATAATAATTGGTTCATATTATTAATATGCTACGATTAACTATTGACTACTCATTATACCTATAATATTCTATATGATTAATTTATCTCTGTTATGTTTATTGAAGAAACATGTCTCAAATGTCGGATGCTGAGTTTGAGGAACTAGTCGAGAAACGTGTGAATGAAAAATTGCTACAGCCGAGGCGGCAAAAGCAGCAGCCGAAGAAGCGGCCAAAGCAGCAGCCGAGGCAGCAGCCGTGAACACAAACTCACGAAACGGAGATTAGAAAGATGGAATCTGAGTTACGAAATCTGAAGGTTTTCAGCACGAATCTCAAGAACTATGAAAAGCGTTTCATGAAACTAGCCTTATTGTGTCCCGAATTAGTGCCAAATGAAAAACGAAAGATAGAGATGTATATTGATGATTTGTCGATCAACATCAAAGGAAATGTTACATCGTCCAAACCGAATACGATGCAGGAAGCCATGAGAATGGTACACCAACTTATGGACCAGATCACAGAGAGTTCGATTAAGGCATCAACTACCGAAGTCAAGACAACCGAAGGAAATAGGAAATTGGAGGACCATAAGGGCAAAATTTCTCACTCAAAGAGGCAAGAGACTTTTAAGGGCAAACAAGATGGGGCAACTGCTAGTCTAAACTACAAGGGACCCCATCCATTCTGCAAAAGATGTTACACACATCATTCAAGTTATTTCCAAGTAGTCTGTGATAAATGCAACAGGAAAGGACATGTGGCGAAAGATTGTTATGCCACTGTTTCTAGAGTGAAGACAAACCCGACCAATGTCAAGAAATGTTTTGGATGTGGGAAACATGGTCACTTTAAAAATCAATGCCCTGATAAGGAGAAGAATAAATAATCCGCATGTGTGAGGGCATTTAATGTTAGTGCCAGTGAAGCACGTGAGGATCCTGATCTTGTCACGGGTACGTTTACCATTAATAACCTATTAGCCTACATTATATTTGATACGGGTGCTGATAGAAGTTATATGAGTAGAAACTTTTGCACTCGGCTATACTGTCCATTGTTACCTCTAGATGACAAACATACTGTAGAATTAGCTAATGGTAAGCTAATAAAAGTTGATAAAATTTTCCGTAGTTGTAAGATAAACTTTGGTGGTGAAACATTCAAAATCGATTTGATACCCGTAGAATTAGAAAGTTTTGACGTAATCGTTGGCATGGACTGGATGTCCAAAACAAGAGCAGAAGTTGTTTGCGCTGAGAAAGCGATCCGCATCCCTCGTATGGATGAAACGTCATTAATGATTTATGGGGAGAAGAGAAACTCGAAGCTGAACCTTATGATCTGTATGAAGGCTCAGAAACTTATAAGAAAAGGGTGTTATGCTATTCTGGAACATGTGAAGAAGATCAATACCGAAGGAAGAAGTATTGATGACGTGCCAGTTGTAAGAGAATATCCCGAAGTATTTCCAGAAGAATTACCAGGGCTACCTCCACACATATGTGTAGAATTTCAGATTAATCTTGTACCAGGAGCTGCACCTGTAGCCCGATCCTCATATAGACTTGCACCTTCAGAAATGTAAGAATTACAAAACCAGTTACAAGAATTATCGGACCATAGATTTATTCGCCCCAGTTTTTCACTTTGGGGTGCTCCTATTCTGTTCGTCAAGAAGAAGGATGGATCTATGAGAATGTGCATAGATTACCGAGAACTAAACAAATTAACGATCAAAAATCGGTACCCATTACTGAGGATTGATGATTTGTTTGATCAATTGCAAGGATCAAGTGTTTATTCTAAGATTGATCTACGCTCTGGATATCATCAGCTGAGAGTGAAGGAGGAATATTTTCCTAAAACCGCGTTCAGAACCCGTTACGGTCACTATGAGTTTTTAGTCATGCCTTTTGGATTGACTAATTCTCCAGCAGTATTCATGGATCTAATGAATCGCATCTGTAGACCGTATCTAGACAAATTTGTCATTGTTTTTATCGACGACATATTGATTTACTCGAAGAACAAGGAAGAACATGAGCAACACTTAAGACTGGTACAAGAGGTACTCAAGAAAGAAGAACTGTACGCAAAATTTTCGAAGTGTGATTTCTGGTTACAAGAGGTATAATTTTTGGGCCATGTTGTCAGTAAACATGGAATTAAAGTTGACCCTGCCAAGATTGAAGCCATTAGTAAATGGGAAACACCGAAGACTCCGACACAAATCCGCCAATTCTTAGGTCTTGCTGGTTACTACCTAAGATTCATTCAAGATTTCTCTAAAATCGCCAAACCCTTAACTGCGTTGACTCAAAAGGGAAAGAAGTATGATTGGTCCACGGAACAGGAATCCTCATTTCAATTGTTAAAGAAGAAGTTAACGTCTGCAACCATTTTGTCATTACCGGAAGGAAATGATGATTTCGTGATCTATTATGATGCTTCGCACCAAGGTTTAGGATACGTATTAATGCAACGCACAAAAGTTATCGCATACGCCTCACGAAAACTAAAAATTCACGAAAGGAACTATACGACGGACGATTTGGAACTTGGAGCAGTAGTTTTGCACTCAAAATATGGAGACACTATCTATATGGAACCAAGTGTACAGTGTACACCAACCATAAGAGTCTTCAGCATATTTTTGATCAAAAACAACTCAATATGAGGCAACGTCGCTGGGTAGAGTTATTAAACGATTACGATTGTGAAATCCGTTACCACCCCGGAAAGGCTAATGTTGTAGCTGACGCCCTAAGTCGGAAAGAAAGAAAAAAACCTCTTAGGGTTCGAGCTTTGAACATTACAATTCATACTGATCTCACAAAGCAAATTCAATCAGCACAGTTAGGAGCTTTAAAAGAAGAAAATGAAAAAGGCGAAATGAGCAAAGGGTTAGAAAAATAGCTTGAAGTAAAAGCTGATAAAACCCTGTATTTTGCTGGTAGGATATGGGTACCAAAACATGGTAATCTAAGGCAACTAGTACTGGATGAAGCACACAAAACGATGTTCTCAATTCACCCAGAAAATAGGAAAATGTACCACGATCTTAAGAAGTTCTATTGGTGGCCTAATATGAAGGCAGAAATTGCTACTTATGTAAGCAAATGTTTGACATGTGCCAAGGTCAAAGCTGAGCACCAAAAGCCGTCAGGATTACTGCAATAAATGGAAATTCCTCAGTGGAAATGGGAAAGAATAACCATGGATTTCATTACGAAATTGCCAAGGACTGCAAGTAGTTACGATACTATTTGGGTGATAGTTGATCGCCTCACTAAATCAACTCACTTTCTACCAATAAAGGAGATAGATAGTATGGAGTGATTAGCACGCTTATATTTGAAGGAAGTAGTTTCCATGCATGGTGTACCTATTTCCATCATATCTGATCGCGATACCCGATACATATCACATTTTTGGCAGTCATTACAAAAAGCATTGGGAACTCGATTAGATATGAGCACCGCTTATCACCCACATACAGATGGACAAAGTGAAAGAACTATACAAACATTAGAAGACATGTTACGGGCATGTGTGATTGACTTTGGAACCGGTTGGGATCGACACTTACCCTTGGCAGAATTCTTATACAATAACAGCTATCATACGAGCATCAATGCAGCGCCATTTGAAGCACTTTACGGTAGAAAGTGCAGATCTCCTATTTGTTGGAGTGAAGTAGGAGAAAGACAACTTACTGGACCAGAAATTATTCATGAAACCACCAAAAAGATCATTCAAATACAACAACGATTGAAAACGGCTATGAGTCGTCAAAAGAGTTATGCTAACAAAAGAAGAAAACCGATAGAATTTCAAGTGGGCGACAAAATCATGTTGAAAGTGTCACCCTGGAAAGGCGTTGTACGATTTGGTAAACGAGGAAAGCTAAGTCCTAGGTACGTAGGACCCTTTGAAATCACCGAAAGAATTGGAGCAGTTGCTTATCGATTAAAGCTATCGCAAGAACTTAGTGGTGTTCACGACACATTTCACGTGTCAAATTTGAAGAAATGTTTAGCTGAAGAGGATGTCGTAATTCCTCTTGACAAAATACGAATCAACGATAAACTCCATTTTATCGAAGAACCTGTTGAAATCATGGACCGTGAGGTCAAACAATTAAAACAAAAAAAAAATACCGATAGTTAGAGTTCGTTGGAATGCAAGACGAGGACCCGAGTTTACTTGGAAATTTGAAGATCAAATGAAGCAAAAATATCCACATTTTTCACTGATATCGCTCATAAAACAGGTACTACTCAAAATTTCGGGACGAAATTTTCTTTAACGGTGGGGTACTGTGATGACCCAGAAAATTTCGCATTAATAAATTAATTACAGGATAGAATGTGTCCGACATGATAAGAGAACCTATTATGTTGAGTCTTAAAACTTTTTGAACTAGTTTACACGTTCAAGTAACCTTTGATCACTCTCGACGATTCACGAACAATTATATGTTAATCGATATATATAAATATATATCAAAAGATGTACAAATTAATATATTTCTAAACGAAAATATATGTATATTTTACAATGTTATAAAATATAATATTAACTTAGATATTAAACGTCTTGATTTAAAAATACTATTAATTATATTGTAGTAAATAACGAGAAGACGATTTAAAGAAGCAAATGATCAAAATATTAAAATGTATAAGTTACATTTCAAATAAGATAATTTATTGGCAAATAAGTCTAATTATTGATAAAGGTACTTATCGCGAAACGTAAAGAACAAGTTTTCTAAGCATACAAAAGGACGTTCGAATAACCAGAACCGGGACATAAACCGGGCACCAACGTACAAGACAACGGAGCTAAATTTACAAGTCACTTATACACGAGAATATAATATAATAAATATATAATTAATATAAATTGTATTATATATATATATATATATATATATAATAGCATGTCGACGTATATATATATATATATATATATATATATATATATATATATATATATAATATTATGTCGACGAACTAGCAAACAAAGCAAAAATGAGCTGGATCAGGCGGCCATGCGATCGCATGGCAAATACACTACAAGCCCATGAGATCGCATGGGCTACAGTAAATGGAAATATACCTATAAAAGGCCAGTTTGCTCGGCGAAGTTACACACACCTTCTTTCTTTTCTTTCTTCTGTAATCTATATTTATATTTATAATTATAATTTTAATTTAATATAGGTTTAATAATAATAAAATATATACGAGGGTGTTTTAATTCGAGTTTCAAACTATGACAACCCGAAAATCTCCAACAAAATTTAAACCTAACTTTTATGAAATACCGACAATTCATGAACAATTATTACGTATTAGTATTATTATTAATTGTTTTAAACCATATTATCATTTACAATCATTATTATTATTATCAGTATTATTAATATTATTATTAATAATAATAATATTATTATTATTAATAGTATTACTAACATGATTATTAGCATTATCATTATGATCTTTATCATTTATTATTATTATTGTTAATGATATTATTATTAATAATATTATAAAATATCATTACTAATATTATTATTAGTATTATTATTATTGTTATATTAATACAACTTATTTATAATTATTAATATTATTATTATTATCATTATCAATATTATTATTATTGTTATACTTATTATTATTATTATTATTATTAATTATCATTATTAATAATATTACAAGTATTATTATTATTAATATAATTAGTATAAGTATTAGTATTATATTTATTAATATATTTATAAAAAAATATGTAAAAAGAATCAAATATAACCTAATACCTAAGTTAGGTCAAGACACTAAATGCTTTTGATTTTTATAAGCTAGACATAATCTGCAATAATGATCCATAATCTGCATTTATTTTATTTTTTTATATTGTGATTTTTTTTATTATTCTTTTCTTGCTTTTATTTTTATATTTTTCTGTTTCTGATCGTGGTGCTCCATGAACTTCAATTGTGCTTTACACATGTGATTAACATTATCATTATCATTTATATACTGGTTGTAGATGGCTGCAAATCAAAAATCAAAACAGAAAGGAAAAAAAAGAAAAAAAAGAAACAAATATCTCTGTTCTTCTTCTATTTTTACAATAATTCGAATTCAAACCCATTTCAAAATCCTTAAATGCCATGTTGTTAGGAATCCTATAAGTAAACTAACTGCAAAGTTTAAGCTTCTAATTCTTTAAAACGAGTGTAAATTCGTGAGTCAAAGTTTCGAAATCAAAAAGTCAAATATTTGTTCTTCGTAAAATTCGAGTTTCTGTTGATGTTTTTAGATAAATTGATGATTCAGAAACTTTATAGAGGTGATTTGAAACACATTTCATGTTATAATCTTTGTCTATAATGTTTCTAAAATCACAATCAATATAATTTTTTTAAAAGAAAACGAGCTGCAGTAGCAGCGAATTTGAATATTTTTTTTATATAATTGTTCGTTTTCAATTTATTTAAAGATTGATATAGGTCGATTATATATTTTGAAAATCCTAAAACTGTTTAAGATGATTGATTTATATGATTAATTGGTTCCCTGAGTCGTTCGAGTTAGAAGAAGAAGAAAGAATCAGAAAAGGGGTTAAATATATTAGGATACGGATTATAATCAGAAAAAGAAAAACTGATATAGCGTGATGGTTTAAAGTGTTGACGGGTTATCAAGAGGTCACGGGTTCGAGTCTCGTCCATGACAATTTTTTTTAGAAAAGTTCATTAAGGTAGTTTCTCATTTATTATTATTATTATTATTATTATTATTATTATTATTATTATTATTATTATTATTATTATTATTATTATTATTATTATTATTATTATTATTATTATTATTATTATTATTACTACTACTACCAACGTCATTAAAGGTATTATTATTAATATCATTAGGATTATTAGTATTATTATTAACTATCATTATGATTATTATTATTATCATTTTAAATATTATTATCATTATTATGATTAGAATTATTATTAGTATTACTATTATTTTAAAAACAATACAAATTATTATTATTATCATTATTATTAGTACTAGTATCATTTTATATAAGTATTATTATTAATGTTATCATTATTATTATTATTATTATTATTATTATTATTATTATTATTATTATTATTATTATTATTATTATTATTATTATTATTAATATGATTATCATTATTAAGTATTGTTATCAAAAATTTAAATTTTGATTATTGTTATTATTAAACTTTTCATTTTTATTAAAACTACTATCATTAATATTATTATTGTTATAAGTATTAATATCATTATTATTACCATTAATGAAATCATAAACATTATTATCATTATTGAGTATTATTATTATTATCATTACAAATATTATTATCATTACTATTCTTAACAAACAAATGGTATATATATAAGAAAATATATTTAATACATATAACACAACACAAATTAATATTTTTAGATATATATGAAACATATATATTATTAAAATCAAAAGGATATAACTAATGAATTTATATATATATATATATATATATATATATATATATATATATATATATATATATATATATATATATATATATATATATATATATATAAACTTGTTCGATTACGAGTATATGTGTTGATATATATACTTGATATAGGTTCGTGAATCCGAGGTTAACTCAACTCTGTACTTGTTAAGTACCATCATACACATATTTACTACAAACTATCGTATCAGTATCGTGAGTTCATCTGCTCCCTTTTTATATATATTTTTGGGCTGAGAATATATGCGCAACTTTTATAACTGTTTTACACGTTAGACACAAGTACTCAAACTTTTATGCTATATGCGTGCTTTGTCATGCTAAATCCCTGCCGTAATATCATTAATTGTTGAGGTATAAGATGCAAGCTTAGTTATTGTGAGTAGCGCTACTGAGAGTGACGTCTCTGTCCATTTGACAGTTGGTCTTTGGATACATAATAATGATTCAACGACACGAATAACAAGTGTCACGGGGTAACTTTGTTTAGTCACGATATTACAAACAACAACTCTTTCGATTGATATATTTGGTATCAATCAACTTTAAACTAAATCTTGTGGTCTAATGCTATACTGAACTATTGATTTATGATAAACCTATGAAATCACTCAACCTCGTGTTGACTTTTTAAGCATGTTTATTCTCAGGTACTTAAATATTGCTTCCGCTGTATACCTGCTGCTTTGATGATGATTGCTTGCTATGCTTGGAGTCTTCATTACATATCATATCAATTAAAGACAATTAATGTTCTAAATACAATGTAATCTATTTATCTTCCGCTGCAAAACTCAATAAAACGTCTCATATAGAGTCGTTCTCGTTTATACATCTGCGATTTGATATAATTAGTCACAAATACCCCAGGAACTATTTGGGGTGTGACAGATTGGTATCAGAGCAGTTTGTTGTAGAGAACCAGGATTGCATTTTATGTGTGCCTTATACAATTAGGTACCTTAGCAATGTAGGACTACAACTTTCCTTGATCATAGTGCCTTTAATTGTTGCCTTTAACTGTTAAATGCTACACTATGCCTTAGAAATTATGCGTATTAAATTCTTTAATAATTCTTAGAATGCCGAGCCAATCTGAGAACTTTGTCCACTCTCCTAAGTACTCTCCAATTACGCCACCGCATTCAAATGCGACACCTGTTGATTCCACTGACTCTGGATCTAATCACTCACCGGTATATAAACCAACGAGTTCTTCTGAATGGAATGCTATTCAAAGCCTTCCTAACTACAATGGTGACTTCTCAGGCTACGAGCTCGAAGAAGAACCTATTGAGAAATCATCTGAAAACTCATCTCTAAAGAGAAAGCAAACCGAAACCACTACTGCTGATGAAGCCGGTCCATCAAAAAGGGATAGCTCACCATTTCATGAAAACATCACTCAGATAGAGGCGCGTCTAAATAACCTAGAGAAAGAAAACAAAATCTTGAAAGAGATCATCATAGAATCCTTCAGAACTCAAACCGAAAGGCTAGAAGAACTTGTAAAGTATAACACAAAAAAAGTGATGGAGAAAGTGATGAAAGTGAAGGCTGATGAATAACTTGGTACCAGGTGGGGTAAACAGTCCATGGTTTATCTCGAAAACAACATGAAAGCTATGATGGAAAACGAGAAGGGTCGTGTTACCAGTATTTTTGCTATGATAGACTATCACCACAACGTTCCCAGCGGCAGGGTCGACAACTTTTACGACAACCTCGAGTACATTCACGACAAGCAAAAGGCTAAAAATGACAAGTTTGAAAAGCTCATGGAAGAAGTCAAGAAGCTTCTAGGTGACATGAAGAGGAGCTCCGATCCTAAGTAGGATATCTTAGCCTACTAGGAAATCCATGTTTTCTGTTTTCGTTATTAGTTCTGGCTTTAAGATTTCCTTTCTTGTAAGGGCTTTTGCCCTAAGTACTTTCGTTTTCAGTGTAATAAAGAGGTTTACCTCTACTTGTTTAATAATAAATTTGAGTATGTTTATCTAAATAACTCGTCTTAACTCATTGCAACTTTCTATGTTTTAAAATCTTTGCTTTCTCGTTATTTTGATCATTGAACTTTCTTGACGGGTGGCGTCCACGAAACTCTAGAATGGAAGGGTTTGGATTACCAATTTAAATAATCCTATAGCTCAAGCCCCTAGACCTGAATAGGCCATTACGAATTGAAAGTCTTTAATCGAAAGATTATCAGATTACATACTTATTATTTATAATCTCAACACGTCATACCGCCATTATTACATAAATGGATGACACATCATATCTCATCATATCTTATCATATCTATCCCAATAGGCTTTATCTAACACCTTTCCTAAATTTCCTACGTAAATTACGGAAATCTTTTCGCTATATATACGTATTCGAGGAGACGAATATATCATTCAGTATCCAACACTCATTTCATATCAAACCCTATTCCAAACACATAATATGGATTCCTCGAACTCTTCGAGCTCCAATAGCAGCGTAACCGGAACAAACGAACCAATCAGCTATCATCTTTTCTGGATGAATTGGGGATGGGTTCGCAGCTGACTCAATCAACGGAGGCAAGAAGAAGGTGATCCCTTTCACCAACCGAATTCACCTCTTGGCGAAGAACCTGAAGCACTTACCAATGAACCAGTCCAAAAAACCATTTTCTCTCTTCTTTTCAGGGTATCCCGTCACGATTATATAATATCGAAGATTCTAGATCTTATTCATCCCCTTGTTCCAACCGCCAATCGTCCCGGAATAGTAGAAGAAGTCAACGAGCTTCGCGCTCGAGTGGTGGCTCTGGAGAATATGGTGCGATATCTACAAGCATCAGCAGCACCAGCAGCATAACCAGCAGTATCATCAGTACCACCAACATCACCGACACAGCAAGCACTATAAGCACCATCAGCATCACCACCAACAGTATCAGCTTCACCAACAACAACATCCACATCCCACGTCTCAACATCATAATCGGTACCTCAAACATCAACATCATATGCCCCATAGATACCAAGGAATATTAGTAATAATGAGTTAAGATGTATTGACTCGTTCTTCCTGAAGAATTATATATGTATACTTTATATATATATGGTTTGGAACAATAATAAATCTTTTAGTACTAAGCTATTACGTGTGAATCTTAACTAGTATGTACTACTTGGTTAATTCATATCACTAATACGCTATAATGTACATCCTTCGTTAATGACTTAACAATCATTAATCACTGCTTCAACACAATAAACTCCATTTCATAATAAACCAAGTGTATTAATCAAATACATGTTTGATCTTACACTCCTATCTTCGATGTACTCGAAACTTTCTAGAAAACATTATTCATGCCTTGTGAAATTTCACAAGAATTTCACGAGCATCAACATCATACACCGAAGAATATCAATAACAATGGACGATGAAGTATTGATTCATAACTTCATTTAAGAAATATTTTGTGACGATTATGTACTCTCAAGTTTTGAAGAATATATATTCTCGTTTCAAGCATAAATCAAATGAGCTTAATATTATATTAACTCATTAAATCCATCTGAACAATATATATATGAACGTATATCTTCATAAAGATGGTAATTAAAAATCTTTTTGTACAAACAGTTAATTGTGAAAATATTTTAACGGGTAGGTAATGCCCGAGAAATATTTATATCTTACATTAATACACTGTACATTCTTCAATTTCGATTCATAAATCATTAACTATACTCACTACCTTCACAGTGATATACAATCATTTTTATACAAATTCAATTACATATTCTGATTTTGACATATCAGAATTCAAGTAAAGCTTTAGTAGATATTACCTTCCTAAAGATCACTACATTCATGAAGTATATTCTTTCGTATTCTATGATGAATTATCACCACCGAAATTATCATTCATTACTTTTGAAATCAACAACGCCTATTTGTTAACCATTAGATCCATTGACAATTACAATCAGCGTTTAATCATCTAAAAATAAAATTTCTTGAAACCATCTTGGATTGATAATCAATGATTCAGATTCGTTAACCTTGAGAATGCTGACGAAGCAGCAAAAGCTATAGATGGTCTTAATGGCCAAAAGTTTGATGATAAAGAATGACGCATTGAAAAAGCTCAAATTTGGAACTGGAAAACGGATTGAGCAAACCATGAAGGAAGCTGTGGACAAATCATAAGGACTAAACCTGTAATCAAAGAATCTAGATGATTCGATTTCTGATGAAAACCACAGAAGATCTTTTTACGCATTCTAAATCTTTACGGAAGAATTTTCCTCATTATCATTCGATCTTAGAAATTCTAAGATATCATCGTATCTTTTGTTATAAATATCCTCTATATTTCTGAAGATATCTTCATAACGATTCTTGTCCGCAATTAATTATCTCTTTGCGATATCTTTATTACATCATAAAAGAAACTGTTTTAGTTTCTATATTCTGTAAAATTCAAGTGTAAATTATGAATGATTTCTGGAGAAGTGTTGGGAATTGAAGCATGAGTTAGTATAATATAATAACGTCAGGCCAACGTGATTATATTACAGTAAGTCATGCTGAGTTTCTAATGGAACGTGATAAAGGTTCACAGATCATACCCTCATCATGAACCATATTACACAACTCTTACATTCTATTTAACCTCTAGACATATCAAGAAAATATTTTTCTTGATGATTCGGTCTTTTCCGGATATTCTGGTAATTTGACAAATCAAATCATGTTATTACCTTTTCTTTCTGCTTTGTATATTATGATCATTCGAAACTTCATACCTACGAATTCTTGACCATTACTTGCTTTACAAAAGCATGAAGCTTCGACATATAAGGGAAAATATAAAGCCCGATAACGACACAGAAATTACAAACCGTGTATATCAATGCGTATAGCAATATAAAGACACGGTAGAACTAAAAATACAATAAATCCTAGAGCATAATAGAAGTAAACAGACTCCTCTGGTGGGAGTTGGAAAAGAAGGAAGATTGTGGCGATAACCAATATAAGGTCAAGAACAAGAACTGGATTGAGCATATTAACAAATCTTTTGGAAGTATGAATTGAGGAAAGAAAGTATAGAAGTGGTGAAGATAATGAAATGGAAGAAGCTAATTTATAGCAAAATTTCAAACACAGCAATCGAGGCAATTCACCGTATTTAATCAAGGAAAATCCCAATTTCCTTAATTACCGGAGAATCAAACCTTATAAAGATTTCGAAGATTTCTTTAAATCCCTTGAATTCCGGAAATCAACTTTAACCATATCAAAAGTCAAGGCGAACATTAAATTTCCTCATTTCAATCTTTTACGATAGCTTCGTCTATACTCTTCCTGTAATCAAATCGTTTCATCCATATTACCCAATATTGATAAAACTCTATTTTTCAACTCATATTCACCATTCTTGTTGTAAACAATGACGAACTCTATCAAAATTTCATGACCATGATTTTCACGAACTCCTCTCTATTTTGTCTACCCTAATATTGTGGCATAAACGCTCAAGGTTTAAATAAGCTCACTATTATTCATAACACATTTCATGTATATTGAAATGCTTATATACATCATCATCTCTTTCTGAGAAAATTTAATCAATTCACTCTTGTTAAATTCCTTATATAACCTCCGCATTAATAATAAAATGCACTTCGTAAAATTTATGGATCGTAAGATTTAAACGCTAGAAACAAAACAATATTCTATTAATTGGAATTCACCAAAGGCCCCGAGTATACTTGGGAACGTGAAGACCAAATAAAATGTAAATATCCTCACCTGTTTACAAACAACCTCGATTGATGGCAACAACTAAATTTCGGGACGAAATTTCTTTTAACGGGTAGGTACTATGACAACCCGGAAATCTCCGACAAAATTTAAACCTAACTTTTATGAAATACCGATGATTCACGAACAATTATTACGTATTAGTATTATTATTAATTGTTTTAAACCATATTATCATTTACAATCATTATTATTATTATCAGTATTATTAATATTATTATTAATAATAATATTATTATTAATAATAATAGTATTACTAACATGATTATTATCATTATCATTATGATCTTTATCATTTATTATTATTATTGTTAATGATATTATTATTAATAATATTATAAAATATGATTACTAATATTATTATTAGTATTATTATTATTGTTATATTAATACAACTTATTTATAATTATTAATATTATTATCATTATTAATGTTATTATTATTGTTATACTTATTATTATTATTATTATTATTATTATTATTATTATTATTATTATTATTATTATTATTATTATTATTATTATTATTATTATTAATTATCATTATTAATAATATTACAAGTATCATTATTATTATTAATATAATTATTATTAGTATTAGTATTATATTTATTAATATATTTATAAAAAAAATATGTAAAATGAATCAAATATAACCTAATACCTAAGTTAGGTCAAGACACTAACTGCTTTTGATTTTTATAAGCTAAACATAATCTGCAATAATGATCCATAATCTGCATTTATTTTATTTTTTTATATCGTGATTTTTTTTATTATTCTTTTCTTGCTTTTATTTTTATATTTTTCTGTTTCTGATCGTGCTGCTCCATGAACTTCAATTGTGCTTTACACATGTGATTAACATTATCATTATCATTTATATACTGGTTGTAGATGGCTGCAAATCAAAAATCAAAACAGAAAGAAAAGAAAGAAACGAATATCTCTGTTCTTCTTCTATTTTTACAATAATTAGAATTCAAACCCATTTCAAAATCCTTAAATGCCATTTTGTTAGGAATCCTCTAACTAAACTAACTGCAAAGTTTGAGCTTCCAATTCTTTAAAACGAGTGTAAATTCGTGAGTCAAAGTTTCGAAATCAAAAAGTCAAATATTTGTTCTTCGTAAAATTCGAGTTTCTGTTGATGTTTTTAGATAAATTGATGATTCAGAAATTTTATAGAGGTGATTTGAAACACATTTCGTGTTATAATCTTTGTCTATAACGTTTCTAAAATCACAATCAATATAAAAAAAATTATAAAAGAAAACGAGCTGCAGTAGCAGCGAATTTGATTTTTTTTATATAATTGTTCGTTTTCAATTTATTTAAAGATTGATATAGGTCGATTATATATTCTGAAAATCCTAAAACCGTTTAAGATGATTGATTTATATGATTAATTTGTTCCCTGAGTCATTCGAGTTAGAAGAAGAAGAAAGAATCAGAAAAGGGGTTAAATATATTAGGATACGGATTAGAATCAGAAAAAGAAAAACTGATATAGCATAATGGTTTAAAGTGTTGACGGGTTATCGAGAAGTCGCAGGTTCGAGTCTTGTCCATGACAATTTTTTTTAGAAAAGTTCATTAAGGTAGTTTCTCATTTACTACTACTACTACTACTACTACTACTACTACTACTACTACTACTACTACTACTACTACTACTACTACTACTACTACTACTACTACTATTATATTATTATTATTATTGTTATTATTATTATTATTATTATTATTATTATTATTATTATTATTATTATTATTATTATTATTATTATTATTATTACCAACATCAATAAAGGTATTATTATTAATATCATTAGGATTATTAGTATTATTATTAACTATCATTATTATTAATATCATTTGAAATATTATTATCATTATTATGATTAGAATTATTATTACTATTATTATTATTTTAAAAACAATACAAATTATTATTATTATCATTATTATTAGTACTAGTATCATTTTATATAAGTATTATTATTAATGTTATCATTATTATTATTATTATTATTATTATTATTATTATTATTATTATTATTATTATTATTATTATTATTAATATGATTATCATTATTAAGTATTGTCATCAAAAATTTAAATTTTGATTATTGTTATTATTAAACTTTTCATTTTCATTAAAACTACTATCATTAATATTATTATTGTTATAAGTATTAATATCATTATTATTACCATTAGTGAAATCATAAACATTATTATCATTATTGAGTATTATTATTATTATCATTACAAATATTATTTTAGTATTATTATAATTACTATTCTTAACAAACAAATGGTATATATATAAGAAACTATATTTAATACATATAACACAACACAAATTAATATTTTTAGATATATATGAAACATATATATTATTAAAATAAAAAGGATATAACTATTGAATTTATATATATATATATATATATATATATATATATATATATATATATATATATATATATATATATATATATATATAAACTTGTTCGATTACGAGTATATGTGTTGATATATATACTTGATATAGGTTCGTGAATCCGAGGTCAACTCAACTCTGTACTTGTTCAGTACCATTATACACATATTTACTACAAACTATCGTATCAGTATCGTGAGTTCATCTGCTCCTTTTTTATATATATTTTTGGGCTGAGAATACATGCACAACTTTTATAACTGTTTTACACGTTAGACACAAGTACTCAAACTTTTATGCTATATACGTGCTTTGTCATGCTAAATCCCTGCCGTAATATCGTTAATTACTGAGGTATAAGATACAAGCTTAGTTATTGTTAGTACGCTACTGAGAGTGACGTCTCTGTCCATTTGACCGTTGGTCTTTGGATACATAATAATGATTCAACGACACGAATAACAAGTGTCACGGGATAACTTTGTTTAGTCGCGATATTACAAACAGCAACTCTTCTGATTGATATATATTTGGTATCAATCAACTTTAAACTAAATCTTGTGGTCTAATGCTATACTGAACTATTGATTTATGATAAACCTATGAACTCACTCAACCTCGTGTTGACTTTTTAAGCATGTTTATTCTCAGGTACTTAAATATTGCTTCCGATGTATATCTGCTGCTTTGATGATGATTGTTTGCTATGCTTAGAGTCTTCATTACATATCATATCAATTAAAGACAATTAATGTTCTAAATACAATGTAATCTATTTATCTTCCGTTGCAAAACTCAATAAAATGTCTCATATAGAGTCGTTCTCGTTTATACAACTGCGATTTGATATAATTAGTCACAAATACCCCAGGCCCTATTTGGGGGTGTGACACAAACCTTTTTAAACTAAGGAAATATTGGGTATTGTTCGGGGTATTGTTCTTGAATCCAAGGCCAACCATACAGTCGTCTACTATCATTACGTCTACGCAATTTGCCTACAATATTGAATCTCAATATTGAACCGTGAGTTTATAGATCCCTTTTTAAATGCTTTAAATATTTTTGGGCTGAGAATACATGCAATTTATTTTAAACGCAATGGACACAAGTACATAGTTAATTCTACACTGAGTTAAACCAAAAATCCCTCAGCTTTGGTAACTAGAAGCTGCCAGTACATAGGATGTGGACTGGTGGACGCGAATAATTGTATATGGATCCATAGGGCTTGACATCCCCGTCCGAGCTAGTAGCGCTAGCCTTTTAACGGACGTATGTTATTTGAGTTTATGACAGGTTGGTTTGCGTGTATTAAAACGAATAGGGTAATTGTTATTATAGCATTAAGTTTAGTTACCAGGGTGCTCTATTACGTAGAATCTATTGATAAACTTTTGATGAAATCTTGTGGTCTATCTTTATATACTTATGACTCGAGCAATTAAACCTATAACTCACCAACATTCGTGTTGACCTTTTTAGCATGTTTTATTCTCAGGTCCTTAGACTACTTCCGCTGTGATGTACTTGTTGCCTGCATAAAGTCTCTCATGCTTTGTATAAATTTTATTGCATTCGAAACAAAACTACGTTGTGTAAAAAATAAATTGACTGTGATGTCAACCTGTAAAATAAAGACTTATGTATTTTGGGGAATTGCTTATACCTAAGCACTTACCCACATGCTTATAACTTTTTATGTTTAGAAAGTCACTTATTTTAATGAATGCAATATTTTATCAAAACTTAGCATATAGAGGTCAAAACCTCACTATGGAATAAATGATTAACGTGACGCGTCAATAGCTATTTTGACGGGTCGTTACAGTTGCTGTTGTTATTATGCCTGATTACATGCTTGCTATATGTCTTACTGACATGGAAAAAGTTATTTTTCCTTGTTCGGATGTCGGACATACCGCCTATGATTATTGACTTGGAGAGTGACTCGGACTCGTCTGCTACTTCGCCGACTGTTGTTGCTGACTCACCTATGTCATCACCACTACCCTCCGACGACTCCGGTGATTTGTCTTCAGTGGATAGTAGTCACTCGCCTGACCTGATGGTCATCTCTGACAGTGACGAGGATCCCGAGGAGATCCCAGCTCCACCCAGCCCTAGTTTCCCAGAGCCACAGTATCATTCCGATGGTACCGTGATCCCTGGGATAAACGGGGGTCGTCTATTTCTTAACGAACGTGGACACTGAGTCTGACACACCGCCGACGGGCGGGTTGTGTCGATTCCACCTGGAAGACATCAGATCATGACCACCGACCGAACATATTCTCCCGCACGTGATGCACCTGCACCACCTTCAGACGACTCAGAAAATTCATCATCAGACGATACCAGTGAGGAGGATCCCGAGGAGGATTCTGAGGAGGACCCCGAGGGGGAGCCTGTACCGCCACCCTCTACCCCGCCGAAGAAGCGTTACCACTACGACGGTACAGTTATTCTCGGGGTAAATGGATGCAAGCCGTTCGTGAACGCGCAGGGACGGTTAGGATCACCGCCCGCAAGTGGGTTGTACCGATACCTTCTGATCCATTTGTGCGTAAGGTCGCCCGTTATGTGCCATCTACTTCTAGTGCTACATCTGCACCACCTGCGCCATCTGCACCACCTGCCCCACTGGCACCTCCCACCATCGAGGAGCTGATGAGGGAAGTGCGTGCCCTACGTGCCCGGGTGATTGAGCTCGAGGACCAGGTGTCCCACCTGATGGACGTCATTTATCCACCATCCCCATAGGACTTATGTACTAGATTTCATTATGCAATTCATTAGTATTTTCATGATTTCATTCGAATATTGTACGAAAACTTATGAAATTGTATGCAACTTTTTCTTATTATGAATGGAACTTAATGTTGTTTGATTAATTGTACGACGTTTTCTTTAAGTTATTGTATGATGGTTTCATGATATCTGTGACTAGTTTGCCATACTTAGTTAACATGTATTATGTTGATTGAATAATTGATTAGCATATTACTATAGCATTATTAATTATTGAATAATGGATTTTGATTTAAGTCGAAATATTTGTTTGGAAGATCAATGGCAGCAAGGAGAGGTCCAAGAGGAATGCCTACTGCAACACAAATTAAGAAAATGGTGGCTGCTCGAGTGGCCATAGCTATGGCGAATGCCAGCCCTGCACAAGCCCCGAGGGCTAGCCAAAATGCTCAGAATGGGTGCACTTACAAAGAATTTTAGGGTTGTAAGCCACACACTTTCAGTGGAACGAAAGGATCAGTTGGGTTAACAAGATGGTTTGAAAAGTTAGAATCAGTATTTCAGATTAGCAACTGCTCCAACGCGAACAGGACTAAGTATGCATCCTGCACGCTGTCGGATGGCGCTATGACATGGTGGAACACGTTCGCCCAGGCCCAGGGAATTGATGAAGCATATGCCACACCATAGGAAGAGTTCAAGAGGGCTATGATAGAGGAGTACTGCCCCAAAATCGAAATTCAGAAAATGAAGACGGAATTTTGGGAATTGAAGGTCGTAGGAACTGACCTTGATGGTTATAATCGGAGATACTTGGAGTTAGCCTTAATGTGCCCCACAATGGTTACTCCTGAGTACAAACGGATGGAGCGGTATCTGTGGGGACTTCCCAAAGACATCCAGGGGAATGTCACTTCTTCAAAACCAGGAACTGTCCCAGAAGCTATGCGCATGGCGCACACCTTGATGGATCAGGTTATCCGCCAAAAGCCAGAGAAGGTGCAATCAGAGTCTAGAGCAAGTAATGGGAAGTGCAAATGGGATGGAAACAAGGGTAAAGGTATTGATCAGAATCCAGCCAAGAGGCACGAGAACTTTAGGGGAAACAATGATGGGAGGAACCTTAATCCAAACTGCATAGGTAACCTTCCTCTGTGCAAGAGATGTTATAAGCATCATACTGGGTACTGCAATGTGGTGTGTGATAAATGTAAGAGAATGGGACACATCGGCAAGGATTGTAGGATCAACACTCCAGCTGTGAAAGCGAATCCAAATGCACTAAAGAAGTGCTTCGAGTGCGGCCAACAAGGTCATTTTAAGAATGAGTGTCCTAACAAGAAGAAGGATGGCGGGCCAGCACGTGGAAGAGTCTTTAACATGAACGCCAGAGATGACCGTGAGGATCCTGACTTGGTTACAGGTACATTCACTGTCAATAAACTATTAGTTTCTATCTTATTTGATACTGGTGCCGATAGGAGTTATATGTGTAGACATTTTTGCTCTAAGTTAGATTGGTCATTAGTTCCTTTGGATGAGAAATATCTTGTTGAGGTGGCTAATGGGAAGTTTGAAAAAGTTGATCAAATTTGTCGCGGAAGTATAATAAACCTAGCAGGTGTGGATTCTAAAATTGATTTGATACCCATTAAGTTGGGGAGTTTTGACGTGATAGTCGGCATGGACTGGTTGTCTAAGGTAAAAGCAGAAGTTGTCTGTGGAGAGAAGATTATTCGTATACCTCGCAAGAATGGTGTGCAATTAATAGTTTATGGGGAGAGATGTATCCCAAAGCTGAACCTTATTAGTTGTATGAAAGCACAGAAGTTCATGAGAAAAGGGCATTTTGCTATTTTGGCACATGTGAAGAAGTTGGAAACTGAGGAAAAAAGCATGAAGTATGTACCAATTGTAAACGAATTCCCTGAAGTTTTTCCAGAAGAGTTGCCGGGATTACCCCCACCGCGATCAGTGGAGTTCCAGATCGATCTAGTGCCAGGAGCTGCACCTGTAGCTCGCGCACCTTATCGACTTGCACCAACCGAAATGCAAGAGTTGCAGAGTCAACTACAAGAATTGCTAGACCGTGGATTTATTCGACCAAGTTCTTCGCCTTGGGGCGCTCCCATTTTGTTCGTAAAGAAGAAGGATAGATCTTTCTGTATGTGTATCGATTATCGCGAACTGAACAAGTTGACAATCAAGAACAGGTATCCCCTTCCCAGGATTGATGATCTATTCGATCAACTGCAAGGATCAAGTGTTTACTCTAAGATTGATTTGCGATCAGGTTATCACCAGTTGAGGGTGAAGGAGGGCGATGTCCCTAAGACTGCGTTCCGAACTCGCTATGGTCATTATGAGTTTCTTGTGATGCCATCCGGTTTAACTAACGCACTTGCTGTGTTTATGGATCTTATGAACCGCGTGTGCAAGCCGTATCTAGACAAGTTCGTTATCATATTCATAGATGATATCTTAATCTATTCAAAAAGCGAAGAAGAACACGAACAACACCTTCGACTCGTGCCTGAACTCTTGAGACAAGAGCAACTCTATGCCAAATTCTCCAAGTGTGAATTTTGGTTAAAGGAAGTTCAATTTCTTGGTCATGTTGTAAGCGATCAAGGTATTAAAATCGATCCCGCGAAAATCGAAGCTATTAGCAAGTGGGAAACCCCCCACTACTCCTACTCATATTCGCCAATTTTTAGGCCTCGCCGGTTATTATCGTAGATTCATCGAAGGTTTCTCTTTGATTTCACGCCCTTTAACCGCGTTAACTCACAAATGAAAGAAATTCGTTTGGGCGGCCGAACAAGAGACGGCATTCAAAACCTTAAAGAAAAAGTTAACCACCGCTCCTATCTTATCTCTTCCCGAAGGCAATGATGATTTTATTGTATATTGCGATGCCTCGAAACATGGTTTTGGGTGTGTATTGATGCAACGAAAGAAAGTTATTGCTTATGCCTCTCGACAATTGAAAATTCACGAACGAAACTACACAACACATGATTTCGAACTGGGAGCCATAGTCTTTGCACTCAAATTATGGAGACACTATCTTTACAGAACTAAAAGTACCATCTTCAACGACCACAAAAGCCTCCAACAAATTTTCGATCAAAAACAACTGAATATGAGGCAATGACGGTGGATCGAAACATTGAACGACTACAATTGTGAACTTTGTTACCATCCCGAAAAGGTAAATGAGGTAGCCAATGCCTTGAGCCGAAAGGAAAGAATGGTACCTCTTCGTGTCCGAGCCTTAAACATCACCATCCACACAAATCTCAATAGCCAAATCCGTGTAGCCCAAGATGAGGCTCTCAAAGATGAAAATATTTCTCACGAACGCTTGAACATTCTCGTCTCTCGATTTGAGGTTAAGGAAACCAGACTCCGATATTTCGCCGAAATAATTTAGGTGCATAGTTATGGGGATTTATGAAGCCTTATTCTAGACGAAGCCCATAAGTCAAGGTATTCAATTCATCCAGGGGCCGACAAGATGTACCACGATCTCAAAGAACAATATTGGTGGCCGAACCTTAAAAAGGACGTTATTACTTATGTTGGAAAGTGTTTAACTTGTTCTAAGGTCAAAGCCGAACATCAAAGGCCATCTGGGTTACTTCAACAACCCGAAATCCCGCAATGGAAGTGGGAAAGGATAACGGTGGACTTTAACACAAAACTACCAAAAATGGTAGGCGGTTATGATACCATCTGGGTTATTATTGACCGACTCACTAAATCCGCTCACTTCCTAACCATGAAAGAAACCGATACAATGGAAAAACTTCCACAACTGTACATAAAGGAAATTGTATCCCGTCACGGTGTACCCTAATCAATTATTTTCGACCGAGATGCCCGTTTCGCTTCTAGATTTTGGCGTTCCTTACAAGAAGCCTTGGGAACACGTCTAGACATGAGTACCGCATATCACCCACAAACCGACGGACAAAGCGAATGTACGATTCAAACCTTGGAAGACATGTTACGAGCTTGTGTTATTGATTTTAGAAAAGCTTGGGAAAAGCATTCGCCTCTAGCCGAATTCTCTTACAACAATAGTTATCACTCGAGTATTAATGCTGCACCTTTCGAAGCTTTATATGGCCGTAAATGTCGTTCTCCTATTTATTGGGCCGAAGTAGGTGATAAGCAAATCACCGGACCCGAACTCATCAATGAAACAACCGAGAAGATCGTTTAAATCCAAGAAAGGCTCAAGACGGCCCGTAATCGTCAAAAGAGCTATGCCGACATTAGACGTAAGGATCTCGAATTCCAAGTGGGTGACCGCGTAATGTTGTGTAATCCGTTTCGGAAAGCGTTGAAAGCTAAATCCGCGATATATTGGTCCTTTTGAAATCTTGGAGTGTGTTGGACCCGTTGCTTATCGTTTAGATCTTCCGACTCAATTAAGCTCCGTTCATCCCACTTTCCACGTATCGAACCTGAAGAAGTGCCTTGCCAAACCAGAACTTGTCATATGTAACAACCCGACATCGTTTTACCAAAAACACGACCTAATTTTTTTTTAATAGACCATCTGGACGGCATCCAGACCTCTGGACGGCGTCCAGTAACATAGGACAGGACGACGTCCAATTACATTAAAGTGTTCTGAGACAGAAAACACCCAACCCACGTTATACTGGACGACGTCCATCCCATCTGGACGGCGTTCAGCAGACCTGATCAGCTCCAATTCATTTCAAGACACATTTAACACTTTAAATTAACAACCAAACGCTTTGTAACAACCCAATCGAGTTTTACATCAACAAAACATTAAATAAAAGTGTGTACACGACAAATACAGGTTAAGACTCAATAACCCAACCCAATACCAAGAGCATAATCCCGGGGACTACCAAATCCCCCATCCGTGTCTAAATATCCAAAAGCTACCCCATCGAGCCCAAGCGCTCCTAAGCATCTAGTCTATCAACTAGCTAGCTTCATAATCACAATACCTGTAAAAAGGTAAACAACGAGAGGGGTAAGCTAACGCTTAGTGAGTGCAATAAGTATACACATGCATATATAATATACCTACTTGCAACCACCTACTCACATACCGCAAACATGCTAGCAATATAATATTAGCATACGAACTCCAAGTATAAAGCTAATAACCTCCATGACCGCAACTAGCATAAACAATATCATATACTCCAAAATATAATATGCTACACTACAATACAAACATAAACTATATGGTTAACCATACACACGTCATGGCGCTACAGGCTCCGTGGTTCACGTCACTACGCATTCGAGTCATACTCTTTTATAGTGCTACCTACTCCGTGGTTCACACTTCGGTGCTACCGGCTCCGTGGTTCACACCTAATTTTATAGTGCTACTGGCTCCGTGGTTCACACTTTGATGCTACCGGCTCCGTGGTTCACATCGCAACTCGAGTCACACTCTTTTATAGTGCTACCTGCTTCGTGGTTCACACTTCAATGCTACCGGCTCCGTGGTTCACACCTAATTTTATAGTGCTACCGGCTCCGTGGTTCACACTTTGACGACTCGTGCTATAGTGTTACCGGCTCCGTGGTTCACACTACAACACACGTACCATGTTGCTACCGGCTCCGTGGTTCACATCATAGCACACTCGCACACACTATGGCACTCCCGGCTCTGTGGGTCATACCATAGCATATAAATAAATATACTATATACATACATGCATAAATATCCCACTCACCTCGAAATGCCCGCATAAGTCATGTATGTAAATCGCCTCCAAACGCAACCGAGCAAACCTTTTACCTATAATACGCATATAGATATACACAATCAACATACATTCTCTACAAGAGAATTCGACTCCAACACCCTTAGCCAAGGGTTTATACCTACTTCCACAATCCGCCCATTTAGACACCTAAAGTGGACTTCACCAATTACCACTACGGGTGGTAATTCCGACCCATTCAAACAAGTACAATTTAACCTAAACTATATTTGACACCATTTAAACCAACCCATAAGTGCAACTTGACCCAAATTGCACTTAACCACTAAAACAAGTCAAATTCGGCCCATAAGCACCATTACTAGTGATTATGTCATAAAATCACCAATTTAACACTTAACACCAATTTTTGACTTCCGTTGACCAAATTAGGTTTAACTCACTTGACTTGTCAAATTACACCCAAAGTACCTACAATCACTAACAACTAGTGATTGTATCTCAAAATCATCATTTGACACCAAAAATCAAGAACACTTAACCCATTTCAACATAAAACCCATTTTGACCCATATTAGGGTTTACACCCCAAAATCAAGTCAACACAAACCAAAATCACTAGTACACAAGTGTTCTAAGGTTTAACCAACACATGCAAGATCCAAACTTACAATTTCATCAATCGAAACCCTAAGTCACCTATTTAGGCTTACTTACATGAATCTTACCCAAAACCCCCAAATTTCACAATAAATAGGTTTATAACTCTAACTAACACAAACCCTAACTCAAACAAGAAATCAAACACTACAATTCGGATTAGGGTTTACCTCAAGCACCAAAACGAGCTCTAGTAGCTAGAATCGCCAACAAGCACCAAGAACCACACCAATTTGGGCAAAAATCACCACGTTCATCACTAATCCAAGCTTTATCTCTCTAGAAACTCCTCTCCCTCTCTCTAGGGTTCGGTTGGGAGTGTTTGTGGGTGAAAATGAGGATAAGGGTGAGTTTAGATCAGTTTTGATGGCCCAAACGACCCCCAAGTGAAAAGACTCAAATGCCCTCTATTTAAAACTTTAAAATTCACAGCTGGCCCGTCAGGCCATTTGGACGGCGTCCAAAATGGCTGGACGACGTCCAAACCAACTGAGACTGAAACTGAAACTTGTTTTGGGCGTAACTTTCAAACCGTAGCTCCGTTTTTGATGAATCAAATATCATTGGAAACGTAATGAGATTTACTATCCATGGTAAGGTTTTAGAACATAAAATCCAACTTTATTTGAGATCCAAATATATGCTTACATGCCTCGTATTTCGAATGTCATTCGAAATAACACGTAACTGAAAACGGGTGTTACAACTCTCCCCCACTTACATTGGATCACGTCCTCGTGATCCGCACCTATGCTAGAAGTCAAGAACTTCTCACTCGAACATTTCCGCTTCCTATGCGGAGTCACACATGTAGTAATCACGCATTCGAATTTCTCCCTTCGTACACTAACGCATCATAATGCAACAACCGTACTTCACACTTCCATTCAACCAAAACTTCCACCACTCACTCAGAAATACACCGTGAAAACTTCATAATATTCTTCCAATGGCCTTATCACTCTGTCATTTTCTATGATATTGGGTAATCAACCCACGAGACAAAACAACCACAACCGTTTGCTCCTACGTCGAGTATCTAAACTCGTACCATACACTTAACGTCCAGAATTTCCATTTAGGAAAATACGAACAACACCACATATCCCTTCAAGTTCCCTCGGCCACAACTTGCCACAAGCTACATCCATAACCATATCACTCAAAGCAATCTACTAAAACCACTACGTCATGAACCGTGTCTTGCATCAATCCAAATCGAGAAGGATTCATGTTTCCTTAAATCTCTGTACTCCAACGGTTCATAAACGTACTACCCAACCGGTCATTCCTTCAACGAAGAAATTTCGATACCCCAAAATAATCACTTTAGGAGCACCACTTTCCCATCAATCGATTCGCACACGACCATCTGTCACTGGATTAATCCAGGACGACAATAATACACCACGTGCTGAATAATACATCAACACTCGACACAGGGTTCCTCCTCTAAACCGAAATGTCCCGATCATATTGATTATAAACGTTCCATATTAATTGATTTCGTTGCGAGGTTTTGACCTCTATATGAGACGTTTTTCAAAGACTGCATTCATTTTTAAAACAACCATAACCTTTATTTTATCAATAAAGGTTTCAAAAACATTACGTAGATTATCAAATAATGATAATCTAAAATATACTGTTTACACACGACCATTACATAATGGTTTACAATAGAAATATATTACATCGACATATGTTTCTTGAATGCAGTTTTTACATAATATCATACAAACATGGACTCCAAATCTTGTCCTTATTTTAGTATGCAACAGCGGAAGCTCTTAATATTCGCCTGAGAATAAACATGCTTTAAACGTCAACAAAAATGTTGGTGAGTTATAGGTTTAACCTATATATATCAAATCGTAACAATAGACCACAAGATTTCATATTTCAATATACATCCCATATATAGAGATAAAAATCATTCATATGGTGAACACCTGGTAACCGACATTAACAAGATGCACATATAAGAATATCCCCATCATTCCGGGACACCCTTCGAATATGATATAAATTTCGAAGTACTAAAGCATCCGGTACTTTGGATGGGGTTTGTTAGGCCCAATAGATCTATCTTTAGGATTCGCGTCAATTAGGGTGTCTGTTCCCTAATTCTTAGATTACCAGACTTAATAAAAAGGGGCATATTCGATTTCAATAATTCAACCATAGAATGTAGTTTCACGTACTTGTGTCTATTTTGTAAATCATTTATAAAACCTGCATGTATTCTCATCCCAAAAATATTAGCTTTTAAAAGTGGGACTATAACTCACTTTCACAGATTTTTACTTCGTCGGGAAGTAAGACTTGGCCACTGGTCGATTCACGAACCTATAACAAATATGTACATATATATCAAAGTATATTCAAAATATATTTACAACACTTTTAATACATTTTGATGTTTTAAGTTTATTAAGTCAGTTGTCCTCGTTAGTAACCTACAACTAATTGTCCAACATTAGATGTACAGAAAAAATTGATATATATTATCTTGAATCAATCCACGTCCCAGTGTATATACATCTCAGGCTAGATCACAACTCAAAGTATATATATTTTTAGAATCAACCTCAACCATGTATAGCTAACTCCCACATTACTGCATATAGAGTGTCTATGGTTGTTCCAAATAATATATACACATGGGTCGATACGATATATTAAAACATTTGCATACGTGTCTATGGTATCCCAAGATTACATAATATATTAGAATACATGTATAATACAATATAAGTTAGCTAGAATATGATTAATATAGATTTGTTACTAATTTTCACGTTGCTACAACAAGAAAAATTATCCAATCTTATTTTACCCATAACTTCTTCATTTTAAATCCGTTTTGAGTGAATCAAATTGCTATGGTTTCATATTAAACTCTATTTTATGAATCTAAACAGAAAAAGTATATATTTATAGTCGAAAATATAAGTTACAAGTCATTTTTGTAAAGGTAGTCATTTCAGTCGAAAGAACGACGTCTAGATGACCATTTTAGAAAACATACTTCCACTTTGAGTTTAACCATGAATTTTGAATATAGTTTCATGTTCATAAGAAACATCATTTTCCCAGAAGAACAACTTTTAAATCAAAGTTTATCATAGTTTTTAATTAACTAACCCAAAACAGCCCGCGGTGTTACTACGACGGCGTATGTCCGGTTTTACAGTGTTCTTCGTGTTTCCAGGTTTTAAATCATTAAGTTAGCATATCATATAGATATAGAACATGTGTTTAGTTGATTTTAAAAGTCAAGTTAGAAGGATTAAGTTTTGTTTGCGAACAAGTTTAGAATTAACTAAACTATGTTCTAGTGATTACAAGTTTAAACCTTTGAATAAGATAGCTTTATATGTATGAATCGAATGATGTTATGAACATCATTACTACCTCAAGTTTTCTGGATAAAGCTACAGGAAATGAGAAAAATGGATCTAGCTTCAAAGGATCCTTGGATGGCTTGAAAGTTCTTGAAGCAGAATCATGACACGAAAACAAGTTCAAGTAAGATTTCCACTCGAAATAAGATTGTTATAGTTATAGAAATTGAATCAAAGTTTGAATATGAGTATTACCTTATATTAGAAAGATATCTTACTGTAAATAATAAAGATTTCTTGAGGTTGGATGATCACTCTACAAGATTGGAAGTAAGCTAGCAAACTTGGAAGTATTCTTGATTTTATGAAACTAGAACTTGTAGAATTTATGAAGAACACTTAGAACTTGAAGATAGAACTTGAGAGAGATTAATTAGATGAAGAAAATTGAAGAATGAAAGTGTTTGTAGGTGTTTTTGGTCGTTGGTATATGGATTAGATATAAAGGATGTGTAATTTTGTTTACATGTAAATAAGTCATGAATGATTATTCATATTTTTGTAATTTTATGAGATATTTCATGCTAGTTGCCAAATGATGGTTCCCACATGTGTTAGGTGACTCACATGGGCTGCTAACAGCTGATCATTGGAGTGTATATACCAATTGTACATACATCTAAAAGCTATGTATTGTACGAGTACGAATACGGGTGCATACGAGTAGAATTGTTGATGAAACTGAACGAGGATGTAATTGTAAGCATTTTTGTTAAGTAGAAGTATTTTGATAAGTGTCTTGAAGTCTTTCAAAAGTGTATGAATACATATTAAAACACTACATGTATATACATTTTAACTGAGTCGTTAAGTCATCGTTAGTCGTTACATGTAAGTGTTGTTTTGAAACCTTTAGGTTAACGATCTTGTTAAATGTTGTTAACCCATTGTTTATTAAATCAAATGAGATGTTAAATTATTACATTATCATGATATCATGATGTATTAATATATCTTAATATGATATGTATACATTAAATATCGTTACAACGATAATCGTTACATATATGTCTCGTTTCAAAATCATTAAGTTAGTAGTCTTGTTTTTACATATGTAGTTCATTGTTAATATACTTAATGATATGTTTACTAATCATAATATCATGTTAACTATATATATATATATATCCATATATATGTCATCATATAGTTTTTACAAGTTTTAACGTCCGGGAATCGCCGGTCAACTTGGGTGGTCAATTGTCTATATGAAACCTATTTCAATTAATCAAGTCTTAACAAGTTTGATTGCTTAACATGTTGGAAATATTTAATCATGTAAATATCAATTTAATTTAATATATAAAAACATGGAAAAGTTCGGGTCACTACAGTACCTACCCGTTAAATAGATTTCGTCCCGAAATTTTAAGCTGTTGAAAGTGTTGACGAATCTTCTGGAAATAGATTCGGGTATTTCTTCTTCATCTGATCTTCACGCTCCCAGGTGAACTCGAGTCCTCTACGAGCATTCCATCGAACCTTAACAATCGGTATCTTGTTTTCTTTAAGTCTCTTAACCTCACGATCCATTATTTCGACGGGTTCTTCAATGAATTGAAGTTTTTCATTGATTTGGATTTCGTCCAACGGAATAGTGAGATCTTCTTTAGCAAAACATTTCTTCAAATTCGAGACGTGGAAAGTGTTATGTACATTCGCAAGTTGTTGAGGTAACTCAAGTCGGTAAGCTATTGGTCCGACACGATCAAAATCTTGAATGGTCCAATATACCTTGGATTTAATTTCCCCCGTTTACCAAATCGAACAACACCTTTCTAAGGTGCAACCTTAAGCATGACCATTTCTCCAATTTCAAATTCTATGTCTTTTCTTTTAATGTCGGCATAGCTCTTTTGTTGACTTTGGGCGGTTTTCAACCGTTGTTGAATTTGGATGATCTTCTCGGTAGTTTCTTGTATTAGCTCCGGACCCGTAATCTATCTATCCCCCACTTCACTCCAACAAATCGGAGACCTGCACTTTCTACCATAAAGTGCTTCAAACGGCGCCATCTCAATGCTTGAATGATAGCTGTTGTTGTAGGAAAATTCTGCTAACGGTAGATGTTGATCCCAACTGTTTTCGAAATCAATAACACATGCTCGTAGCATGTCTTCAAGCGTTTGTATCGTCCTTTCGCTCTGCCCATCAGTTTGTGGATGATAGGCAGTACTCATGTCTAGACGAGTTCCTAATGCTTGCTGTAATGTCTGCCAGAATCTTGAAATAAATCTGCCATCCCTATCAGAGATAATAGAGATTGGTATTCCATGTCTGGAGACGACTTCCTTCAAATACAGTCGTGCTAACTTCTCCATCTTGTCATCTTCTCTTATTGGCAGAAAGTGTGCTGACTTGGTGAGATGATCAACTATTACCGAAATAGTATCATAACCACTTGCAGTCCTTGGCAATTTAGTAATGAAATCCATGGTAATGTTTTCCCATTTCCATTCCGGGATTTCAGGTTGTTGTAGTAGACCTGATGGTTTCTGATGTTCAGCTTTGACCTTAGAACATGTCAAACATTCTCCTACATATTTAGCAATATCGGCTTTCATACCTGGCCACCAAAAATGTTTCTTAAGATCCTTGTACATCTTCCCCGTTCCAGGATGTATTGAGTATATGGTTTTATGAGCTTCTCTAAGTACCATTTCTCTCATATCTCCAAATTTTGGTACCCAAATTCTTTCAGCCCTATACCGGGTTTCGTCTTCCCGAATATTAAGATGCTTCTCCGATCCTTTGGGTATTTCATCCTTTAAATTTCCCTCTTTTAAAACTCCTTGTTGCGCCTCCTTTATTTGAGTAGTAAGGTTAGTGTGAATCATTATATTCATAGATTTTACTCGAATGGGTTCTCTGTCCTTTCTGCTCAAGGCGTCGGCTACCACATTTGCCTTCCCCGGGTGGTAACGAATCTCAAAGTCGTAATCATTCAACAATTCAATCCACCTACGCTGCCTCATATTCAGTTGTTTCTGATTAAATATGTGTTGAAGACTTTTGTGGTCGGTATATATTATACTTTTGACCCCATATAAGTAGTGCCTCCAAGTCTTTAATGCAAAAACAACCACGCCTAATTCCAAATCATGCGTCGTATAATTTTGCTCATGAATCTTCAATTGTCTAGTCGCATAAGCAATCACCTTCGTCCGTTGTATTAATACACAACTGAGACCTTGCTTTGATGCGTCACAATAAATCACAAAATCATCATTCCCTTCAGGTAATGACAATATAGGTGCCGTAGTTAGCTTTTTCTTCAATAATTGAAACGCCTTCTCTTGTTCATCCTTCCATTCAAATTTCTTCCCTTTATACGTTAATGCAGTCAAGGGTTTTGCTATTTTGGAGAAATCTTGGATGAATCTTCTGTAGTAACCAGCCAATCCTAAAAATTGACGTATATGCTTCGGAGTTTTTGGGGTTTCCCACTTTTCAACGGTTTCGATCTTTGTCGGGTCCACCTGGATACCTTCTTTGTTCACTATGTGACCGAGGAATTGAACTTCTTCCAACCAAAATGCACACTTTAAAAACTTAGCGTACAGTTTTTCTTTCCTCTATACTTCTAGCACTTTTCTCAAATGTTCTTCGTGCTCTTGATCATTCTTTGAGTAAATAAGTATGTCATCGATGAAAATAATGACAAACTTATCAAGATATGGCCCACACACTAGGTTCATAAGGTCCATGAACACAGCTGGTGCGTTAGTCAATCCAAACGGCATAACCATAAACTCGTAATGACCATAACGCGTCCTAAAAGCAGTTTTTGGAATATCAGCCTCCTTTACTCGCATTTTATGATATCCAGAACGTAAATCGATCTTCGAGTAAACCGACGAGCCTTGTAGTTGATCAAATAAGTCGTCAATTCTCGGCAGTGGATAACGGTTTTTGATGGTAAGTTTGTTCAACTCTCTGTAGTCAATACACAACCTAAATGTACCATCCTTCTTCTTGACAAATAAAACAGGAGCTCCCCATGGTGATGTGCTTGGTCGAATGAAACCACGTTCTAATAGTTCTTGCAGTTGGTTTTGCAGTTCTTTCATCTCGCTGGGTGCGAGTCTATAAGGAGCACAAGCTATTGGTGCAGCTCCTGGTACAAGATCTATTTGAAATTCAATAGATCGATGTGGAGGTAGTCCCGGTAATTCTTTCGGAAATACATCGGGAAATTCTTTTGCGCCGGGAACATCATTGATGCTCTTTTCTTCAGTTTGTACTTTCTCGACGTGTGCTAGAACAGCATAGCAACCTTTTCTTATTAGTTTTTGTGCCTTCAAATTACTAATAAGATGTAGCTTCGTGTTGCCCTTTTCTCCGTACACCATTAAGGGTTCTCCTTCTTCTCGTATAATGCGAATTGCATTTTAATAACATACGATCTCTGCTTTCACCTTCTTCAGCCAGTCCATGCCAACTATTACATCAAAACTCCCTAACTCTACGGGTATCAAATCAATCTTAAATATTTCGCTACCCAGTTTAATTTCTCGATTTCAGCATATATAATCTGCTAAAATTAATTTACCGTTTGCTAATTCGATTAAAAATTTACTATCCAAAGGCATCAATGGACAACTTAATTTAGCACAAAAATCTCTACTCATATAGCTTCTATCCGCACCCGAATCAAATAAAACGTAAGCAGATTTATTGTCAATAAGAAACGTACCCGTAATAAGCTCCGGGTCTTTCTGTGCCTCTGCCGCATTAATATTGAAAACTCTTCCAAGGCCTTGTCCATTCGTGTTCTCCTGGTTCGGGAAATTTCTAATAATCTGGCCCGGTTTTCCACATTTATAACAAACTACATTGGCATAACTTGCTCCAACACTACTTGCTCCGCCATTACTCGTTTCGACACCATTTGTTCCTTTCGTTCTATTAACCCCTGGTCCGTAGACCTCACACTTCACCGCGCTATGACCATTTCTTTTACACTTGTTGCAAAATTTGGTGCAGAACCCCGAGTGATACTTTTCACACTTTGGCATAGCTGCTTCTGATTGTTGTTGTTGTTGCGGTTGTTATTGTTATTGGGATGATTGTTGTAGTTGTTGTTGTTGTTGTTGTTATTGTTGTTGTTGTTGTTGGGCCGTTTGTTGTAGTTGCGATTGATGTTGCGATTGTTGGGATAGTTGTTGCGATTATTGTTGTAATTGCTGTTGTTGTTGTTGTATTGGTGATTCTTATCACCGTTTTCCTCCCACTTTCTTTTGACTTGCTTCACATTAGCCTCTTCAGCCGCCTGTTCTTTAATTCTTTCCTCAATCTGGTTCACTAGTTTGTGAGCCATTCTACATGCCTGTTGTATGGAGGCGGGCTCGTGTGAACTTATATCTTCTTGGATTCTTTCCGGTAATCCTTTCACAAACGCGTCGATCTTCTCTTCCTCATCTTCGAACGCTCTCGGACACAATATGCACAATTCTGTGAATCGTCTTTCGTACGTGGTAATATCAAATCCTTGGGTTCGTAACCCTCTAAGTTCTGTCTTGAGCTTATTGACCTCGGTTCTGGGACGGTACTTCTCGTTCATCAAGTGCTTGAATGCTGACCACAGTAGTGCGTAAGCATCATCTTGTCCCACTTGCTCTAGATAGGTATTCCACCATGTTAACGCAGTACCTGTGAAGGTATGCGTAGCGTACTTCACTTTGTCCTATTCAGTACACTTACTTATGGCAAACACCTATTCGACCTTCTCGGTCCACCGTTTCAATCCGATCGGTCCTTCGGTTCCATCAAATTCCAAAGGTTTGCAGGCAGTGAATTCTTTGTAGGTGCATCCTACACGATTTCTTGCGCCGTTAGCTGCATTGCTAGATTCGGAGTTATTGTTGGTATGTAGCGTAGCCTGTACTGCGGCTATGTTTGAAGCAAGAAAGGCACGAAATTCCTCTTCGCTCATATTCAAGGTGTGTCGAGTAGTCGGTGCCATTTCCTTCAAAATAGTTAAATGAAACGAGTTAATCATATAGAATATCAAGAGTAGTCAATAGTATTTCGTAGTGTAATATGAACTTATTTATAAAAGCTCTTTCTTTATATTAGCATTTTATACTCTTTAATTCGGGTAGTACCTACCCGTTAAGTTCATACTTAGTAGCTAACATACCATTTCAACTACTACAATTCTATATGAAAAAACTAATCACAAAAAAAAAAAAAAAATATCATATTCAAACCTTTATACAATAACTTGCAAACTTACAATACCGCTTTTTTTTACATATAGCATGAAATATAGCACATAAAACTTTGATACAAAGTAGTTGTGAAGATAATTCTAGTTAATAAATAAGGCGTTCAGCAAAGGCAATAAAGACACGTAATTCATACGTCCAAAAATAAGTCATGCATTCTGGTTTTACTAATACCACTTCCCATCCTTGGTTTTGTGGAACATAACCGTCGTGACCAATAGTAAGACAATGTGTTGTAACGTCGTCAAAAGGATGAAGGTTACGTAATGACCAACAGTCTTGTAATAACCTAAAAACCTCATTTCTTACCCCAATTACCGACTCCGTCACTTGTGGAAACGTTTTGTTTAATAGTTGTAGCCCGATGTTCTTGTTCTCACTTTGGTGAGAAGCGAACATTACTAACCCGTAAGCATAACATGCTTCTTTATGTTGCATGTTAGCCGCTTTTTCTAAATCACGAAGTCCTATATTCGGATATATTGAGTCAAAATAATTTCTTAAACCGTTGCGTAAAATAGCATTTGGGTTCCCCGCAATATATGCGTCAAAGTAAACACATCATAACTTATGGATTTTCCAATGTGATATCCCCCATCTTTCGAATGAAAACCTTTTATAAATCAAGGCATTCTTGGAACGTTCTTCGAATGTCTTACAAAATGATCTCGCCTTAAATAGTTGTGCCAAGAAATTCTGACCGACTCTAGACAAGATTTCATCAATCATGTCTCCGGGTAGGTCTCTTAAAATATTGGCTTGTCTATCCATTTTGTGTTTTTATACTGTAAAATAGACAAGAGTTAGATTCATAAAAAAATACTTATTCCGACTACAACTATCTTATTCCGACTCACTCGTTTCTTCTTCTTCGTTTTTGGTTCATTTTGCCAAGTTTCTAGGGATATATGATGTTCCCCTAATACGAGCCGTCGTTTTCCACATTGGTTTAGAAAAACCTGGTGGTTTAGAGGTTCCCGGGTTATTGTCACAACTTAAGAAATACGGGTGTTGACGATACATATAATGTTCATCGTGTTTGAAATCAAATTTCTCTATTTTTATGCCCTTTCCCTTATTGTTCTCTTTTGCCTTATTAAATTGTGTTGGGGTAATTTCTATAACATCATCGGAATCCTTGTCGGGATCGGATTCATCGGAGAATTGGTAATCCTCCCAATACTTTGCTTCCTTGGCGGAAACACCATTGACCATAATTAACTTTGGTCGGTTGGTTGAGGATTTTCTTCTACTTAACCATTTTATTATTTCCCCCACTGGTTCTATTTCTTCTTCCGGTTCCGATTCTTCTTCCGGTTCCGACTCTTCTTCCGGTTCCTCTTCGGGAACTTGTGAATCAGTCCACGAATCATTCCAATTTACATTTGACTCTTCATTATTATCAGGTGAGTCAATAGGACTTGTTCTAGAGGTAGACATCTATCACATAATATCAAACACGTTAAGAGATTAATATATCACATAATATTCACATGTTAAAAATATATAGTTTTCAACAAAAATGTTAAGCAATCATTTTTAAAGAAAACACGGTCGAAGTCCAGACTCACTAATGCATCCTAACAAACTCGATAAGACACACTAATGCAAATTTTCTGGTTCTCTAAGACCAACGCTCGGATACCAACTGAAATGTCCCGTTCATATTGATTATAAACGTTCCATATTAATTGATTTCGTTGCGAGGTTTTGACCTCTATATGAGACGTTTTTCAAAGACTGTATTCATTTTTAAAACAACCATAACCTTTATTTTATCAATAAAGGTTTCAAAAGCATTACGTAGATTATCAAATAATGATAATCTAAAATATACTATTTACACACGACCATTACATAATGGTTTACAATAGAAATATATTACATCGACATATGTTTCTTGAATGCAGTTTTTACATAATATCATACAAACATGGACTCCAAATCTTGTCCTTATTTTAGTATGCAACAGCGGAAGCTCTTAATATTCACCTGAGAATAAACATGCTTTAAACGTCAACAAAAATGTTGGTGAGTTATAGGTTTAACCTATATATATCAAATCGTAACAATAGACCACAAGATTTCATATTTCAATATACATCCCATACATAGAGATAAAAATCATTCATATGGTGAACACCTGGTAACCGACATAAACAAGATGCATATATAAGAATATCCCCATCATTCCGGGACACCCTTCGGATATGATATAAATTTCGAAGTACTAAAGCATCCGGTACTTTGGATGGGGTTTGTTAGGCCCAATAGATCTATCTTTAGGATTCGCGTCAATTAGGGTGTGTCTGTTCCCTAATTCTTAGATTACCAGACTTAATAAAAAGGGGCATATTCGATTTCGATAATTCAACTATAGAATGTAGTTTCACGTACTTGTGTCTATTTTATAAATCATTTATAAAACCTGCATGTATTCTCATCCCAAAAATATTAGATTTTAAAAGTGGGACTATAACTTACTTTCACAGATTTTTACTTCGTCGGAAAGTAAGACTTGGCCACTGGTCGATTCACGAACCTATAACAAATATGTACATATATATCAAAGTATATTCAAAATATATTTACAACACTTTTAATACATTTTGATGTTTTAAGTTTATTAAGTCAGCTGTCCTCGTTAGTAACCTACAACTAGTTGTCCAACGTTAGATGTACAGAAAAAAATTGATATATATATTATCTTGAATCAATCCACGACCCAGTGTATACACGTCTCAGGCTAGATCACAACTCAAAGTATATATATTTTTGGAATCAACCTCAACCCTGTATAGCTAACTCCCACATTACTGCATATAGAGTGTCTATGGTTGTTCCAAATAATATATACACATGGGTCGATATGATATGTCAAAACATTTGCATACGTGTCTATCGTATCCCAAGATTACATAATATATTAGAATACATGTATAATACAATATAAGTTAGCTAGGATATGATTAATATAGATTTGTTACCAATTTTCACGTTGCTACAACAAGAAAAATTATCCAATCTTGTTTTACCCATAACTTCTTCATTTATATCCGTTTTGAGTGAATCAAATTGCTATGGTTTCATATTGAACTCTATTTTTTGAATCTAAACAGAAAAAGTATAGGTTTATAGTCAAAAATATAAGTTACAAGTCGTTTTTGTAAAGGTAGTCATTTCAGTCGAAAGAACGACGTCTAGATGACCATTTTAGAAAACATACTTCCACTTTGAGTTTAACCATGATTTTTGGATATAGTTTCATGTTCATAAGAAAAATCATTTTCCCAGAAGAACAACTTTTAAATCAAAGTTTATCATAGTTTTTAATTAACTAACCCAAAACAGCCCGCGGTGTTACTACGACGGCGTATGTTCGGTTTTACAGTGTTCTTCGTGTTTTCAGGTTTTAAATCATTAAGTTAGCATATCATATAGATATAGAATATGTGTTTAGTTGATTTTAAAAGTCAAGTTAGAAGGATTAAGTTTTGTTTGTGAACAAGTTTAGAATTAACTAAACTATGTTCTAGTGATTACAAGTTTAAACCATCGAATAAGATAGCTTTATATGTATGAATCGAATGATGTTATGAATATCATTACTACCTCAAGTTTTCTGGATAAAGCTACAGGAAATGAGAAAAATGGATCTAGCTTCAAAGGATCCTTGGATGGCTTGAAAGTTCTTGAAGCAGAATCATGACACGAAAACAAGTTCAAGTAAGATTTCCACTCGAAATAAGATTGTTATAGTTATAGAAATTGAATCAAAGTTTGAATATGAGTATTACCTTATATTAGAAAGATATCTTACTATAAATAATAAAGATTTCTTGAGGTTGGATGATCACTCTACAATATTGGAAGTAAGCTAGCAAACTTGGAAGTATTCTTGATTTTATGAAACTAGAACTTGTAGAATTTATGAAGAACACTTTGAACTTGAAGATAGAACTTGAGAGAGATTAATTAGATGAAGAAAATTGAAGAATGAAAGTGTTTGTAGGTGTTTTTGGTCGTTGGTATATGGATTAGATATAAAGGATGTGTAATTTTGTTTACATGTAAATAAGTCATGAATGATTATTCATATTTTTGTAATTTTATGAGATATTTCATGCTAGTTGCCAAATGATGGTTCCCACATGTGTTAGGTGACTCAAATGGGCTGCTAACAGCTGATCATTGGAGTGTATATACCAATTGTATATACATCTAAAAGCTGTGTATTGTACGAGTACGAATACGGGTGCATACGAGTAGAATTGTTGATGAAACTGAACGAGGATGTAATCGTAAGCATTTTTGTTAAGTAGAAGTATTTTGATAAGTGTCTTGAAGTCTTTCAAAAGTGTATGAATACATATTAAAACACTACATGTATATACATTTTAACTGAGTCGTTAAGTCATCGTTAGTCGTTACATGTAAGTGTTGTTTTGAAACCTTTAGGTTAACGATCTTGTTAAATGTTGTTAACCCATTGTTTATTAAATCAAATGAGATGTTAAATTATTACATTATCATGATATCATGATGTATTAATATATCTTAATATGATATATATACATTAAATGTCGTTACAACGATAATCGTTACATATATGTATCGTTTCAAAATCATTAAGTTAGTAGTCTTGTTTTTACATATGTAGTTCATTGTTTATATACTTAATGATATGTTTACTTATAATAATATCATGTTAACTATATATATATCCATATATATGTCATCATATAGTTTTTACAAGTTTTAACGTTCGTGAATCGCCGGTCAACTTGGGTGGTCAATTGTCTATGTGAAACCTATTTCAATTAATCAAGTGTTAACAAGTTTGATTGCTTAACATGTTGGAAACATTTAATCATGTAAATATCAATTTTATTTAATATATAAAAACATGGAAAAGTTCGGGTCACTAGATAAACCCTACCACACAACTACACAAGATGGCTTCCTAGTACTAGCATGGAGACTAATCGTATACTAGAATCCCGTCAATGGCGAATTATCATCACAAAATTTCCACAATTCGTCACACGACTCACAGAATATTTACCAACGCCGGGTGAACCCTTCCTACCTAGACCGTCTGTTAAGGATGGTCTCGACAATTTAATGCAACCTACTGGTCACATCACTAGGGTACACACTCTCGCAAACAAACAACATCTGCGTGTCTCTACGGGAGACAGTCAGAACCAACACTCTCCGCCTCACAATCGGCCATAAAGTGGAATAATCCACTGACAATTTCCACGATCACGTTTCCCGACAGGGAAAATACAGTATTCACCGTGATATCAAACTCGTTCCCATTCGATTATACTATCCAAGTTCCACAACAGCCCAGATTTTCACTACGAGAGCACCCGAACGACAGTTACATTCTCTCACTCCGAGATCTCAAACTTCACATTTGGTCTCATGCCGCACTCTGGTACTACACGACCACCTTACACAAGAAGACTTACACTTCCTTCGCTCCCATCATCATAATCTTCACACATAACATTCCGGAAATGTAACTTGCCATCGTAAAGCACGATCTCGAGTCAACATTAGCAACCTGTCGCTCTTCCTCATTAGGAACTCCGAATACCTATTGAGGCTTAGCACGGTACACCCTGTCAATTCGCTATATATAACACCACCGGAGCTTTCTCAGGCGGCAGTAAAAACTCCCCCACTTAGAATTTGGCTCCACATTCTCACCGCCAAGATGATAACATCCTGCGGAATTATCATTCCATGAAAACATGACCATTCTCATCACTGGTCATACACACCAAATCACCACGAATTCACTTCGGGCTATCGGAGCCGACATATACATTCATTTGGAGTGACATACACGCGATAACATCGCACCTTGATGCCATAATTACAATTAACAGTCCTTCATCATTCGCAAAGCGAAATCCACCAAAGTTTCAAATATTCCTCTACTACTAGGCATATGCCACTCCACTTAATCAGTCATGCATCTCAGTCGAGATCACCCGCCCTTCCACGCAACGAACCTTTATCAATAACTGCTCACTGTAAGATCCAGTTTTATCAGTTGAGTTGGACGCCGTCCAACTTGGTGGGACGCCGTCCAGTTTTGAAGGGCTGGACGCCATCCAAAAATCTGGACGCCTTCCAAATGGCCTAACGAGCCAGCTTTGGCATTTTGTTATTTAAAAAGGGGTAGTTTGGTAATTTTACTTGGTGGACGACTTTAAGGCCCTAGCTCAGTTTTGGTGAGCCTCATTACTCCTTTTCCATCTACTTTATCATCTTCCCTTAATAACTAGAGAGAGAGAGGAGGTTCTAGAGTGAGAGAGCTCCATTAAAGGAGGAAAGAGGTTGAATCGGGTCTTAGCGCGAGTTCTAAAGTTGTTCATCTAGTTGCTAGCTACGTGGTGATTATGTTGGTAAGTTATAAAACCTATTTTCTTTACTTAAATTGTGTTAAGGTTTAGGGTTTGGGTTAGTGTTGCACTTAAAACCCATTTGTTAGTGATTTGGGGGTTTTGGGTAAGTTTGGGTCAAGAAGACCCAAAAGATGACTAACCTAGGGTTTTGAAAAGTTAAAGTGTGTAAATGAGTCTTAAAGGCTTAGTAAATCACTAGCACTTTTGTAGTTAATGATAGTAGGTGTCATTGGGTTGTGGGTGACCCAAATGGGGGTGTTGACCTCAAAATGGGTCAAATGGGTCTTGGGCGACCTAGGTTGTTAAATGTGTATGAGAACACACTAAACTTGTGATTATAAAGTGTTTAAGACCATATTTGACTAGTGTTAGGGTTTTGTTGGTGTTGACCCAAACATTAGGGTTAGGGGTGCAAATGGGTCGGAATTGCATCTTGGGTCAAAATGGCACTAGAATGGGGAGTAAGTTGGTTGACCAACTTGTGTTGTGATTGATTATGTGCTAAATGTGATAGGTACGTTACATTGAAGTTGCAAGCTCGGTTATCTTTCGCAAAAGACTCTAAGGTGAGTGGAATAATTATATGCGTAGGTATATAATGTATCTATTTGTTGTAGCGCGAAATGTGAAGTGTCGAGGTGCTAAGACACCACATTTCACGTGACGAGTGAAGTGTCGAGGTGTTAAGACGCCACTCGGAGTGTAGCATCGAGGTATTAAGATGCCACTCTAAGGAATTGACGGGTGAAGCATCGAGGTGTTAAGATGCCACTCGGGGTGAAGCATCGAGGTGTTAAGATGCCACCTAGGAGTGAAGTGTCGAGGTGTTAAGACGCCACTCTGTAAAGTAAAGAGTGAAGCATCGAGGTGTTAAGATGCCACTCGGGGTGAAGTACCGAGGTGTTAAGGTGCCACCCTAGGGTTTAGTGATACGAGGTGTTAAGTACACTAACGGATGTTATGAACACCGATGGCATTTTCGCGAGCGCCATTTCCTTGTACGATTGGTTAACCATGGTTATTGTGTTGAGTTGTAAGCATATTATATGGTTCGAGTTATATACATATATATATGCCTTGTTATGCTAGCTTGTGATATAGGAGGTTGATAGCCTTGTACTTGAGATGTTAAGCCCTTTTGTGTTGCTAGCATGTATGCGGTATTGTGTAGGTGTGCAAGTAGGTATTTTATATATGTACGTGTATAACTATTGCATTTACTAAGCGTTAGCTTACCCTCTCGTTGTTTACCTTTTTAGGCTCCAGCGTGGACAAAGGCAAAGCTATTCGGTTGGATTAGTGGTCTCCCGCTTATTTTGATAGGGGATGTTTTTGGTTAGCTTTTGGAAGTTCGGCCAAGATTTGGGTAGTTTAACCCCAAACACCATGCTCTAGTGTCATTTGGAAATTAAACTTGTATTGGTCGAAACTTGTATTTTTGATCGAAACGCGTAAGACGGGCCGATGTGGGCCCGAGCTTGTAAAACTTGTTTTGATGATGGAAACCTCTTATTTTATTATATTGTGATACGTTGTAAAAAGGTTTTCGTTTAAAAGTGTCGGGAAGCGGGATTTCCGCTCACATGAGTTAAACCCGGGGGACAGCAGCTTCCAGGCAATCTAGACGCCGTCCAGATATGCTGGACGCCGTCCCAGTCTTAAGTGCTGGATGTCGTCCAGAAATCTGGACGCCGTTCAGTTGTGCTACAGCAGAATTTTTTTTTTTTTAGTGTGTTTTTGGTGAATTGAAGTCGGGATGTTACAAGTGGTATCAGAGCATGGTCTAAGGGATTTAGGCGACTTGAGATAGGTGCCTAGACTTAGACTTTATTGTATGTGCGCTTTATGCGGGACTTGTAGGACTTTAGGTCGGAACGGAAATTGTTAGTGCTAGGGTTTATGTGAATTAACCTTGCACTAATTGTTGTGTGTTGTTTTAGCAATCATCAAGCGAGATAGGCATTATACTAGCAAGTTAATGTGACGTGCTCACGTAACAATGATTAGCTACCATTGTTACGGGTTCAAATCATGTCAAACGAGCGATGTACGACGATTGTTGAGCAAGATAGGATAGTGTAGTATATATGTATATGCATATGTTTTAAGTCCTTTCGTTTCGTTGTTTAATTTACTTCGATGAGAAATGGACACGACACCAATGACGGAAGTACGAGTGAGGACGTTGAACTCACGGCCAAGGTTGAGGCCATCTTTAAGAGGCTAAAGAAGGATTTTCTCGACGATGTTCGAAATGTTTTCCAAGAGTCGGTTGATGGGCAAGTGACCGAAATGATAAATGAGCGAATGAATGCCGCGATCGAGGAGGCATTAGAAGCTAGAAACATTCGTCCTCGTGGTGATGGGGGTGATGGTAACGGTGGGAATGGAAGGCGGGACTTCCATTTCAAAAATTTTAAGGATGCTCAACCCCCGATGTTTAATGGGGTGCGAGATCCGTTAAAAAGTACATGTTGGATTTCCGATATCGAGGGATCTTTCCGTACCTCGGAATGTACTCCCGAGAAGAAGGTGAGGTATAGTTCTAGTATGTTGCTGGAAGAAGCTAAGTTGTGGTGGGATGATAAAATCAACTTGTACGGTGAGGAGCAATGTATGAGTTTGATGTGGGAAGAGTTTAAGAAGGAATTTTTCAAAGAATACCGAACTTCTTCCGATCTAGATAGAATCCGGGACGAGTTGCACAATTTGCAACAAGGTTCAATGGACTTGGCTACTCTCAAGTCTACCTTCTTGGCAAAGACTCATTTTTGTCCGGAATATGTTGGTGACGATAACAAGCTAATGAAAGATTTCTACCGTACCATGAATGATGAGTATAAGGGTAAGATTAGTCAAGGAGCGGCTAAGTCTTTTGAAGAGTTATTTGAATTGGCTCGGGGTTTTGAGCCGGAGGTTCCAAGGAGAAGTGATTTCACTTTTTCTAAGAGAAAGTTTGAAGGTTCTAGTCATTCTAACTTTTCAAACAAGAAGAACCAGAACAAGAAGGGTTTCGAAAGTGTCAATAGCGTGAAGAAGGGCGCTTCCGGTGGTTTTTATTTTTTGTGCTACAATTGTGGGCAAGCGGGTCATATGGCTCGTGATTGTCCGAAACCATCTTCCGGAAACAAGCTCACTTGTTTTAATTGCGGTAAAGAAGGGCATAAGAAGCCGGAGTGTCCCGATTTGCGAAACGATAATGTTAAGCGTCTAGAGAAGGCGACGGGTACGGCTAGGGGTCGCAACTATTTGATGACCAATGATGAAGCTAAACAATCCAACGAAGTTGTCTCAGGTACTTTCATGGTTAATTCTAATCCGGCAAGGATTCTATTTGGTAGCGGTGCAAATTTGTCGTTTGTGTCTCCAAAATTTGTGCCTAAACTTAATAGGCCGTTAGCTATGTTAAGTCACCCGGTAGAAGTCGAAATAGCAGACGGTAAGACGGTGCTAGTGGTTGATGTGTGTAAGAATTGTGATGTCGTTTTTGGTGCCGAAAACTTTAAGATTGATCTTATCCCGATGACTTTGGGTGATTTTGATATCGTTGTTGGTATGGATTGGCTCGATCATAATAGAGCCGATATTGCATGCCATGAAAAATTTATTCTTGTGAAGACCCCAAGTGGGGGAGAGTTAATCATTCATGGTTATAAGCGTAGAAGACTTGTGCCGATATGCACCTTTGTACGGGCACATCATTTCCTTGTTAGTGGCGGCATGGCTTTTCTTGCCCATGTTGTTGATACTCGTGATGAGCCACCACCCATTCGTGAAATTCCGGTGGTTAGTGAATTCGAAGACGTTTTTCCGGACGAGTTACCGGGTGTTCCGGCGGAAAGACAAGTTGAATTTCGCATTGAGTTGGTTCCGGGGGCTACCCCCATTGCTAAGACTCCTTATCATTTAGCGCCAACGGAAATGCAAGAGTTGTTAAATCAAACCCAAGAGTTGCTTGAGAAGGTTTTTATCCGACCGAGTGCTTCGCCTTGGGGCGCTCCGGTTTTGTTTGTGAAGAAGAAGGATGGTAGTATGCAGATGTGCATCGATTACTGGGAGTTGAATAAAGTGACGATCAAGAATCGTTACCCATTACCTCGGATTGACGTTTTATTTGACCAACTCCAAGGTGCTATGTATTTCTCTAAGATTGACCTACGGTTAGGCTATCACCAAATGCGGGTCCGTGAGGAAGATATCGAGAAAACGGCTTTTCGAACGCGTTATGGGTATTTTGAGTTTGTAGTTATGCCTTTTGGTCTTACGAATGCACCGGCGGCATTCATGGATCTTATGAACCGAATGTGCCAACCTATGTTGGACAAGTCGGTAATTGTGTTCATTAACGATATACTTGTCTATTCGAAGAGTATGAAAGAACATGAACTTCATTTGCGGTGTGTGTTAAAGACGTTGCAGAAGGAGAAGTAGTATGCTAAATTCTCCAAATGTGAATTTTGGCTAAGGGAAGTTCAATTCCTTGGCCATATTGTGAACGAAAATGGTATTCCAGTAGATCCGGGGAAGATAGAGACGGTGAAAAGTTGGAGACGACCGACTACGCCTACGAAAATCCGAAATTTTCTCGGATTGGCCGGTTATTATCGTCGGTTTATCCAAGACTTTTCTAAGATCGCTTCTTCGTTGACGAAATTGACGAGGAAGAACGCGAGGTTTGTTTGAGAGAATGAGCAAGAAATTGCTTTTCAATTGCTAAAAGAGAAATTGTGTCAAGCTCCGGTGTTAGTGTTGCCGAAAGGTGTAGAAGACATGACGGTATATTGTGATGCTTCGCTAAATGGGCTCGTGTGTGTTCTAATGCAAAGAGGTAAAGTCATCGCATACGCCTCTCAACAATTAAAGGAACACGAGACGAGATATCCGACTCATGATCTTGAGTTGGTGGCGGTTGTGCATGCATTGAAAATTTGGCGCCATTACTTGTATGGTGTCAAGAGTACGATTTATTCGGATCATAAGAGTTTGAAACATCTCTTTAATCAACGAGATTTGAATTATTGTCAACGTAGGTGGATGGATGTGGTAAAAGACTATGATTGTGAGATACTTTATCATCCGGGCAAGGCGAATGTGGTCGCGGATGCGTTAAGTCGAAACAGTCATCACCCGGCGTTACGATTGGGATTGTTACGTATGATTATTACTAACGATTTTCTTGAAAAACTTGGTGTGATCCAAAAAGAGGCTTACGTTTACAACAAGCTTGCGGAACGAATTGTGGGGCAATCGAAATTCATTACTATGGGCTCGCGTGGTTTGTTGTCTTTTCAAGGAAGAGTGTGGGTGCCAAAGATGGGTGATTATCGACAAGTGCTACTTGATGAAGCACATAAGTCAAGGTATTCCATTCATCCGGGTGCGACGAAAATGTATCATGATTTAAGGAAGGAGTATTGGTGGCCAGGAATGAAACGTGATGTTGTTAAGTATGTTGAGCAATGCATCACATGTTTGTAAGTTAAAGCCGAACACCAAAATCCGTATGGTAAGTTGCAACATTTAGAAATCCCGAAGTGGAAATGGGAGCACATTACCATGGATTTCATCACAAAGTTACCTAAAATGGCGAGAACCCAATTTGATTCAATTTGGGTGATAGTTGGCCGATTGACAAAAAGTGCTTTGTTTCTTCCCATTCGGGAAGCGATATCGTCGGAGACCTTGGCTAAATTATTTATCAAGGAGGTAGTCGCTCGACATGGGGTTCCTATATCTATTGTTTCGGATCGAGATACCCGTTTTACATCTCGGTTTTGGGAAAAGTTTCATGACGATATGGGTACACAATTAAAATTGAGCACGTCGTATCATCCTTAAACGGACGGTCAAATCGAACGTACAAATTAAACACTAGAGGATATGTTACGGGCGTGTATTATTGATTTCGGTGGTATTGGGACGAGCACTTACCTTTGGTGGAATTCTCGTACAATAATAGTTATCATACTTTATGGGCGGAGGTGCCGAACTCCGATTTGTTGGGGTGAAATTGGTCAAAGAGAAATCGGGAGTACCGATTTGGTTTTAGAGACGAATAGCAAGATTGATATGATTCGGGATCAGTTGAAAAAGGCTCAAGATAGACAAAAGTCGTATGCTGACAAACGTAGGCGAATGATCGAATTTCAAGAAGGTGACATGGTGATGCTTAAGGTTTCGCCATGGAAGGGCATTATTCGGTTTAGAAAACGGGGAAAGTTAGCTCCTCAGTTTATTGGGCCATTTAAAGTTTTAGCTCGTGTGGGCGAAGTCGCATATCGTTTGGAATTACCCGAGGAACTTGCGGGGATCCATAATACATTTCATGTTTCCCATCTCCGTAAGTGTCTTGCGGATGATTCTTCATGGGTGTCATTAGGCGAAATTGAGCTAAACAATAAGTTAGAGTATGTTGAGGAGCCGGTTGCAATACTTGACGAAAAGGTGAAAAGATTGAGAAATAAAGAGGTGAGAACTTATAAGGTTCAATGGCGTCGAAGTATAGGTTCCGAGTTCACTTGGGAGTCCGAAGAGTTTGTTTTGGTCTATCTTCCTGCTTGTCATGCGGCGTAGATTGCGAGGGCGCAATCCGGTTCAAGTGGGGGAGAGTTGTAAGATCCAGTTTTTTCAGTTGAGTTGGACGCCGTCCAACTTGGTGGGACGCCGTTCAGTTTTGAAGGGCTAGACGCCATCCAGAAATCTGGACGCCGTCCAGATGGCCTGACGAGCCAGCTTTGGCATTTTGTTATTTAAAAAGGGGTAGTTTGGTAATTTCACTTGGTGGACGACTTTAAGGCCCTAGCTCAGTTTTGGTGAGCCTCATTACTCCTTTTCCATCTACTTTATCATCTTCCATTAAATCCTAGAGAGAGAGGAGGTTCTAGAGTGAGAGAGCTCCATTAAAGGAAGAAAGAGGTTGAATCGGATCTTTGCGCGAGTTCTAAAGTTGTTCATCTAGTCGCTAGCTACGTGGTGATTGTGTTGGTAAGTTATAAAACCTATTTTCTTTACTTAAATTGTGTTAAGGGTTAGGGTTTGGGTTAGTGTTGCACTTAAAACCCATTTGTTAGTGATTTGGGGGTTTTGGGTAAGTTTGGGTCATGAAGACCCAAAAGATGACTAACCTAGGGTTTTGAAAAGTTAAAGTGTGTAAATGAGTCTTAAAGGCTTAGTAAATCACTACCACTTTTGTAGTTAATGATAGTGGGTGTCATTGGGTTGTGGGTGACCCAAATGGGGGTGTTGACCTCGAAATGGGTCAAATGGGTCTTGGGCGACCTAGGTTGTTAAATGTGTATGAGAACACACTAAACTTGTGATTATAAAGTGTTTAAGAACATATTTGACTAGTGTTAGGATTTTGTTGGTGTTGACCCAAACATTAGGGTTAGGGGTGCAAATGGGTCGGAATTGCATGTTGGGTCAAAATGGCACTATAATGGGGAGTAAGTTGGTTGACCAACTTGTGTTGTGATTGATTATGTGCTAAATGTGATAGGTACGTTACATTGAAGTTGCAAGCTCGGTTATCTTTCGCAAAAGACTCTAAGGTGAGTGGAATAATTATATGCGTAGGTATATAATGTATCTATTTGTTGTAGCGCGAAATGTGAAGTGTCGAGGTGCTAAGACACCACGTTTCACGTGACGAGTGAAGTGTCGAGGTGTTAAGACGCCACTCGGAGTGTAGCATCGAGGTATTAAGATGCCACTCTAAGGAATTGACGGGTGAAGCATCGAGGTGTTAAGATGCCACTCGGGGTGAAGCATCGAGGTGTTAAGACTCCACCTAGGAGTGAAGTGTCGAGGTGTTAAGACGCCACTCCGTAAAGTAAAGAGTGAAGCATCGAGGTGTTAAGATGCCACTCGGGGTGAAGTACCGAGGTGTTAAGGTTCCACCCTAGGGTTTAGTGATACGAGGTGTTAAGTACACTAACGGATGTTATGAACACCGATGGCATTTTCGCGAGCGCCATTCCCTTGTATGATTGGTTAACCATGGTTATTGTGTTGAGTTGTAAGCATATTATATGGTTCGAGTTATATACATATATATATGCCTTGTTATGCTAGCTTGTGATATAGGAGGTTGATAGCCTTGTACTTGAGATGTTAAGCCCTTTTGTGTTGCTAGCATGTATGCGGTATTGTGTAAGTGTGCAAGTAGGTATTTTATATATGTACGTGTATAACTATTGCATTCACTAAGCGTTAGCTTACCCTCTCGTTGTTTACCTTTTTAGGCTACGGCGTGGACAAAGGCAAAGGTATTCGGTTGGATTAGTGGTCTCCCGCTTATTTTGATAGAGGATGCTTTTGGTTAGCTTTTGGAAGTTCGGCCAAGATTTGGGTAGTTTAACCCCAAACACCATGCTCTAGTGTCGTTTGGAAATTAAACTTGTATTGGTCGAAACTTGTATTTTTGATCGAAACGCGTAAGACGAGCCGATGTGGGCCCGAGGTTGTAAAACTTGTTTTGATGATGGAAACCTCTTATTTTATTATATTGTGATACGTTGTAAAAAGGTTTTCGTTTAAAAGTGTCGGGAAGCGGGATTTCCGCTCACGTGAGTTAGACCCGATGGACAGCAGCTTCCAGGCAATCTGGACGCCGTCCAGATATGCTGGACGCCATCCCGGTCTTAAGTGCTGGACGCCGTCCAGTTGTGCTACAGCAGAAAAAAAAATTAGTGTGTTTTTGGTGAATTAAAGTCGGGATGTTACACTCACTCTCATGGAGAAGAGTGACCAATTCCGACACCATAATTGCATCCACCACAATATCAACACTTCATCATGCCCTTCGGACTAACCGACCATTAAGTCCGTCACCGGCTCACCGGTCATCATTACCCGTCTATCACTTAAGAGCAACAAGATTCGCTCACCTGTCACTTTATAAGAAGTATTCATCACAGTGCTCTTAAACTTAGACTTTCGCAACCGTCGAATTACTATTACCCGTCGATCACTATTATAATCTCCGATGCTTCCAAGGGTATTTCACGGGTACCCTAAGCACAAAGTGATCAAACCACTACCGGATTTGAACACTACACTAGCAGGTATAAAAAGGCACCTGACGCAGTGTCATGCAGACTCCCACCACAATCAATCGAATTTTAGAAAATCGCTCTTTAGATTACATACACCCGATGTCACCCATCTCTCTATAATAATGACCCGAAGTCATACCTACCCGAAAAACCTTACGGTTTATTGTCTTATCGAAGGTTCCTAGCGATCACACGCTACCCGCAAATTTCACAAGGCCAAACGATATAGCCTAATGAAACCTTTCATCTAGCACTAAAGAGATGCTTGAAAACACCAAGTCTTACACCCTTCCGCACATCGACACATCCACCTCTACAAGGGATATTCCGTTAGGAATGTTACCCCATAATCCACAACACGCTAACACACTGATGCAATCACCGTTATACGGGTCCCACTCCCATGAGTTTCATGACCCTAAGACTACTCGATTCACCAATTCCAAGGCGACTCACAACTAGAATCCTTACACGATTCTCTAACCACACACTCTACCGAGTGTAACCCAATTCTACAATCATTAGACTCGTTACATCCCATTACGGAATTCAAGTCCTCAACGCGCGCACACACACTAATCGGTCATCCAAGTTATGATGGGTAACTACAACCAATCAAAATCTCAACAATGCACCCACTACTTAGGGTGACTAAGCAAGCACCAAATTCGTGAGTTTTCTCACTCACCTTGACAAATCAAATCTACCGTAACACTTCCTGTCTCACAAAGAACCCGATGTGACAACAAGCACATCGCCCGAGTCAACTATAACCTAGGAACCAAATAAAGATTCCTAACTCATCCCGTTCTACCCCAACCATGCCACGTTTCCTCCGTTCAGTACTTGTAATGTCATGCTTAGTGTCAAGATACACTTTCGTAATAATGGTGATCAGTCACTATTACAAATGCGTACCTTACCATTTCCACATGGTCACGTAAAGTACTTTACCCAGACTGACGCAACATTCACACAAAATAATACGCGAAGACTCCTAGTACCCGAATGACCAAAGTCCTTACCGAGAACTTGATCACCCAAAATCACCAAACATACGAATCTCTCCAATAGATTCATCCCTAGGATACCGCACAAAAGATACCTGTATATATACACCTATATACAATATAATAATAAATGTACACAAGTACACCGCAACAATAAATCAACCTACAATCTAGGTGACTATCACTAAAACAATGTCCAAGTTCGCCTACTTACATTAGGCACTAGCTATCTAAGGCACTAATTTACACACGAAATAACGCCCCACATGATCACACTTTAGACAAAAACAAGTCCTAGTTAGTCACCTACTCTAAGGCACTAACAAATCTCAATCCGACCCGTATTCCTACAAGTCCCTCCAATTAACGCACAACTGCGAATAAGTCTACTCCAAGGTCACCTAATTCCCTTAGACTATGCTCTGATACCACTTGTAACAACCCGACATCGTTTTACCAAAAACACGACCTAAATTTTTTTTTTTTTAATAGACCATCTGGACGGCGTCCAGTAACAAAGGACAGGACGGCGTCCAATTACACTAAAGTGTTATGAGACAGAAAACACCCAACCCACGTTATACTGGACGACGTCCATCCCATCTGGACGGCGTCCAGCAGACCTGATCAGCTCCAATTCATTTCAAAACACATTTAACACTTTAAATTAACAACCAAATGCTTTGTAACAACCCAATCGAGTTTTACATCAACAAAACATTAAATAAAAGTGTCTACACGACAAATACGGGTTAAGACTCAATAACCCAACCCAATATCAAGAGCATAATCCCGGGGACTACCAAATCCCCCATCCGCGTCTAAATATCCAAAAGCTACCCCATCGAGCCCAAGCGCTCTTAAGCATCTAGTCTAACAACTAGCTAGCTTCATAATCACAATACCTGTAAAAAGGTAAACAACAAGAGGGGTAAGCTAACGCTTAGTGAGTGCAATAAGTATACACATGCATATATAATATACCTACTTGCAACCACCTACTCACATACCGCAAACATGCTAGCAGTATAATATTAGCATACGAACTCCAAGTATAAAGCTAATAACCTCCATTACCGCAACTAGCATAAACAATAGCATATACTCCAAATTATAATATGCTACACTACAATACAAACACTACCTATATTGTTAACCATACACACATCATGGCGCTACCGGCTTCGTGGTTCACACCATACGTAATGCTATGACGCTACCGGCTCCGTGGTTTACGTCACTATGCATTCGAGTCATACTCTTTTATAGTGCAACCTGCTCCGTGGTTCACACTTCGGTGCTACCGGCTCCGTGGTTCACACCTAATTTTATAGTGCTACCGGCTCCGTGGTTCACACTTTGATGCTACCGGCTCCGTAGTTCACATCACAACTCGAGTCATACTCTTTTATAGTGCTACCTGCTCCGTGGTTCACACTTCGGTGCTATCAGCTCCGTGGTTCACACTACAACACACGTACCATGATGCTACCGGCTCCGTGGTTCACATCATAGCACACTCGCACACACTATGGCACTCCCGGCTCCGTGGGTCATACCATAGCATACAAATAAATATACTATATACATACATGCATAAATATCCCACTCACCTCGAAATACCCGCATAAGTCATGTATGTAAATCGCCTCCAAACGCAACCGAGCAAACCTTTTACCTATAATACGCATATAGATATACACAATCAACATACATTCTCTACAAGAGAATTCGACTCCAACACCCTTAACCAAGGGTTTATACCTACTTCCACAATCCGCCCATTTAGACACCTAAAGTGGACTTCACCAATTACCACTACGGGTGGTAATTCCGACCCATTCAAACAAGTACAATTTAACCTAAATTATACTTGACACTATTTAAACCAACCCATAAGTACAACTTGACCCAAATTGCACTTAACCACTAAAACAAGTCAAATTCGGCCCATAAGCACCATTACTAGTGATTATGTCATAAAATCACCAATTTAACACTTAACACCAATTTTTTACTTCCGTTGACCAAATTAGGTTTAACTCACTTTACTTGTCAAATTACACCCAAAGTACCTACAATCACTAACAACTAGTGATTGTATCTCAAAATCATCATTTGACACCAAAAATCAAGAACACATAACCCATTTCAACATAAAACCCATTTTGACCCATATTAGGGTTTACACCCCAAAATCAAGTCAAAACAAACCAAAATCACTAGTACACAAGTGTTCTAAGGTTTAACCAACACATGCAAGATCCAAACTTACAATTTCATCAATCGAAACCCTAAGTCACCCGTAGGCTTTCTTACATGAATCTTACCCAAAACCCCCAAATTTCACAATAAATGGGTTTATAACTCTAACTAACACAAACCCTAATTCAAACAAGAAATCAAACACTACAATTCGGATTAGGGTTTACCTCAAGCACCAAAACGAGCTCTAGTAGCTAGAATCACCAACAAGCACCAAGAACCACTCCAATTTGGGCAAAAATCACCACCTTCATCACTAATCCAAGCTTCCTCTCTCTAGAAACTCCTCTCTCTCTCTCTCTAGAGTTTGGTTGGGAGTGTTTGTGGGTGAAAATGAGGATAAGGGTGAGTTTAGATCAGTTTTGATGGCCCAAATGACCCCCAAGTGAAAAGACTCAAATGCCCTCTATTTAAAACTTTAAAATTTCACAGCTGGCCCGTCAGGCCATTTGGACGGCTTCCAAAATGGCTGGACGGCGTCCAAACCAACTGAGACTGAAACTGAAACTTGTTTTGGGCATAACTTTCAAATCGTAGCTCCATTTTTGATGAATCAAATATCGTTGGAAACGTAATGAGATTTACTATCCAATGGTAAGGTTTTAGAACATTAAATCCAACTTTATTTGGGATCCAAATATATGCTTACATGCCTCGTATTTCGAATGTCATTCTAAATAACACGTAACTGAAAACGGGTGTTACATCATACCTCTCGATGAGCTTACTATTGATGAAAAATTCCACTTCATGGAATAACCTGTTGAGGTCATGGACCGAGAGGTCAAGACCTTGAAGCAAAGCAAGATTCCAATCGTCCTAGTCCGTTGAAATGCTAAACGAGGACCTGAGTTTACTTGGGAACGAGAGGATCAGATGATGCAGAAATATCCTCACCTCTTCCTGACCTTGCCGTCTACCTTAGCTTAAAATTTTGGGACGAAATTTTCTTTAACAGGTGGGTAATTGTAACGACCCGAAAATTTCCGACCAAATTTAAACCTTAATCTTTATATATCTCCGACACGATAAGCAAAAACCTTAATGTTGAGTCTAGAAAGTCTGAAATCTGTATCTGGATAATTAATTACCCTTTGACCATGCCTGACGAATTCACGAACAATTATGTATAAATAAATATGTACATATAAATATATAAATAATAATATTTGGACATGAAGTTTGTTATGCATAAATTGTTATATTAATATCATTATTAATATGATACGTAGAAATTATAATATCTCATTTTATGTAAAAATACTCATGTATTAATATTAAATTGTTATATTAATAATATAATTGTTACTATTAATATCTGATAAACATAGTTATAATTATAAATGTGATATAGAAGATGATTAGGAAAAATCATAAGTATAAAATAAGCGTATAGTTATAATAAAATTTTATTATGATATCATTAATACTACCATTAATCTTAATATTATTATTATTATCATTATTATAGGAATTTTGAAAAATGATTAAGATTAAAATCTATTTATGACTATTATTATTAACAATATTACTAATATCATCTTTATAATTATTATTATAAGTATTAATATTATTATTATTGATATCATTATTAACATTATTATTAATTATTTATAATTATTATAATTGATATTAACATTTTTTTACTAGTTTATGTATTATTAAATTAAAGTATTATTATTGTTAATACATTTATATTTACAAATTATTGATTAAATATATAAATTTTGGCATATCATTATCCAGCGTATTAATTTTGTTGTGTTCCTAATTCGTATGATCAAGATAAAAATCACGGATATAATTCCAAAATCAGTTTCATGATATTAACTTTATTTGTTTTTTTTTCTTCTCTTCCACTGTATTCAATTGATTCCTTGTCGGGTTCATTGATATAAAAAGCAGTTAATAGGGCGTAAACCAGAAAACACGTTCAGTATCACTATCAAATATCATTTGAGATTATTCCAAAACACTAAATTAACTAAATTGTTTTATATTTTTTTTCTTCAGCTCGTAACCCTCTGTATCCTCCACTTTTTAGCCAAAATTCGATTTTTAATCAATTTTCAAAATCCTTAAATGCTATCATGTTAGAAATCTTTCGTTTTAAATGTCTGCAAAGCTTCAAAGCTCAAATCTTTGTATCGAGATTCAATTTGTGGGTCAAACTTTAGTCAACAGTTTTGTTCTTCGCCAAATTCGATTTTTCTGTTAAGATTTGAGTTAAATTGATGTTACCAATAGTTTTTAGGAGTGGATTAAAACATACTCCATGTTATAAGCTTGGCCCCAAATGTTCTCTAAATCGTTTTTATATTTTTTTTGTTTTCTTCACTAAACCGCTGCAACAGCAGCTTTTGGGATTCAATTATATATTTTTTTTTAGTTAATCCAAATTATAATCAGTGATCAACCATGTGTTGGATGTTAAATCCAAAAAAAAGCGTTTTTTTTAATTAAGATATTAAGATTAAAAACGTGTGACTTATGTGATTTGGGGTTGAAGAAGAAACAGATTAACAGATATAAGTTATACATATAACTGGGGGTATTAAAACAGAAAAACAGAAGTGCTTGGGTGGTTAAGTGTTGGTTCGGGTATGCGAGAGGTCAAGGGTTCGAGCCTTGCTAGGGCTGTTATTCATATTTTTTTTTTAACAGAAATCCTATAAGGTAGTTTCCTTATCAATTTTTTTTTATGATTATTATTGATATTATTATTATTATTATTATTGTTATAATCCAATCATTATAATTATTATTATTATCGTTAATAAGTTCATAAGTATTATTATAAAATATTTTGAAACCTTTTATAACTACCATTAATAGTAAAATTAATATTTTTACAATTATTATTATTAAGATCAATATTATCATCATTAACAAAATTATTAACATTATTACCTTCATTACTAATATTATGATAATATTTTTATAATTACTAGTTTAAATTAAATGACATATTTAATACATATACAAAATGAATATATGGAACATTTTTTTTTATAACCAATAAATCTATATATATAGTGTTTGATTACAATTATGTGTATTAATACATACAAATGATATAGGTTCGTGAATCGAAGGCTAACCCTATACTTGATCAATGATGTTATATGTATTTTTACTACAAAATACATTAGGTGAGTATATAGTCCCTTTTAAACTTTAAATATTTTTGGGCTGAGAATACATGCGCTATTTTTATAAATGATTTACGTTATGGACACAAGTGACTAAAATTACGTTCTACATGGGTTTGAATCAAAAATCCCCTAGCTTGGTAACTTTAACTATTGGTTTATGAACTGGTAGGCGCGAATCCTAAAGATAGATCTATCGGGTTTTACACCCCCACCCAGATGTTCTCCTAGTCACTACTAAACTAGAAGAACGGGTGTTTAGTACTTCGAGGTTAACGGAACGCACTTGATTCGGTGCACATATTATTATAACTCAGGGGTACACACTCTTGTTAAGGCTAGTTACCGGGTGCCCACTTCTTAGAATGCTTTTCATACACTTGCGAGTGTATTATGTTTATAAATATGAAATCTTGTGGTCCATAGTTATTACGCTGCTAGCATCAAACCTATATATCTCACCAACTTTATGTTGACTTTTTAAAGCATGTTATTCTCAGGTACGATTTAAGTCTTCCGATGTGCATTAGCTCATATTAAAGATATTATTTGGAGTCGATCATCGCAATGGGACCAACTGATGAAGATTCTGTCCGGGAGGATTAGTCGCGGACGTTTCAATTGGTATCAGAGCATTGGTCTTAGTGAACCAGGTCACCCATTAGTGTGTCTAACTGATAGTTGTTAGGATACATTAGTGAGTCTGGACTTTGACCATGTCTATCTGTCAAAAAGTTGCTTATCATATCTAGTCGGAAATCATCTGCTTATCATCCTTGGGAAATTACCTGCTCATCAATCTTAAGTCTAGACACGTCTTACTGCACTTAGTGCATCGATAGTGTATAGACGAAATTCATATCTTAGCGTATCTGATAATTCCTATCTTGGCGTATCTGTAGATTTGCCTGATATATGCCGTAACATCCTTTGTAGCCTACGAAATCTTTAGTATTACATACAGATATTCTATATAGTTAGAATATCATCCGATATCCGGAAATCATTTCACATTGAAGATCCTTTCCATCCATTCAATTACCCCTTGGCGATGAACCTGAAGCACTTACCGGCAAACCTATTCGAAACACCATTTTCTCGCTCATTTCTAGAGTATCTCGTCACGATTACATAATATTCCATATCACAAATCTTGTTCATCCGCTCGCTTCGACCGCCAATCATCCAGGTGTACTAGCAGAAGTTAACGAACTACACGCTCGTGCGACGGCTTCGGAGAACCTGGTGCGAAGGTTACAAACACCAGCGGCAGCACCGGCAGCATAATCAGTACCTCCAGTAACATCAACATCGCAATCTTCAGTACCAGCACCATCAATATCATCACTATCATCAACGTCAATGATATCCTTATCCCCCTCAAACCACAACCACGTCGTAAATCTCAACGTCACAAATTACACCTCGAGTATAATCCTCGTTCTATATATCGTTTTACATCGATTACCTTCGTTTTATGTAACGTTCTACCTCATAAATCTTCGTTCGACATGGTGATTATGAAATCTCTAATGTTTTAGAGATCATGTAATCCAGTATTAACGATAAATCAAATGAGTTTAATATCTTATTGACTCATTAAATCCATGATTACATCTGAAGAAAATATATATGCAAGTATATTTTCATAAAGATCGTAATTAAAATTCTTTCGTACAAACTGTTAATGGTGAAAATATTTTAACTGGTGGGTAGTACCCGAGGAATATTTAGAATTCACATTAATAAGTTACACTGTACATTCTTCGAATCTGATTCAACGATCATTTACTATCCTACTTACAACTACCGATATACGTATCCGTTCACCACAGAATAACCATTTTTAATCAAATTTCATATTTAGATTTTGACTTATCAGAATCCAACAAGTGGCATAACGAAGAAAACTTTGGACAAAAATAAAAAGTGTTAGAAACAAACGAAATAATTAATTGGAATTGTGATAGGATTTCACGCTAACTGTTCCGGCTAACCGTTCCCAGCTAATTGATTAACATTTAATTTATCGCAATTTACATTCTCGCAATTTTATTTATCGTCATTTAATTTCTGTTATTTATTTTTACGCACTTTAAATAACGGGACACGTATGCAAGGTTTCGACTTATCATATCGACCCATCTATATATATATTTTGGAACAACCGTAGACACTCTATATGTGAAGGTGGGAGTTGGCTATACAGGGTCGGAGTTGATTCCAAAATATATATATATACTTTGAGTTGTGATCGACACAGAGACCGGTACACGGGTCACGATACGTATTATTTAATTCGAATATTATATATTAAATTATATATGAATCATTGAACCATCGGACTATTGGACTGCTAACTTTGGACAATTAAAATGAATTAAATTAAAATATTGATTATAACATATGAAACTAAATAATTCTTCAAGCTTGCCACTTGATTTCATCTTAAACCTCATTTGTATCTCGACAATTACAATGCGTGTTCAAATCTTTCATGATCCTTGAAAACCCCTCAATCGAGAGGGTGAACCAACCGCGTTTCATCTACGGAAGAAAAGACTTATGCTCCTGTAAGACTCTCGGAGACTGAGTCAACGTTTAACACGCAGCAGTGTTAATTTCTTTAGTGTTATTATTACCCAAAATAACTTTGCAATCCCTTTTCAAATTAGCCAATTTTGTCACAGCTCCAACAAGTTAACCTCGACTTCTCAGAAAGTTTAGTTTCGATATATATACACGTTATTCTTTCGCTGTCGTTACCGGAGAATCTTTTATATTCCATCATCAGCGTTTAACCATCTAAAAACACAATTCTCCTGAAACCACCTCAGTTTGATAACCGATGACCCAGATCCGTTAACTTTGAGAATGCTGACGAAGCAGCATGTTGTAGATGGTCTTAATAGCCAAAAGTTGATGATAAAGAACAGAGTATTGGAAACACTCAATAGAAAATTTAGTACCAAAAAGCGGATTATGCGAAACTATGAAGTAAGCCGTGGACAAATCACAAAGAATAAGTTTGACTTCAAAGAATTTAAAAGATTCAGTGCCTGCTGAAATCCTTAGTACATACCCTACTCCTTACTCTAAAACCTTTGCTGACACTATTCTTCATCATCATCCTTCGGCATTAGAAGTTCCAAGATATTATCATATATTTCGTTATAAATATCATCAATGTTTCTGAAGATATTTTTATAACTATTCTTATCGGAAATCATCTATCTTCTCGCGCTATCTGTATCACATCATAAAAGAAACCGTGTTAGATTCTAAATTCTGAAACCTCCGAATTTAAAATATGAATGTTTTGAAGTAGTGTTAGGAACTGATGCATGAATTAGTATAATATAATGAAACTTGATCAACTTCATTATATTACAGTAAGTTATGTTAAGTTTCTAACGGAATGTGATGATTCACAGTACCATCATCATGTGCCATGTTACACGGTTCTTACATTCTATCCAATCTCCAAACATATCAAGAACATATCATCTTGATAGTTCTATCTTTCTGGATATTCTGGTAATTTGACAAATCAAAATCGTGCCATTTTCATTTCTTTCTAAGAACATCAATTATGTTCATTCCAAAATTTCATACCTACAAATTCCGGACCATTGCTCGCTTGACTCGAGGACGGGAAGAAGAAACAAAAGGGACAAGGCCCCGAAATAGAAATTAGGACAAAAATCGCAGCAAATAGGAGGAGATATTAATTATGGATGACAATGATTATAGAAAACAGAAGTAAGGACATTGAAATATAAGTGAAGATATAAAACCCAATAGCAACCCTGAAACTACAAACCGTGCATATCAATACGTATTGCAACGTAAAGATATGGGAGAATTAGAAACACTATAAACACAAGAGTATAGTAGAAGTAAATAGATTCTTCTGGTGGTAAATGAAAAAGAAGAATGATAGATGTGAAAATTAAGAATATATCAAGGATCAGAATGGGATGAAGTATTTTAAAGAATACTTTAAGATATGAATTGAAGGAGAAAGGATAGAAGATGTGAGGTATGGAAATAAGGAAGGGAAGGAGGTAGATTTATAGTGAGATATTCGATAGAGAAATCGAAACAGATTGCCGTATTAAATCAAAGAAGATCCTGATCGCCGAAGAGCCAAATCTTGTTACATAAGATTTTCTTTAAATCCCTTAATTCCCGGAAGTCAATAGCAATTACGTCATCGGTTGAAAGGAATATATTTATTTACTCATTTCACTCTTTTAAATAGTTTCACTCGTACGCTCCACACGATCGAAACGTTTTATCTATATCTCTCAATAATGATAAAACTTCATTATCACCTCATTTTCGTTATGAAAACATTCCTATTGTTTTCCATAACAACCTCTACCCAATTTCGGGGACGAAATTTCTATAACGGGTGGGTACTGTAACGACCCGGAAATTTCCGACCAAATTTAAACCTTAATCTTTATATATCTCCGACACGATAAGCAAAAACCTTAATGTTGAGTCTAGAAAGTCTGAAATCTGTATCTGGATAATTAATTACCCTTTGACCTTGCCTGACGAATTCACGAACAATTATGTATAAATAAATATGTACATATAAATATATAAATAATAATATTTGGACATGAAGTTTGTTATGCATAAATTGTTATATTAATATCATTATTAATATGATACGTAGAAATTATAATATCTCATTTTATGTAAAAATACTCATGTATTAATATTAAATTGTTATATTAATAATATAATTGATACTATTAATATCTGATAAACATAGTTATAATTATAAATGTGATATAGAAGATGATTAGGAAAAATCATAAGTATAAAATAAGCGTATAGTTATAATAAAATTTTATTATGATATCATTAATACTACCATTAATCTTAATATTATTATTATTATCATTATTATAGGAATTTTGAAAAATGATTAAGATTAAAATCTATTTATGACTATTATTATTAACAATATTACTAATATCATCTTTATAATTATTATTATAAGTATTAATATTATTATTATTGATATCATTATTAACATTATTATTAATTATTTATAATTATTATAATTGATATTAACATTTTTTTATTAGTTTATGTATTATTAAATTAAAGTATTATTATTGTTAATACATTTATATTTACAAATTATTGATTAAATATATAAATTTTGGCATATCATTATCCAGCGTATTAATTTTGTTGTGTTCCTAATTCGTATGATCAAGATAAAAATCACGGATATAATTCCAAAATCAGTTTCATGATATTAACTTTATTTGTTTTTTTTTTCTTCTCCTCCACTGTATTCAATTGATTCCTTGTCGGGTTCATTGATATAAAAAGCAGTTAATAGGGCGTAAACCAGAAAACACGTTCAGTATCACTATCAAATATCATTTGAGATTATTCCAAAACACTAAATTAACTAAATTGTTTTATATTTTTTTTCTTCAGCTCGTAACCCTCTGTATCCTCCACTTTTTAGCCAAAATTCGATTTTTAATCAATTTTCAAAATCCTTAAATGCTATCATGTTAGAAATCTTTTGTTTTAAATGTCTGCAAAGCTTCAAAGCTCAAATCTTTGTATCGAGATTCAATTTGTGGGTCAAACTTTAGTCAACAGTTTTGTTCTTCGCCAAATTCGATTTTTCTGTTAAGATTTGAGTTAAATTGATGTTACCAATAGTTTTTAGGAGTGGATTAAAACATACTCCATGTTATAAGCTTGGCCCCAAATGTTCTCTAAATCGTTTTTATATTTTTTTTGTTTTCTTCACTAAACCGCTGCAACATCAGCTTTTGGGATTCAATTATATATATTTTTTTTAGTTAATCCAAATTATAATCAGTGATCAACCATGTGTTGGATGTTAAATCCAAAAAAAAGCGTTTTTTTTTATTAAGATATTAAGATTAAAAACGTGTGACTTATGTGATTCGGGGTTGAAGAAGAAACAGATTAACAGATATAAGTTATACATATAACTGGGGGTATTAAAACAGAAAAACAGAAGTGCTTGGGTGGTTAAGTGTTGGTTCGGGTATGCGAGAGGTCAAGGGTTCGAGCCTTGCTAGGGCTGTTATTCATATTTTTTTTATAACAGAAATCCTATAAGGTAGTTTCCTTATCAATTTTTTTTTATGATTATTATTAATATTATTATTATTATTATTATTGTTATAATCCAATCATTATAATTATTATTATTATCGTTAATAAGTTCATAAGTATTATTATAAAATATTTTGAAACCTTTTATAACTACCATTAATAGTAAAATTAATATTTTTACAATTATTATTATTAAGATCAATATTATCATCATTAACAAAATTATTAACATTATTACCTTCATTACTAATATTATGATAATATTGTTATAATTACTAGTTTAAATTAAATGACATATTTAATACATATACAAAATGAATATATGGAACATTTTTTTTTATAACCAATAAATCTATATATATAGTGTTTGATTACAATTATGTGTATTAATACATACAAATTATATAGGTTCGTGAATCGAAGGCTAACCCTATACTTGATCAATGATGTTATATGTATTTTTACTACAAAATACATTAGGTGAGTATATAGTCCCTTTTAAACTTTAAATATTTTTGGGCTGAGAATACATGCGCTATTTTTATAAATGATTTACGTTATGGACACAAGTGACTAAAATTACGTTCTACATGGGTTTGAATCAAAAATCCCCTAGCTTGGTAACTTTAACTATTGGTTTATGAACTGGTAGGCGCGAATCCTAAAGATAGATCTATCGGGTTTTACACCCCCACCCAGATGTTCTCCTAGTCACTACTAAACTAGAAGAACGGGTGTTTAGTACTTCGAGGTTAACGGAACGCACTTGATTCGGTGCACATATTATTATAACTCAGGGGTACACACTCTTGTTAAGGCTAGTTACCGGGTGCCCACTGCTTAGAATGCTTTTCATACACTTACGAGTGTATTATGTTTATAAATATGAAATCTTGTGGTCCATAGTTATTACGCTGCTAGCATCAAACCTATATATCTCACCAACTTTATGTTGACTTTTTAAAGCATGTTATTCTCAGGTACGATTTAAGTCTTCCGATGTGCATTAGCTCATATTAAAGATATTATTTGGAGTCGATCATCGCAATGGGACCAACTGATGAAGATTCCGTCCGGGAGGATTAGTCGCGGACGTTTCAGTAATGTAACGACCCGACTTTTTCGACTTATATTTATGCTTTATATTTTTTGACGAATCCGCGTATTTGTGCGTACTGAGCTAGATAACATTCTGGAATCATTATTCATGTGAATTACTTTCGTTAATATCTTAAAAACATGTTATTAAGTACTTAACTACTTAACTTGATCCTCGAATGCTTTTATGACCGTTAGTGTCACTTGTCGTTTAAAACGAGATACGTACTTGCTACACGTTAAAATTTTGTCATAATTGGATTGTTATGACTACTTAATCGTAACTGTTATTTCTTAATGACAATTACTTAGCTTGTCAGTTGCTTAATTACGCTTAGTGTTTTATTAATGCACACTAGTTAGTATTAATGGGCTTACCACCTTAATGGACATAGTTACCAAAGGCCCACCCTACTCAAGTTAATGGACTAATTTTAGTGGACTAATTAATGGGTTTGTTAGCCCATTTAACTAAAGACAAAATCCATTAAGTATTAAGATAAGATTTATGCATGCTTATGTACCATTACTTACACCATGCTACATGGGATCCCAACATGCACACATCACCTTGTACCACCACCCATGTCAAGCCAAATGGTCCCCCCCCATGCTTGCTTGAACCGTCGTCCACCATACACCTCATCACCACTTTCATTTTTTTTTAAAAAACTTCATTTCATTTCACAAAACACACACACTTTCTCTCTAGTTTTCTCTCTAGTTTCTTACTCTAAAAATCTTAAGAAAACTTGTAAGTTTTCTTGATTTTCTTCCTTCTTTTTCTTTTTTTTTTCTTCATAAATCATCATCATCATTATTATTCAAGGTTTCAAGTTTTATAACTTGAATCTTCATATATCTTGTAGATTCAAACCTTAGTTGAAAATCCTCAAGAACATGGAGGATTCAAGCTCTTTAGCTTTGAATCTTCATTACCTTCGTTAGATCTAAGCTCATAGCTTAAGATCTCTTTATTTTTGTTAAAAAGATCAAAACTTATTTTAAGATCTTCATGTAACTTGTAGATCTAGCTTTTCGCTTTAAAGATCTTCAAGAACATTAGAAATCCAAGCTTTCTAGCTTGAGGTTTCTACAAAAAGTTTGTTAAAAGATCAAGTTTATTAACTTATGATCTTCTTTAATTTTTTTTACTTCAATTTTGTAACTTGTGTTTTCATTAAACAAATATACAAGTTTTCTAGCTTGAAGTCTCATAAGTATTGTTAAGAGATCCAAGCTTTCTAGCTTAGGGTTTCATTATCTTGTTTGATCTAAGTTATGTAACTTATGGTCATCCAACTTGTAAAAACAAAAGCTCAAAAGCTTATAGTCATTCTACTTTGTAAGAATCTAAGTTTTATAACTTAAGGTTTTGTAAAAGTTGAAAGTCTAAGTTCTATAACTTAGGGTTTCACCTAGAACACAAGATCTAGACTTTCTAGTCTAAGGTCTTCAATATTTAGTTAAGATCTAAGTTCTATAACTTAAGGTCTTGCTTGTTTGGTTTGAATCCAAGTTTGTAGCTTTAAATTTCAAATAGAACTTGTACTTGTGTCGAAACTAAGAACTTGATGTAACTTTGGTTCATCACCCTTCTAAAACTCTTAAGTGAGTTTTACTTCTTTTCGTAGTCTTGACATTGTGTGTTGATAGTTAAAACTTGGTCAAAATGATGCTAAAACATAAAAGAGTTGTACACTTGAGGCTTATACGCATCAAGGATGAGAACCGTGATAAGCATCAAACACCAAGAAACCCACCGGAGCACTTGAATCTGTTTTTTAGGGTCTGATCAGACTCTTGGAGCTTATGGAAAGTTGATTTCCAGATATTTCAGTTTGTGTATATGACTTTTCGTTTAAGACTCGCCTAAATCCGATATACGGTTTAGGATTTATAGTCTTCCGAAGTTCACTACGTCTTTGTAACGACGTTCTGAAATTTCTGACCTACTCACGCTTCGACCGTCGCCACGGTCAAACGACATCGAGTTAGGATTTGAATTTCAGATAGCGGTAAGAGGACTCACAAACAGAGCCTTGGCCACTGACCGCGCATCATTTCAGTTCGTGTAGAGGTCGTAGCGGCTGTTCGAATTCAGCTTTTCATTTCAACCTCTATTCTTGTTGAAAACTTACTTTATCTTTTACATATGATGATGATGATGATACTTAAGATTTAACTTACTTAGTTTTAAACTTTTTGGGACGATTTACTGATTTATTAACCTTTGACTTAGGTTGAGGACCTTTTGAACCGACTTACTACTTGCTTACACTTTCGTATCGATTTTACCACACACTCACTGTGAGTTATAGCTCCCTTTTTATTTTAACTATTTTTGAGACTGAGAATACATGCGCTTTTTATATTTTACATACTAGATACGAGTACTTTAACTTTATATATGTGTGGGTGACATAACGGCACAAATTTTCCCCTTAGCTCGGTAACGTTTAGTCATTAGTTTATGAACCGGTGAACGCAAATCTTAGATATGGATCCATAGGGTTTGACATCCCCACTCGGGCTAGTCGCGCTAGCATTTAACGAGTGTTTAATACTTCGTCTGTTTTAACGTACTCGCCAAGTGTACTTTTAGGGGGTGATATATTTATTTCTTTGTTAAGTTAGTTACCAAGCGCCCACGGTTAAGCATATACTTTTCATACTGTTTTGAATACCAAATCTCGTGGTCTACATTACATTATTGTTTACAATAAAACTATAGCTCACCAACATTCGTGTTGACTTTTAAAGCATGTTATTTCTCAGGTGCTTAGATGAAATTGCTTCCGCTGTAATAGACTTACTGTGTTAGACTTCCGCTGCATTATTAGAGATGTCTCTTAAGCATGGACTTTTTATTTTGCATTCACTACTTATGTTTAATTTGAACCATGGTTTGTATGACCTAAGTGTCACGTACTATTGTTAATGCTTTCTATTCATAGAAGCACGTTACTTTTGTAAAACATTTTTCGTTGGGAAAACGTTATCTTTTTATGAATGCAAATCTTATTTTAAAACAGCGTATAGTGTTATACCGTATGATGGACCTGTTGTTGAGGATCCGTACCATGATGGTTTTGCACGGGGCATCACAACGATTGTCATAGTATTATATAGTTCAAAATTTACCATTATAGGTATTCATTATAAAGTTAACACATATCCGAAACTATATAACGACCCAACACATGTGTGTCTACTAAATAATGTATGGCATAACCCTGCCTGTGTTTTCAGAATGATAAATCTAGCAAATGAAGTACATGATTATAATGGCAGCAAAAATGCATAGAAAAAAGCGACGGTGATGGTATTTCAAACTTGCAATTGAATATAATGAAGGGTCCGTGCAACATCTGATTCTGACCAGTCAATCGATTACAACAAATAATCAATCGATGCAAACACAAACTATACAACATGCCACTCGTTCCTCGTGATGATGTCGATACGGTTGATGAGTTACGAATGGTGATGAGGCTACAGAATAGATCATAAGCATATTAGCATAAACAAATCATGGAATTCAGGATCAATATAGTTACTAAAGTACAACATAAGCATTTAAAGTCAAACAACACATGAAATTAAGCAAGAACAAATAAGGTAGAAAGCATAGAAGCGTAGGCTCATATGATAACAACAATGACGATGGGTATTCATTACATAGTCAGTTTACATAGGAAAGTATTACATGTTTTAAAGAAACCATCCATTAAATTCTAAGTAAAGAAATATGGAAATATTTCAATCACAAACAAATGTAACCGAAAACGAAATCAGAAAAACAAAATCTCTGAAATGAGAAACATGTAGTGTAAAACTAGTTAATACGAAATAGGTGTAAATAAATCAGTAATAAACATAATCAGCTTGAAGTTAAAATCAATACCTTTTCGAAATGAGTTTATTAATGATGATAATGATTGAAAGTAAAAAAAAAACTCAAGAGAATGCTAGCCATCACCACCAAATGACCACCAAATCCACGTCTTCATACGCCACTGCCTTCAACCTTTTCGAACTCTTATGCCGTCGAATATCTATCTTTCACAATCAACTAAATTGCCACAAATAACACAACAACAAAATCTTCTTACCACAACCTATATCAGCTGGCCGCCATAACAAATCTGTCTTTATGGTTTGAAATCCTAGTATGCTAACAAAGAAATATCTATCTTCTTAAAAAGGAGGAAGACAATGTTAATTAAAAAATTATTAAATTGAACAAAAAGGAGTAAACAAAATTGAACCACAACAGATCTAACTATATATCTAAATATACAAATGATAACTCAAATGTATACCTCAGCAGTGCCAATGAACAAATCAAGCTGCCCAGCTTGCTTTCGTTGCTCAGCTCACGAAATCACCAAACCTTACAAAAAGAAATCACAATAACAATCACAATATTAATTAAATCCAATTCAAATCAAGAATTAAAACAAAATAAAACAAAAAAAAGCATATACAAGGCTAAATCGACCAACCGATTAGTAGACTATGCAATACGAGCATGGAAGCGCAAGAGGAAAGCAATTGCAACTAATGATATGTCAGCTATTTGTATCTTTTTTCATACTAAATGTACTTCCTATCACCAAATTTATCCTGTAGCTAATGCAAAATAAAAAAATAGTTTTTCCTTTATCGTATGTATTTCACTTAAGAACACAGAGAATGAGTCTATGATCATTCCCAATTTCGATATTTGCAATGAACCTTGGCTAGAGAAGCCATATAATCATCAGGCCTGCAATATCAAATAATATATCAAGATCAAGATTAACTTTGTTAAATATGAATGGTTTTAGTTTAAGTTATGAGCGAAAAAAGATAAACCTATCCCCGTAAGATGATTTGTATGAAGCGGCCTTCACCTTATCTCAAGTGAACCTTCGCCTTATCTGCTTCTTTCTGCAAGTAGCATGAATCAAGAAACATATAGTAAGTTTTGTAATTGTATTTGCCAAAAAAAATAATGTGTTATGTTAACGGTCAAATGAGTAAAAATAAAGAAATTGCTTAAATGGAAATGGGTTCAACCAAAAGTCGGTAAAGGCCTAACTTTAATGCATAGAACCTCCTAAATCATCCAATCCCAAAAAATAGACATGTACTGAATTACTAAAGATCTTATTATCATATTTCGCTAGCATACAAGTATACAATTAGTTATAAAAGGTTAAAACTATTGGGAAAACAAAGTCTTGGGTCAACCCAACCCAACCTTTACGAAAAATCACATGTTAATTTTCACATTTTATCCAATCTACACATTTTGATATATCAATATTCAAGAATCTGATAAATGGAAATTGAATTGGTTTGAATGCAGACCTAAGATTCATAGTAAAGGCAAGAATATAATGAAGCATAAAAATAGTCACTTTCTTGTACTTTAGAAAACTCCTCAACAAGCTGTTCATAAGAATTCAGCTTTTTTACTCAAAATAATCCATAAAAAAGATAAATCGCATAAGACATAAGTGCATAACATACACCATTTTTATCGAATATACCTTTTCAGAGTCACCGACATTTTTAAGCATGTTATAATCTTCTCTCATTACAGGTCTAGGATCTCTCCCAACCTGCAACCTGCAAACCATTTTTATTGAATATACTTTTTGGAATTCAGAAAAATAAAAGTTCAAATTTTTTCCTATGTGGATCATCTATAGACCTTGAGAAATCGTTTTCTTGCTTCTTTAGGTCCATAAAGTTGAGCTTCACAAAGAAAACACATAATCGACTCCTCTGTATCGTTTGATTTTGTGCTACATCTACCCGAAATTTGTAAGACCCAAATATTTTCATTGTACATATGTGTATAATAGTTATTCAAGGTGTGGGGTTTTTGTTGTGTATTTTAAAATAGAGAAGAATCTGGACTGGGCGATCTGCGCGTCGTGCGGGCCAGTGGCGCGCCGCGCCATTACGGGCTGACAGCTCATTTCTTGCTTTTAAATTAGATATTTTAAGGGCTTTTTGGTAAATTCACATGGGACCCGACTTTAAGGCTTGGGATCAGTTGTTGGAGTCTCATTTACCCCATTTCCATCTACCTTATCACTTTCCATTAAATCCTAGAGAGAGAGGAAGTTCTAGAGTGAGAGAGCTCCATTAAAGGAAGAAGGAGGTTGAATCGGATCTTAGTACGAGTTTTAAAGTTTTTCATCTTTCCTCTAGCTACGTTTTGGTGGTAGTAGTATGCTCTAATCTTGATTTCTTGATTTTAATTTGATTAAGGGTTAGGGTTTGGGGTAAGTGATGAACTTAAAACCTATTTGTTGGTGAATTGGGTGTTTTGGGTGAATTTGGGTTATGTAGACTCAAAGATGACTAACTAGGGTTTTCATAGTGTTAAATTGATGTTTATGAACTCAAATTAGTTAGTAAATTGCTAGCACACCTATATATGTGTAAATGGGTGATGTGTGGGTTAGTGGATGACCTGAAATGGGTGTGTTGGCCTTAAATTGGTCAAATGGGTCAAAATGGACCTAAGTTAGTTAATGTTTGTGATTAATGCATAAACCGTGTATTGAAGTGTGTTATAAACCTATCTTGGCTAATATTAGGGTTTTGGTGTGAGTTGACCCGATTTTAGGGTAAGTGTCCAAATGGGTCGAAATGACTTAGTAATGGTGAGTGTTGTGAGTTTGACCAACTTGAATGGTTGATTGATTATATGTACATTATAATAGGTGCTTACCTTGAAGATTCAAGCTTGATTTATTGATTCACCGAAGGCGTAAGGTGAGTGGAATAAGTATACATGTACGTATATGATGTGTTTACTTGTAGAAATGGATATGTGTTGTCCAAGTTAATGATATATGCGTTGAACGCTAACAGTTTTAAGAACGAATATATGTTGTCCAATTTAGTGTTATATGTGTTGTACACTAATGAGTTATGAATGGATATGTGTTTTCCAATTTAGTGTTATATGTGTTGTACACTAACGATTTTATAAACGGATATGTGTTGTCCAAGGGTTAGTGATATATGTGTTGTGCACTAACGGTTGTTATGAACACCGATGGGAAATTTGAGTACCATTCCTATTACGATTGGTTAACCATGGTTGTATGAATTGTGCATTAGCATATTTAATTATGAACTATATGCTTTTGTTATTGCTAGCTCAATGTGAATTGCGGTTATTGGTATATGCATAATGTTTTGCATGGTTGTCGAATTGCTAGCTTGTGTACGGTATTGTGTAAGTGTTTGCAAGTAGGTATATTATATATGTATATGTATAATTATTGCATTCACTAAGCTTTGCTTACCCTCTCATTGTTTACCTTTTTATAGGTTCGGTTGTGGACAAGGGTAAAGGCATTATTTTGGAGTAGAGTTCCCGCTTTGTTGATAGGGGATGCCTTTTTGGAAGTGTTGGCTTTTTGGAGTTTGACCGAGACTTGGGTAGTTTAAACCCAAACACCATGCTCGTTGAGTCGTTTGGCATTTAAACTTTTTGGTGGTCGAAACTCTCGTTATGTATTAAACTCGTAAAACGGCTGATGTGGGCCCTACTTTGTAAAACTTATTTTATGTTTGAAAAGTGTTAGTTGTACATATTTGAATATGTTGTTAAAAGCATTTTGTCTAATTATGTCAGGAAGTGGCCAATCTTTTTCACGTTTCAAGACTTTTTGGACAGACCAGATCGGCGCGCCGCGCGGGGTACTGGCGCGCCGCCAGTTGCTGAACAAACAAATTTTTTTTTTGATATTTTCTGCGGGTTCGATGGTGGTTTGGTTTGGGTTGTTACAAGTGGTATCAGAGCATGGTCTAAGGGATTTAGGCGACTTGAGATAGGTGCCTAGACTTAGACTTTATTGTGTGTACGTTTTATGCGGGACTTGTAGGACTTTGGGTCAGATCGGGAATTGTTAGTGCATAGGTTTATGTAAACTAACCATGTACTAATCGTTTTGTGTTGTGTTAAGTAATCATCAAGCGAGATGGATGTTATACTAGCAAGTTAATGCGACGTGTTCGCGTAACAATGATTAGCTACCATTGTTACGGGTGCAAATCGTATCAAACAAGCGATGTACGACGATTGTTGAGCAAGATGGAGTAGTGTGGCGTATATGTATATACAATTGTGTTATGTCCTTTCATTTCGTTGTTTAATCTAATTCGTTTTATAGAATGAAGATGAGAAACGGACACGACACCGATAATGGAGGTACGAGTGAGGACGCCGAGTTGGCGGCCAAGATTGAGGCCATCCTTAAGGCTCAAAAGGCGGAGTATCTCGTAGAGATCAAGAAGATGTTCCTAGATTCAATTGATGAGCAACTAGTCAATGTAGTCAAGGAGCAAGTTAAGGCCGTTCTTCACGAAGATAATGTGGAAAGACGGGACTTTTTCTTTAAGAATTTTAAGGATGCTCAACCTCCCACTTTCGATGGCGAAAGGGACCCACTTAAAAGTGCCCGTTGGATCTCCGATATGGAGGGGGCTTTCCGTACTTGTGAATGTCCTCTCGATAAGAAGACAAGATACGGGTGTAGTATGTTGAGGGGCGATGCCAAGTTGTGGTGGGACGCAAGGATCCAAGTCTATGGGGAAGAACAATGCATGGACTTCACTTGGGATGAATTCAAGGCGGAATTTTTCGATGAATACCGAACTTCGGCCGATCTTAAAAGGCTTAAGGATGAACTACATTCCTTGAGGCAAGGGTCGATGAATTTGAACACTCTCAAATCCGTGTTTTTGTCCAAGACCCAATTTTACCCGGAGTATGTCGGGAATGATAAAATGTTGAAAGAAGATTTCTATCGAATCTTGAATGATAATTATCAAGAGAAAATTAGTGTGAACGTGGTGAAGAGCTTCGATGAATTGTTCAACATGGCGAAGGGTTTTGAAGCGCTTGTGTTGAGAAAGAGTAGTTTTACTTTTGGTAAGAGGAAGTTCAAGAATTTGAGTCAATCGAGATTTTCCAACAAAAAGAACAAGAAGGGCTCCGAAAGTGTTAATAGCGTGAAGAAAGGTGGCTCCGGGGGTCATGTACCCACTTACTATACTTCAAATCTCTCGTGATTGCCCCAACTCACCTTCCACACCCAAATTTACTTGTTTCAATTGTGGTAAAGAAGCGCACAAGAGGCCCGAGTGTCCCGAGTTGCGCAATGATAATGTTAAGCGGCTTGAGAAGGCAGCGGGTACGCCTAGGGGTCGAAATTATTTGATGACCCATGATGAAGCCAAACAATCGAACGAAGTTGTCTCAGGTACTTTCTTGGTTAACTCTAATCCTGCACGGACGCTTTTTGATAGTGGTGCTAACTTGTCGTTTGTGTCTCCTGAATTTGTACCTAAACTTAATAGACCGTTAGCTAAGTTAAGTCGTCTGGTAGAAGTTGAAATAGCGGACGGCAAGACGGTGCTAGTGGTTGATGTGTGTAAAAATTGTGATGTTGTATTTGGTGCCGAAAGTTTTAAAATCGATCTCATTCCGATGACTTTGGGTGATTTTGATATTGTCGTTGGTATGGATTGGCTCGATCATTATAGAGCCGATATCGCATGCCATGATAAGTTTATTCGGGTAAAGACCCCAAGTGGGGGAGAGTTAATTATTCATGGCGATAAACGAAGAAGACTTGTGCCGATATGTTCTTTTGCACAGGCACGTCGTTTTCTTGTTTGTGGTGGCATGGCTGTTCTTGCCCATGTTGTTGATACTCGTGATGAGCCACCACCTATTCGTGAAATTCCTGTGGTAAGTGAATTTGAAGACGTTTTTTCGGATGAGTTACCGGGTGTTCCAGCGGAAAGACGAGTTGAATTTCGCATTGAGTTGGTTCCGGGAGCTACTCCCATTGCTAAAACTCCTTATCTTTTAGCGCCGACGGAAATGCAAGAGTTGTTAAATCAAACCCAAGAGTTTCTTGAAAAGGGTTTTATTCGACCGAGTGCTTCGCCATGGGGCGCTCCGGTTTTATTTGTGAAGAAGAAGGATGGTAGTATGCGGATGTGGCATCGATTACCGGGAGTTGAATAAAGTGACGATCAAGAATCGTTATCCATTGCCTCGGATTGACGATTTTTTTGACCAACTCCAAGGTGCGACGTATTTCTCAAAGATTGACCTGCGGTCCGGCTATCATCAAATGCGGGTCCGTGAGGAAGATATTGAGAAGACGGCTTTTCGAACGCATTATGGGCATTTTAAGTTTGTAGTTATGCCTTTCGGTCTTACGAATGCACCGGCGGCATTCATGGACCTTATGAACCGAGTGTGCCAACCTATGTTGGACAAGTCGGTGATTGTGTTCATTGACGACATACTAGTCTACTCGAAAAGTATGAACGAACATGAACGTCATTTGTGTGAGGTTTTGAAGACTTTACGAAAGGAGAAGTTGTATGCAAAGTTCTCCAAATGTGAATTTTGGCTAAAGGAGGTTCAATTCCTTGGCCACATTGTGAACAAAGATGGTATTCAAGTAGATCCGGGGAAGATTGAGACGGTGAAGAGTTGGAGACAACTGAATACGCCTACGGAGGTCCGAAGTTTTCTCGGATTGGCCGGTTATTATCGTCGGTTTATCTAAGACTTTTCTAAGATCGCTTCTTCATTGACGAAGTTGACAAGGAAGAACGCGAGATTTATGTGGGAGAACTAGCAAGAAATTGCTTTTCAATTGTTAAAGGAGAAGTTGTGTCAAGCTCCGGTGTTAGTTTTGCCGGAAGGGGTGGAAGACATGACGGTTTATTGTGATGCTTCGCTAAATGGGCTCTTGTGTGTTCTAATGCAAAGAAGTAAAGTCATCGCTTATGCCTCTCGACAATTAAAGGAACACGAAACGAGATATCCGACTCACGATCTTGAGTTGGTGGCGGTGGTGCATGCGTTGAAAATTTGGTGCCATTACTTGTATGGTGTCAAGAGTACAATTTATTCGGATCATAAGAGTTTGAAACATCTCTTTAATCAGCGAGATTTGAATTATCGTCAACGTAGGTGGATGGATGTGGTGAAAGATTTCGATTGTGAAATACTTTATCATCCGGGCAAGGCGAATGTGGTCGCGGATGCGTTAAGTCGAAAGAGTCATCACCCGGGGTTACGATTAGGATTGTTACGTATGATTATTACTAACGATTTTCTTGAAAAACTTGGTGTGGTTCAAATAGAGGCTTACGTTCACAACAAGCATGCGGAACGAATAGTGGGACAATCGGCGTGGTTTGTTGTCTTTTCAAGGAAGAGTGTGGGTGCCTAAGATGGGTGATTATAGACAAGTGCTACTTGATGAAGCACATAAGTCAAAGTATTCCATTCATCGGGGCGCGACGAAAATGTATCTTGACTTAAAGAAAGATTATTGGTGGCCGGGCATGAAACGTGATGTTGTAAAGTACGTTGAGCAATGCGTCACGTGTTTGCAAGTTAAAGCCGAGCACCAAAATCCGTATGGTAAGTTACAACCGTTAGAAATTCCGAAGTGGAAATGGGAGCACATTACCATGGATTTCATCACAAAGTTACCTAAAATGGCGAGAACCCAATTTGATTCGATTTGGGTTATAGTTGATCGGTTGACGAAAAGTGCTTTGTTTCTTCCCATTCGGGAAGCGATATCGTCGGAGACCTTGGCTAAGTTGTTTATCAAGGAAGTCATCTCTCGACACGGTGTTCCTATATCTATTATTTCGGATCGAGATACCCGTTTTACATCTCGGTTTTGGGAAAAGTTTCATGAAGATATGGGTACGCAATTGAAGTTGAGCACGGCTTATCATCCTCAAACGGACGGTCAAACCGAACGTACGAACCAAACTTTGGAGGATATGTTACGGGTGTGTATTATTGATTTTGGTGGTAGTTGGGACGAGCACTTACCTTTGGTGGAATTCTCGTACAATAATAGTTATCATACTAGTATCGGGATGCCATCTTATGAGATGCTTTATGGGCGTAGGTGTCGAACCCCAATTTGTTGGGGTGAAGTGGGTTAAAAGGAAATCTGGAGTACCGATTTGGTGTTGGAGACGAATAACAAGATTGATATTATTCGGGATCATTTGAAGAAGGCTCAAGATAGACAAAAGTCGTATGCCGACAAACGTAGGCGAACGATCGAATTTCAAGAAGGTGACATGGTAATGCTTAAGGTTTCGCCATGGAAAGGTATTATTCGATTTCGAAAACGGGGAAAGTTAGCTCCTCGGTTTATTGGGCGATTTAAGGTTTTAGCTCGTGTTGGTGAAGTCGCGTATCGTTTGGAATTACCCGAAGAGCTTGCGGGGATTCATAATACATTTCATGTTTCCCATCTCCGTAAGTGTCTTGCGGATGATTCATCTTGGGTGCCATTAGACGAGATTGAGCTAAACAATAAGTTAGAGTATATTGAGGAGCCGATTTCTATACTCGATGAGAAGGTCAAAAGGTTGAGACATAAAGAGGTAAGGACTTTTAAAGTCCAATGGCATCGTAGTAAAGGTTCTGAGTTTACTTGGGAGCCCGAAGAGTTTGTGTTGATTTATCTTCCTTCTTGTCATGCGGCTTGGATCGCGAGGACACGCTCCGATTCAAGTGGAGGAGAGTTGTAAGACCCAAATATTTTCATTGTACATATGTGTATAATAGTTATTCAAGGTGTGGGGTTTTCGTTGTGTATTTTAAAATAGAGAAGAATCTGGATTGGGCGATCTGCTCGCCGCGCGGGCCAGTGGCGCGCCGCGCCATTACGGGATGACAGCTCATCTCTTGCTTTTAAATTAGATATTTTAAGGGCTTTTTGGTAAATTCACATGGGACCCAACTTTAAGGCTTGGGATCAGTTGTTGGAGTCTCATTTACTCCATTTCCATCTACCTTATCACTTTCCATTAAATCCTAGAGAGAGAGAGAGGAAGTTCTAGAGTGAGAGAGCTCCATTAAAGGAAGAATGAGGTTGAATCGGGTCTTAGTGCGAGTTTTAAAGTTGTTCATTTTCCTCTAGCTACGTTTTGGTGGTAGTGGTATGCTCTAATCTTGATTTCTTGATTTTAATTTGATTAAGGGTTAGGGTTTGGGGTAAGTGATGAACTTAAAACCCATTTGTTGGTGAATTGGGTGTTTTGGGTGAATTTGGGTTATGTAGACTCAAAGATGACTAACTAGGGTTTTCATAGTGTTAAATTGATGTTTATGAACTCAAATTAGTTAGTAAATTGCTAGCACACCTATATATGTGTAAATGGGTGATGTGTGGGTTAGTGGATGACTCGAAATTGGTGTGTTGACCTTAAATTGGTCAAATGGGTCAAAATGGACCTAAGTTAGTTAATGTTTGTGATTAATGCATAAACCTTGTGTTGAAGTGTGTTTTAAACCTATCTTGGCTAATATTAGAGTTTTGGTGTGAGTTGACCCAATTTTAGGGTAAGTGTCCAAATGGGTCGAAATGACTTAGTAATGGTGAGTGTTGTGAGTTTGACCAACTTGAATGGTTGATTGATTATATGTACATTATAATAGGTGCGTTACCTTGAAGATTCAAGCTTGGTTTATTGATTCACCGAAGGCGTAAGGTGAGTGGAATAAGTATACATGTACGTATATGATGTGTTTACTTGTAGAAATGGATATGTGTTGTCCAAGTTAGTGATATATGCATTGTACGCTAACGGTTTTAAGAACGGATATATGTTGTCCAATTTAGTGTTATATGTGTTGTACACTAATGATTTATGAATGGATATGTGTTGTCCAATTTAGTGTTATATGTGTTGTACACTAATGATTTTATAAACGAATATGTGTTGTCCAAAGGTTAGTGATATATGTGTTGTGCACTAACGGTTGTTATGAACACCGATGGTAAATTTGAGTACCATTCCTATCACGATTGGTTAACCATGGTTGTATGAATTGTGCATTAGCATATTTAATTATGAACTATATGCTTTTGTTATTGCTAGCTCAATGTGAATTACGGTTATTGGTATATGCATAATGTTTTGCATGGTTGTCGAATTGCTAGCTTGTGTACGGTATTGTGTAAGTGTTTGCAAGTAGGTATATTATATATGTATATGTATAATTATTGCATTCACTAAGCTTTGCTTACCCTCTCGTTGTTTACCTTTTTATAGGTTCAGTTGTGGACAAGGGTAAGGGCATTATTTTGGAGTAGAGTTCCCGCTTTGTTGATAGGGGATGCCTTTTGGAAGTGTTGGCTTTTTGGAGTTTGACCGAGACTTGGGTAGTTTAACCCCAAACACCGTGCTCGTTGAGTCGTTTGGCATTTAAACTTTTTGGTGGTCGAAACTGTCGTTATGTATTAAACTCGTAAAACGGCCGATGTGGGCCCCGCTTTGTAAAACTTATTTTATGTTTGAAAAGTGTTAGTTGTACATATTTGAATATGTTGTTAAAAGCGTTTTGTCTAATTATGTCGGGAAGTGGCCAATCTTTTTCACGTTTCAAGACTTTTTAGACAGACCAGATCGGCGCGCCGCGCGGGGTACTGGCGCGCCGCGCCAGTTGCTGAACAAACAAATTTTATTTTTTTTTTGATATTTTCCGCGGGTTCGATGGTGGTTTGGTTTGGATTGTTACAAAATTGCTCAGCCCCTTCTTCGAATCTACACAAATAAACAATAATAATACATGAAGAAGTGTTACTAATTAAGAAAACTTAAATCTTTTATTTCTGAAAGTACCTATCAAGGTAATAGAAAACACCAAATCTACTCCTCTGTAGCGTTTGGATTTTGTGCTACAACTATCCGAAATTGCTCGGCCCCTTCTTCGAATCTACACAAATTAACAATAATAATACATAAAGAAGTGTCACTAAATAATAAAACTTAAATCTTTTATTTCTGAAAGTACATATCAAGGTAATCGAAAACACCAAATCGACTCCTCTGTATCGTTTGGATTTTGTGCTACATCTAGAGAAACCTGTGATACCACTCTATTTGACGCCGAACGTTTTTACGGCATATATAAGCTGCATTTGGGGTGATGCTTGCTCAAGAATTATTAATACTACAAACTATTATAAGCAACATTTATTGGTTAACAGTAGGATATCAAATAGATAAAAAGTAATGAACTTAAACAAAAACAAAAACAAAAAACAAAAAACAAAAAAAAAAAAAAAAAAAAAAAAAAAAAAACTACTAAAGGAAAGATTCACGCTGGGTTAGGAGAAAAAGATGAAAATTTCTCAACATCTTGCAGACCCAAAAACTCCAAAGCCTTACTTCCAGAATCCAAAGCATTAACTACAATAATCAATACAAATACAAATGCTTTTAATTAAACCCTTTTTCATTTCACTTCATAAATCAATAATCAATAATAATAATAAAAAATCAATAGTATTTGTACCATGATAAGAAAAATGTTTAGCAATCTTACAAACAATTTTCTGTCAAGATTACTGTCATCAACTGCAAGAACATGAAGAGGGTGAGGGACTCTTTCTGCTTCTTCCTTTCAATTTGTTACTAACCCTTTGTGATCAAATTATTGCATACAAATTCAAGTAACCTTACATATAAACCTATATACAGGTTTCAACTTCAGGTACCTAAAATGTGATGTGATGACCCGGAAATTTCTGACCAAATTTAAACTTAATCTTTAACGTTTCCGACACGATAAGCAAAGTCCATAAAGTTGAATCTCGAAATTTTGAACTGTTCAATTACCGTTTGATTGTTCTCAGCGATTCACGAACAATTATATGTAAATAGATACATATATATATACTATAACTTGAAAACGTAATAAGGTATTAATTGTATGAATAACTTGCGATGTGTATTTAAACGTGTTTATGAATATTGAATATAATTAGTTCTAGAAAACTAGATTTTATAATATTTTTATATGAAATGATAAAAATTTACTATTAAACGATACTTTTTCAATTTAAAAATTTTACGTATTAAGTCGTTTTATTTTTATGATATAATTTTTGTAATTTTTTTTAAGAAACGAAGTTAAATTAAAAATGTACAATTTGTAAAGCACAACGTACAACAACGTGTAGCTTAAATAGTTGAATTTAAATTAATTCATTTACTATTCATTGAATAGTAAATGAAACTAAATTAATTAATTTACTATTCACATGAAAGCGACATAATAGAAATTATTAATTATAAGTTACATAATATAACCCTGAAGTATTCGATAAATACGACTTTTAAAAACATTTACGATTCAAAATTTATTATTATATTATTATATTTTATTTCAATATTATTATATTATTATATATATTATATTTAATTATATCGATAAGGAAAACAACAAAAATGATTATTATTTTATTATTTTATTATATTATATTAATATTTTATTATATTATTAAATTTAAAATATCTACATCTATATCTCTATATATATACGCATATGGATAGATAGATGGATTACACTCAATCATTTTTTTTATAAAACACACTTGTTACTTCATAGTATCAATATTTTAATATTATACTTAATATTATTATTATCAATCTTATTACTATTAGTATTATTATTTTTATGATACAAAAATAATAATATACATAAAATACAACGATGGGGTTATGTTCGGGTGATTTTGAAAACGAGTTTCAAGTGGGTTATAGCTAAGGAGGTTATGGATAATGTTCGGGTGTATTGTTCGTGAATCTCAGACCAACCATGCATTCGCTGTTGTCATTGCATCTACATATTTTGCCTACAATATTGAACCACAATATTAAAAAGTGAGTTATAGATCCCTTCTTAAATACTTTTGCAATATATATTTTTGGGCTGAGAATACATGCACTTAATTTTATATGCAATGGACACAAGTACATACTTAAATTTACACTGAGTTTGAACTGAAAATCCCTTAGCTTTGGTAACTAGTAACTGCCAGTACATAGGATGTGGACTGGTGGGCGCAAGTAATTGTATATAGATCCATAGGGTTTGACATCCCCGTCTGTTCCAGGTATAGAAATCCTATCCTGAACTATAAAACAGACGTATGCTATTTGAGTGTATTGTACATGTTGGTTGCATGTTAAACGAGGGGTACTTATTATATAGACGTTAAAGCTTAGTTACCAGGGTGCTCATTCTTGTAGAATATTTTGATAAACATTTATGGAAGAAACAACTGAAATCTTGTGATCCATCTTTATATACAGATTATGCGAAACATATAAACTATGAACTCACCAACCTTTGTGTTGACACTTGTTAGCATGTTTATTCTCAGGTTCCCTAGAAGTCTTCCGCTGTTTGCTTATATGATATACAAGCTATGTGCATGGAGTCTTACCTGGCATATTTTTCAAGAAAACGTTGCATTCACCAATTCATCACCATGTACCTTATTTGACTGTATTGTCAACGAAAGCACTATTGTAAACTATTATATACGGTGATTGTCTATATGTAGAAATCATTAGTTGTCGAAAACCTTTGATTTAAATATACATTTATGGTATTCCTTTTCAAAAGAATGCAATGTTTACAAAACGTATCATATAGAGGTCAAATACCTCGCAATGAAATCAATGAATGACGTGTTCATCCCTATGGATTTGGAGCGATCGTCACAGTTGGTATCAGAGCGTTGGTCCTAGCGAACCAGGTCTTGCATGAATGTGTCTAATTGATAGTTGTTAAGATGCATTAGTAAGTCTGGACTTCGACCGTGTCTGCATGTTAAAAGTTTTGCTTATTACTTCTTGTCGAAAATTACATGCTTATCATTCTTAAGTCTAGACACGTTTTACTGCATTGATTGCATAAATAGTGTATAGACAAAAATTCATATCTTAGCGTATCTATTACTGTAAACGTTTCCTGACATCTTCCGAAAATTTCTCCATGATTTATGGAATTTGGTATTATATATACATATGTAAATTATGTATTGAAGAATACCAAACTAAATTCTATAATCTATTTCATATCAAAAATCATCTATCTAATTATACAAGATGGATCCCGTATCTAGTTCAAATTCCTTAAATTCCGACAGCTATTCCGATATAGATATTCACCTGAATTCCGAAGACAGTGTAACCAGAATGGATCAACCAATCAGCCATCACCTATTCTGGATGAATTGGGGATGGGTTCGTAGCCTACTTAATTATTGGAGACAAGAAGAAGGCGATCCCTTCCATCCACCACATTGCCCTCTTGGCGAAGAACCTGAAGCACTTACCGGCGAACCTGTTCGTAATACCATTTTCTCTCTCATCTCCAGAATATCTCGTCATGATCATATACTCTCTCAAATTCTGAATCTTATTCATCCGCTCGTCCGAACCGCCAATCATCCCGGTGTAGTAGAAGAAGTCAACGAGCTTCGCGCTCGGGTACTGGCATTGGAGAATATGGTGCAAAGGTTACAAGCACCAGCAGAATCTCCGGCATCAACAGTACCACCGACAACAACACCAACAGTACCATTACCACCACCAACAACATCCCCACCGCAAGCCTCAACATCACCATATGTACCTTGAACATCAACGTCATACGCATCGTAGTTACCAAGAAATACCAGCAACAATAACCGATGAAGTATTAACTTATTTCCCCTGAAGAAATTTTATGTATATTTAATATATATGAATTTTGAAATCAAAATAAATCTTTTCGTACCAAGTTATTACGTGTGAATCTTAACTGGTAGGTACTACTCGGTTAATTCATATTACTAATATGCTATGATGTACATACTTCGTTAATGACTTAACCATCGTTAACTACAATCTCTGTTTCCAACTCAATGAATTCCATTTCATAATAAACTAAATATATTATTCAATTATATGGTTGATTTTATACTTTCATCTTCGATGTATTCGAAACTTTCTAGAAAACATCATTCGTACCTTGCGAAGTTAGCAAGAGTTCCATGAGCACCAACATGATTCACTGAGAAAATATCAATAAAACTGAGTATTGATTACATTAGTGAAATACTCCGTAAAGATTATTAAATCTTTAATGTTTTATTCATTTCTAATTCAAGTCAAAAATTAAATGAGCTTAATATGATATTAACTCATCAAATCTGTATTACATCTGAAGAAAATATACATACATATATTTTCATAAAGACGGTAATAAAAATTCTTTTGTACAAAATATTACTTGTGAAATCTTTAACGGGTAGGTAATTCCCGGGAAATATTTAAGTTCACAATTAATATGTTACACTGTACATTCTTCAACTTTGATTCAAAAATTATTAACTATGCTCACAGCGATATACAATCGTTTCCATACAAATTCAATTACATATTCTGATATTGACGGATCAGAATCCAAGTCAAGATTTAACGGGTGACATCATTCTTATATCTCTACATCTTTCAAAGCTATACTTTGACTTCAAAAATATGAAAGATCCTTTAGCATTGTTATTACTAAAAATAACCTTGCAGTTCCTTTCCAAAAGTATCCAGTATTATCAACCGTTCAACCAGTCAACGACGACCTTTCAGACTTGTAACTTTGGCATATATGTTTTTGTTACTGGGGAACCTTTCATGTTCCACCACATTAGCAGTAAATTTACCAACAACTTCATTGATCTTTGACCTTCCAAAAAAAAAAAAATCCTTATACTCATTGAAACCGTATCATGTACTCATCCACATCTTGTAACGGCAATTGCCATACCAACTATTGGGAATTAGCAATCAGTATTTTGAAATCTTGTAGCACGTCTACGCCAACAGTTATATGTGTACATATAACGTCTACCTCCTGGACTTACATACTTCGAATGTGAAGTTTCCGAAAAACACCCCAAACTATGAAACTAGTTCTCCGAATTTTGGAAAAATGCTGAAGAAGCAGTAAAAACTGTAAACGACCTTAACAGTCAAAAGTTCGATGATAAAGAATAGTATGGTGGTAAAGCTGAGAAAAAGAGAAAGTTTGGAACTGGAAAACGGATTGAGCAAAGTATGAAAGAGGCTGTGGATAAATCACAAGAACGAAATCTGCCTTCAAAGAATCCAAATGATTCAGTATCTGCTGAAGCCATTAACGAATACCTTGCTTCCGAATCTAAACCCTTGCGGACAATATTCTTCATCATCCTCTGATATTAGAAATTCTAAGATATCATCGTATCTTTCATTATAAATATCCTCCATATTTCTGGAGATAATTTCATAATCATTCTTATCGAAAATCAATTTTCTCTTTACGATATCTGTGTTACACCATAAAAGAAACTATTTTAGTTTCTAATTTCTGAAAATTTCGAAAAATGGATGTTTTTGAAGTAGTGTTGGGAACTGAAGCATGAGTTAGTATAATATAATGACACTTGATCAACGTGATTATATTATAGTAAGTCATGCTGAGTTTCTAATGGAACGTGATAAAGGTTCACAGATCATACCCTCATCATGAACCAGGTTACATAACTCTTTCATTCTATTTAACCTCTAAACATATCAAGAAAATATTTTTCTTGATGATTCGGTCTTTTTCGAGGTATTCTGGTAATTTGACAAGTCAAATTGTGCCATTACCGTTTCTTTCTTAGAACATTAATTATGTTCATTTCAAAATCCATACCTACGAATTTTGGACCATTATTCGCTTGACTTAAAGTCGGGAAGAGAAAACTAAAGCATGAAGCTCCGAAATATAATGGAAAATATAAAGCCCGAAAACAACCCCGAAATTACAAACCGTGTATATCAATGCGTATAGCAATATAAAGACACGGGAGAATGAAAAACACTATAACCCCAAGGTAATAGTAGAAGAAAATAACTTCCTCTGGTGGCAGATGAAAAAGAAGAATGAAGGATACGATAGCCAGGAAAATATCAAGAATCAGAACTGGATTAAGCATTTTCACAATCTATTGGGATATATGAAATAATAACGAAAATTATAGGAGTGTTGAAAATAAATGAAACGGAAGAGGTCAATTTATAGCAAAATATCGGACGCAGTAATAGAGTCAGATTACGCATTTAATCAAAGAAAATCCTAATTTCCGCAAATTCCGAAAAATCAAATCTTATTTAAATTTTGAAGATTTTCTATTCCTTAAATTCCGAAAATCAATCGTTATTACGTCAAGAGTTAAGACGAATCTCTATTTCTTCAATTCACTATTATACGATAACTTCTCTCATACGCTTCGAGTAATCGGATTGTTATATCCATATTATTCAGCAGTGATAAACTCTATTTATCGACTCATATACGTCATGAAAACATTTTTATTGTTAGCCATGACGACCTCACTCAAATTTCGGGACGAAATTTCTTAAACGGGGGGATACTGTGATGACCCGGAAATTTCTGACCAAATTTAAACTTAATCTTTAACGTTTCCGACACGATAAGCAAAGTCCATGAAGTTGAATCTCGAAATTTTGAACTGTTCAATTACCGTTTGATTGTTCTCAGCGATTCACGAACAATTATATGTAAATAGATACATATATATATACTATAACTTGAAAACGTAATAAGGTATTAATTGTATGAATAACTTGCGATGTGTATTTAAACGTGTTTATGAATATTGAATATAATTAGTTCTAGAAAACTAGATTTTATAATATTTTTATATGAAATGATAAAAATTTACTATTAAACGATACTTTTTCAATTTAAAAATTTTACGTATTAAGTCGTTTTATTTTTATGATATAATTTTTGTAATTTTTTTTAAGAAACGAAGTTAAATTAAAAATGTACAATTTGTAAAGCACAACGTACAACAACGTGTAGCTTAAATAGTTGAATTTAAATTAATTCATTTACTATTCATTGAATAGTAAATGAAACTAAATTAATTAATTTACTATTCACATGAAAGCGACATAATAGAAATTATTAATTATAAGTTACATAATATAACCCTGAAGTATTCGATAAATACGACTTTTAAAAACATTTACGATTCAAAATTTATTATTATATTATTATATTTTATTTCAATATTATTATATTATTATATATATTATATTTAATTATGTCGATAAGGAAAACAACAAAAATGATTATTATTTTATTATTTTATTATATTATATTAATATTTTATTATATTATTAAATTTAAAATATCTACATCTATATCTCTATATATATACGCATATGGATAGATAGATGGATTACACTCAATCATTTTTTTTATAAAACACACTTGTTACTTCATAGTATCAATATTTTAATATTATACTTAATATTATTATTATCAATCTTATTACTATTAGTATTATTATTTTTATGATACAAAAATAATAATATACATAAAATACAACGATGGGGTTATGTTCGGGTGATTTTGAAAACGAGTTTCAAGTGGGTTATAGCTAAGGAGGTTATGGATAATGTTCGGGTGTATTGTTCGTGAATCTCAGACCAACCATGCATTCGCTGTTGTCATTGCATCTACATATTTTGCCTACAATATTGAACCACAATATTAAAAAGTGAGTTATAGATCCCTTCTTAAATACTTTTGCAATATATATTTTTGGGCTGAGAATACATGCACTTAATTTTATATGCAATGGACACAAGTACATACTTAAATTTACACTGAGTTTGAACTGAAAATCCCTTAGCTTTGGTAACTAGTAACTGCCAGTACATAGGATGTGGACTGGTGGGCGCAAGTAATTGTATATAGATCCATAGGGTTTGACATCCCCGTCTGTTCCAGGTATAGAAATCCTATCCTGAACTATAAAACAGACGTATGCTATTTGAGTGTATTGTACATGTTGGTTGCATGTTAAACGAGGGGTACTTATTATATAGACGTTAAAGCTTAGTTACCAGGGTGCTCATTCTTGTAGAATATTTTGATAAACATTTATGGAAGAAACAACTGAAATCTTGTGATCCATCTTTATATACAGATTATGCGAAACATATAAACTATGAACTCACCAACCTTTGTGTTAACACTTGTTAGCATGTTTATTCTCAGGTTCCCTAGAAGTCTTCCGCTGTTTGCTTATATGATATACAAGCTATGTGCATGGAGTCTTACCTGGCATATTTTTCAAGAAAACGTTGCATTCACCAATTCATCACCATGTACCTTATTTGACTGTATTGTCAACGAAAGCACTATTGTAAACTATTATATACGGTGACTGTCTATATGTAGAAATCATTAGTTGTCGAAAACCTTTGATTTAAATATACATTTATGGTATTCCTTTTCAAAAGAATGCAATGTTTACAAAACGTATCATATAGAGGTCAAATACCTCGCAATGAAATCAATGAATGACGTGTTCATCCCTATGGATTTGGAGCGATCGTCACATGTGAAGACCCGTCCTAATCCATCCGAACGAAGTCCATATCGATTATAAACGATTCACAACAGTTGATTACATCGCGAGGTACTTGACCTCTATATGATACATTTTACAAACATTGCATTCGTTTTTGAAAAGACAAACTTTCATTACATCGAAAGTTGACAGGCATGCATACCATTTCATAATATATCCAACTATAATTGACTTGATAATAATCTTGATGAACTCGATGACTCGAATGCAACGTCTTTTGAAATATGCCATGAATGACTCCAAGTAATATCTATAAAATGAGCAAATACACAGCGGAAGATTTCTTTCGTACCTGAGAATAAACATGCTTTAAAGTGTCAACCAAAAGGTTGGTGAGTTCATTAGTTTAACTTAAACAATCGTTTCCATCATTTTAATAGACCACAAGATTTCAGATTTCCATTTCTCATAAACATACGTCCCATGCATAGAGACAAAAATATCATTCATATGGATTGAACACCTGGTAACCGACATTAACAATATGCATATATAAGAATATCCCCATCATTTCGGGATCCTCCTTCGGACATGATATAAATTTCGAAGTACTAAAACATCCGGTACTTTGGATGGGGCTTGTTGGGCCCGATAGATCTATCTTTAGGATTCGCGTCAATTAGGGTGTCTGTTCCCTAATTCTTAGATTACCAGACTTAATAAAAAGGGGCATATTCGACTTCGATAATCCAACCATAAAATGTAGTTTCACGTACTTGTGTCAATTTCGTAAAACAGTTATAAAAGTTGCGCATGTATTCTCAGCCCAAAAATATAAAGGGTAAAAAGGCAAATGAAACTCACGATACTGTATTTTGTAGTAAAAATACATATGACGTCATTGAACAATGCAGGGTTGGCCTCGGATTCACGAACCTATATCAATTGTGTATATATTAATACGTATAATGTAAGTTACAAAATTTCATTTATTAATATGTATTATTTATATATTATAGTTTTGTAGAATTTATTCTAACCTTTATTTTAAAACGTATACTTATATTATATTTTAAGTTATATTTTATATATATATCGATTTTATGTATATATATCTATAATGATTTACGTTTATATAAATAGTGACATTAATATATTTATATACATATATTTGTGGTTTGTATTGTATTTATGAAATTTTATTAGTTTGTTATGTGAATTATTAATACAATCCTAGTATATACCATAAGTATATATATAGTGTACAAAAGATTTATTTGTTAAAATAATAATTTAGATAATAATGATTTACTAATAATAATAATAATTTTATTAATAATGATAATACTAATAGCAAAAAAAATGAAAATGATAACTGTTAATGATACTAATAATAATAACTCTAAAATAATATTAATACTAATACCATACTTATGTTAATAATAAGGGTTCTAATATTTATAAAATGATAAATGATAATCATAATAATACTAGTAAATATTAATGATGATACTGATAAATATGATATTATTAATTGTAAATGTACTGATGATACTATTATTTATAAACCGGTACAAATTCTAATATTGATGATAATAATATATTTTTATTTTCTTCATAATAATAATAATGATAATCATAATCATAATCCTAATGATGATAAAATACTAAAATGATAAGTTTATTACTAATAATAATATTATTAATACCTATCATAATAATAATAGTAATGTCTATAATACTTTCAAATATGATAACAAGTATGATACTAATAATAACAATAACAATAACAATCAAAACAATCACAATAATAATAATAATACTAATAATAATTAATATATAATAACAATAATAAAATTAGAAAAGAAAACTACCTCACATGAAAAGAGTTTCAAAAAAAAAAAGAAACTACCGTCCTCTGGACTCGATCTCGTGACCACATGCTCACACGCAAACACTCTCGACCATCCCACCAATTCTGATTCTCTGTACTAATATCGAATTTAAATTTTATATATAAACTGTTTTTCTTCTATTCCTCTTCTTCTCCACAAGTCTCATGGATTCAACAAAACATCAATAACCAAAAAAAAAAAAAAAATCGGGGTTCCCTTTAAAGCTTCAAAACATTATAGAAAAAAAATAATTTGGGTTCTAAAATAAATATAAAAAAACACTAAAGGCCTACTGCAGCGTCGGTTCTTGGAACAAAACAAAAAAAATTGATTTCGTAATAGATAACATTATAGATAATGTTTATAACATGAAATAGTTTTCTAAACATGTATAAAAACTACTGGAATCGTCAATTTGATCAGAAACATATACACGAACGCGAATTTGTCTCAAGAACAATTGTTGACTTTTTTTAAACTAAACTTTGATTTCAAAATTCAAGATCGATATAAAGATTTGAGAGTTGAGATTTTGCAGATAGATTCAAAGAAAGATTTCTAACCTTTCTGCATTTTTAGATTTTGAAACTTTATTCGAAATTGAATTAAGAGAAAAAAAAAATTGGAGCGTGCAGAGAAGAAGAAAAAAAAATATCGCTGTGCTCTTTAATCCCATTGGATTTCCTTTTTATTTGATTTGCAATTATACATAATCATGTTGTAATAATAGAGATCGGTTGATAAAAAATGGAGAAAATGTCAACACAGGTTCACGAGTTGGGAGCAGGAAAGAAACAAAAAAAATAATAATAATAGAGATAAAGGATACAGAGGTCAAGCGTATAATATAGATCCCTACTGTTTTTTTTAATTAATAATAATAATATATAATAACAATACTATTAATATCTAATAATATTAATAAAATTAATAATAATGATAAATATAATATTAATGATAATAATAATTGTAAAAATGATAATAATAATAATAATAATAATACCATACTAATTATGATAATATTAATATTTTATCGATAATAATAATATTAGTAATAATAATCTAATTTATACATCCAATTTCATCTTTATATGATATAAAGTGATATTATGAATACAAATATTGATATTTGACGATACAAATAACATTACTACAACAACTATATTTGTATTTAAATTTAATTTATTAATATCATCTATTATTATGTAATATTTAATAATTATGTAATATGTATTGTAACATATACTGAATATTATATATTTATGCATTTTAATATAAATATATTATAATATTTATTTACATACTAATTATATTATACTTATGTATGTAATTATGAAAAATATAAATGTTTTATATATGTAAGTATTATATATATTTATTAAAATAGTACATTATTTCATCATAGATATATTATAAATTTCTACATATACATAATATAATAATTATGTATAAAATCATATGTATATATATATATATAGTTATATTTATGTATATATGTATACTACCATATATATAAAATCATGTTTTAAATGTTGAGTAGATGATTAATTATGTATATTAAACAATTAACTACAAAGTATAACATTGTACATTTAATATTTTGATAACGTTGGTAAAATATGTTTGAATCATTTATATACAATATACTATATATATTCAAAATGAAAATCTTTAGTTATTAAATGTTATCTTTTATAATAACAAAATTACTTAATAGTTCATTAATACTAATATAATTAGTTTTATATATAATTATTTATATTTACATTCTTAGTTACAATTAAAGGTTCGTGAATCGTCGGAAATAGTTAAAGGTCAAATGTTATCATGAAATAGTTCAAACATAATGAGACTCGGTTTAATAGACTTTGCTTATCGAGTCGAATCATATAAGATTATGTTTAAATTTGGTCGGAAATTCCCGGGTCATCACAGTACCTACCCGTTAAAGAAATTTCGTCCCGAAATTTGAGTGAGGTCGTCATAGCTAACAATAAATATGTTTTCCTGACGAATATGAGTTGATAACTTGAGTTTTATCATCATTGAGTAATATGGATAAAAATAATTCGATTATTCGAAGAGTGCGAATGAAGCTATTCACAAAAGGATGAAATGAGAAACAAAGATTTGTTTTTAACTTTTGACGTAGTCAGGTTTGAATTTAGAAAATAAGGCGCGTCTTAACTTTTGACATTGCCTTGGTTGAATTCCGGAATTTAAGGGATTTAAAGAAAATCTTGAAGATCTATAAAATCTGATTCTTCGGGATTTATGGAAATTAAGATCTCTTTAATTAAATACGGTGATCTGCCCCGATTACTACGTCTGATATTTCCAGTATAAATTAAGCTCTTCCTTTCCATTATTCTCACCATTCTTATACTTTCTTTCTTAGTTCATACATCCAAAAGATTCTGAAAATGATTAATCCAGTTCTGATCCTTGTCCTCATCCTTACTATCGCAACAATCATTCTCCTTTTCCAACTTCCACCAGAGGAATCTGCTTTCTTCTACTTCGCCCTCGGGATTATAATGTTTTTAATTCTCCCGTGTCTTTATGTTGCGATAAACATTGATATACACGGTTTGTAATTTATGTGTTGTTATCGGACTTTATATTCTCCCTTATATTTCAAAGCTCTATGCTTTTGTTTTCTCTTCCCGACTTCAAGTCAAGCGAATAATGGTCCAGAATTTATAGATATAGAGTTTCGAATGATTATAATGTTCTAAGCATGAAGGAACGTGATAGCACGATTTGATTTTCAAATTTATCAACATCACGGAAGATAGAACCATCAAGAATACATTTTCTTGATTTGTTACGGAGTTAAGTAGGATGAAAGAGTTATGTAACATGGCACATGATGACGTTATGATCTGTGAATCATCACGTTTCATTTAGAAACTCAGCATGACTTACTGTAATATAATCACGTTGATCAAGTGTCATTATATTATACTAACTCATGCATTAGTTCCCATCATTACTACAATAACATTCATATTTTAAGCTTGAAAATTTACAGAATATAGAAACTAACAGTTTCTATATGATGTAATACTGATAGCACGAAAAGATTAATGATTTCAGATAAGAATAGTTATAAAAATATCTCCAGAAATATGGAGGATATTTATAATGAAAGGTACGATAATATCTCAGAATATCTAAGATCATAGGATGATAGAAACTATTGTCTGCAAGGGTTTAGAGTAAGGAGCAAGTTATTCACTATAGACTTTAGCAGACATTGAATTATTTGGATTCTTTGAAGTCAAACTTATTCTTTGTGATTTATCCACGACTTTCTTCATAGTTTCGCATAATCTGCTTTTCGGTACTATATTTTCTATTGAATGTTTCCAATATATTGATACACAGGAAGCACGAAGAGGTATATAATTTCGGACGAGAATATTTATGAAAATATCCTCAGAAATATCAAAGATATTGATGATGATATTTTGGAATTTCTAAGTTCGACGGTTGATGGAGAAAGATTTTCCGCAAGATTTTAACATGACTTCGGAGCAAGATATTCTCTAAAGATTTCAACGGATCCAGAATTACCTGAATCCTTTGAATATAGGATTTGGTCCTTGTATTTGTCCTTGGTCTCCTTCATGGGTAACTCAATCTGTTTTTCAATACCCAATTTTCTATCGAGCGTTCCTAACACTCCTTTCTTTATCATCAAACTTTTGTCCGTTTAGACCATCTACCATTTTTCTGTTTCCTCTGCATTTAATGCTATGATATCGGAATCATCGGTTATTAATCCGAGGTGGTTTCAGGAGAATTGTGTTTTTAGATGATTAAACGCTGATGGTAATACGATGGAATATGAAAGGTTACCTGGTAACAATAAAAGAGCACGCGTATATATAAACATTATAATAAGGTTGTTTCGTACGAAAAGTCGAAGTTGACTTGTTGGAGCTGTGACAAAATTGGCTAATTTTGAAAAGGGATCGCAAAGTTGTTTTTGTTAATAAATGCCAAAGGATCTGACGCGGCTACGTGTTGAACTTTTACTCAATTGCCGAGAGTTTCTCAGGTGCATAACTATATGCATAAATCTTTCCTTCCGTAGATGAAGTGCGGTTGATTCATCCTATCGATTGAGGTGTTTTCAAGAATCATGAAAGGTTTGAACGCAGAATGTAATCGTGAAGATACAAATGAGGTTTAAGACGAAATCAAGTGGCAAACTTGAAGAATTGTTTAGTTTCATATGTTATATTCAATATTTTAATTCATTTTAATTGTCCAATGTTATTAGTCCACAGTCGATAGTCCACAGTTGACAGTGCAATCATTCATATATAGTTTAATATATAATATTTGAATTAATTAATACGTATCGTGACCCGTGTACATGTCTCAGACTCGATCACAACTCAAAGTATATATATTATTATAGAATCAACCTCAACCCTGTATAGAGAACTCGATCATTACTGCATATAGAGTGTCTATGGTGATTCCAAATAATATATATAGATGTGTCGATATGATATGTCAAAACCTTGTATACGTGTCCCGATATTTAAAGTGCGTAAAATAAATAACAGAAATTAAATGACGATAAATAAAGTGCGTAAAGTAAATAACAGAAATTAAATGACAATAAATAAAATTGCGAGAATATAAATTGCGATAAAATAAATTGCGATAAATAAATTGCGATAAATAAATTGCGATAAATAAAATGTAATACGGAATTAACAGTTAGCTAGGAACAGTTAGCTAGGATTTTGTTAGCGTGGTTTCTTAATAAAATTTAATATTGTTAATTAGTCTGTTTCTAATCAATTTTTATTGTGTCCATTATTTCTTCATTATGCCACTTGTTGGATTCTGATAGGTCAAAATTCAAATATGAAATTGAATTTGAATGAAAATAGTTATTCTTTGGTGAACGGATAAGTATCCCGGTGGTTGTAAATAGGATAGTGAATAACTGTTGAATCAGATTCGAAGAATATACAGTGTAACTTATTAATGTGAAATTTAAATATTCCTCGGGTATTACCTACCCGTTAAAATATTTTTATTATTAACAGTTTGTACAAAAGAATTTTTAATTACAATCTTTATGAAAACATATATACATATATATTTTCTTCAGATGTAATCATGAATTTAATGAGTTAACATGATATTAAACTCATTTAGTTTTCAGTTGGAACTAGAATAAATAATCTCTAAAACATTAGAGATTACATAATCACCACGTCGAACGAAGATAACTGATGTAGAATGTCATGTAGAATGATGATTATACTCGAGGTATAGATTGAGATGTTGAGGCATGTGATATTGAAATTTGGGTTGTTGGTGGTACTGTTGGTGCCGGTGATTTGGATGAAGCTGGTACGTTTTGCACCATATTTTCCAAGACTACAACTTATGCGCGAAGTTCGTTAACTTCTTCTATTACACCGGGATGATTGTCGGTTCGGACGAGCGGATGAATGAGGTTTAGAATCTGAGATAGTATATGATCGTGATGAGATACTTTGGAAATGAGAGAGAAAATGGTGTCTCGAACAGGTTCGCCGGTAAACGTTTTAGGTTCATTGTCAAGAGGTGAATTTGGTTAGTGGAAATGATCGCCTTCTTTGCGTTTCCATTGATTAAGTCGACTACGAACCCATCTCCAATTCATTCAGAATAGATGATGGCTAATTGATCGATTCATTCCGGTTACTCTGCTTTCGGAGCTCGAGTGGAAATCCATATCGAAATAGCTGTCGGAATAACTATCGAAATAGCTATCGAAATCTGATGGACTCGAACTGGTTGAGGGATTCATCTCGTACGATCAGATGAAGGATTTTCGATAAGAAATAGATTATAGGATGTAGATTAGTACCCTGCAATACATAATTTACATATGCATATATAATACTAAAATCCCATAAGCTACGGAGGAATCTACGGAAGCTGTCAGACAAAGGTAACAATAACAGATACGCTAAGATATGAATTTAACTATACACTGTCTATGCAATAAAGGCAGTAAGACGTGTCTTAGACTTTAAGGATGATAAGCAAATAATTTTTCGACACTAAATGATAAGCAAAACTTTTGACATGCAAACACGGTCGAAGTCCAGACTCATTAATGCATTCTAACGACTATCAGTTAGACTCACTAATGCAAGACCTGGTTCGCTAAGACCACCGCTCTGATACCAACTGTGAAGACCCGTCCTAATCCATCCGGACGAAGTCCATATCGATTATAAACGATTCACAACAGTTGATTACATCGCGAGGTACTTGACCTCTATATGATACATTTTATAAACATTGCATTCGTTTTTGAAAAGACAAACTTTCATTACATCGAAAGTTGACAGGCATGCATACCATTTCATAATATATCCAACTATAATTGACTTGATAATAATCTTGATGAACTCGATGACTCGAATGCAACGTCTTTTGAAATATGCCATGAATGACTCCAAGTAATATCTATAAAATGAGCAAATACACAGCGGAAGATTTCTTTCGTACCTGAGAATAAACATGCTTTAAAGTGTCAACCAAAAGGTTGGTGAGTTCATTAGTTTAACTTAAACAATCGTTTCCATCATTTTAATAGACCACAAGATTTCAGATTTCCATTTCTCATAAACATACGTCCCATGCATAGAGACAAAAATATCATTCATATGGATTGAACACCTGGTAACCGACATTAACAATATGCATATATAAGAATATCCCCATCATTCCGGGATCCTCCTTCGGACATGATATAAATTTCGAAGTACTAAAACATCCGGTACTTTGGATGGGGCTTGTTGGGCCCGATAGATCTATCTTTAGGATTCGCGTCAATTAGGGTGTCTGTTCCCTAATTCTTAGATTACCAGACTTAATAAAAAGGGGCATATTCGACTTCGATAATCCAACCATAAAATGTAGTTTCACGTACTTGTGTCAATTTCGTAAAACAGTTATAAAAGTTGCGCATGTATTCTCAGCCCAAAAATATAAAGGGTAAAAAGGCAAATGAAACTCACGATACTGTATTTTGTAGTAAAAATACATATGACGTCATTGAACAATGCAGGGTTGGCCTCGGATTCACGAACCTATATCAATTGTGTATATATTAATACGTATAATGTAAGTTACAAAATTTCATTTATTAATATGTATTATTTATATATTATAGTTTTGTAGAATTTATTCTAACCTTTATTTTAAAACGTATACTTATATTATATTTTAAGTTATATTTTATATATATATCGATTTTATGTATATATATCTATAATGATTTACGTTTATATAAATAGTGACATTAATATATTTATATACATATATTTGTGGTTTGTATTGTATTTATGAAATTTTATTAGTTTGTTATGTGAATTATTAATACAATCCTAGTATATACCATAAGTATATATATAGTGTACAAAAGATTTATTTGTTAAAATAATAATTTAGATAATAATGATTTACTAATAATAATAATAATTTTATTAATAATGATAATACTAATAGCAAAAAAAATGAAAATGATAACTGTTAATGATACTAATAATAATAACTCTAAAATAATATTAATACTAATACCATACTTATGTTAATAATAAGGGTTCTAATATTTATAAAATGATAAATGATAATCATAATAATACTAGTAAATATTAATGATGATACTGATAAATATGATATTATTAATTGTAAATGTACTGATGATACTATTATTTATAAACCGGTACAAATTCTAATATTGATGATAATAATATATTTTTATTTTCTTCATAATAATAATAATGATAATCATAATCATAATCCTAATGATGATAAAATACTAAAATGATAAGTTTATTACTAATAATAATATTATTAATACCTATCATAATAATAATAGTAATGTCTATAATACTTTCAAATATGATAACAAGTATGATACTAATAATAACAATAACAATAACAATCAAAACAATCACAATAATAATAATAATACTAATAATAATTAATATATAATAACAATAATAAAATTAGAAAAGAAAACTACCTCACATGAAAAGAGTTTCAAAAAAAAAAGAAACTACCGTCCTCTGGACTCGATCTCGTGACCACATGCTCACACGCAAACACTCTCGACCATCCCACCAATTCTGATTCTCTGTACTAATATCGAATTTAAATTTTATATATAAACTGTTTTTCTTCTATTCCTCTTCTTCTCCACAAGTCTCATGGATTCAACAAAACATCAATAACCAAAAAAAAAAAAAAAAAATCAGGGTTCCCTTTAAAGCTTCAAAACATTACAGAAAAAAAATAATTTGGGTTCTAAAATAAATAAAAAAAAACACTAAAGGCCTACTGCAGCGTCGGTTCTTGGAACAAAACAAAAAAAATTGATTTCATAATAGATAACATTATAGATAATGTTTATAACACGAAATAGTTTTCTAAACATGTATAAAAACTACTGGAATCGTCAATTTGATCAGAAACATATACACGAACGCGAATTTGTCTCAAGAACAATTGTTGACTTTTTTTAAACTAAACTTTGACTTCAAAATTCAAGATCGATATAAAGATTTGAGAGTTGAGATTTTGCAGATAGATTCAAAGAAAGATTTCTAACCTTTCTGCATTTTTAGATTTTGAAACTTTATTCGAAATTGAATTAAGAGAAAAAAAAAATTGGAGCGTGCAGAGAAGAAGAAAAAAAAAATATCGCTGTGCTCTTTAATCCCATTGGATTTCCTTTTTATTTGATTTGCAATTATACATAATCATGTTGTAATAATAGAGATCGGTTGATAAAAAATGGAGAAAATGTCAACACAGGTTCACGAGTTGGGAGCAGGAAAGAAACAAAAAAAATAATAATAATAGAGATAAAGGATACAGAGGTCAAGCGTATAATATAGATCCCTACTGTTTTTTTTTAATTAATAATAATAATATATAATAACAATACTATTAATATCTAATAATATTAATAAAATTAATAATAATGATAAATATAATATTAATGATAATAATAATTGTAAAAATGATAATAATAATAATAATAATAATAATAATAATAATACCATACTAATTATGATAATATTAATATTTTATCGATAATAATAATATTAGTAATAATAATCTAATTTATACATCCAATTTCATCTTTATATGATATAAAGTGATATTATGAATACAAATATTGATATTTGACGATACAAATAACATTACTACAACAACTATATTTGTATTTAAATTTAATTTATTAATATCATCTATTATTATGTAATATTTAATAATTATGTAATATGTATTGTAACATATACTGAATATTATATATTTATGCATTTTAATATAAATATATTATAATATTTATTTACATACTAATTATATTATACTTATGTATGTAATTATGAAAAATATAAATGTTTTATATATGTAAGTATTATATATATTTATTAAAATAGTACATTATTTCATCATAGATATATTATAAATTTCTACATATACATAATATAATAATTATGTATAAAATCATATGTATATATATATAGTTATATTTATGTATATATGTATACTACCATATATATAAAATCATGTTTTAAATGTTGAGTAGATGATTAATTATGTATATTAAACAATTAACTACAAAGTATAACATTGTACATTTAATATTTTGATAACGTTGATAAAATATGTTTGAATCATTTATATACAATATACTATATATATTCAAAATGAAAATCTTTAGTTATTAAATGTTATCTTTTATAATAACAAAATTACTTAATAGTTCATTAATACTAATATAATTAGTTTTATATATAATTATTTATATTTACATTCTTAGTTACAATTAAAGGTTCGTGAATCGTCGAAAATAGTTAAAGGTCAAATGTTATCATGAAATAGTTCAAACATAATGAGACTCGGTTTAATAGACTTTGCTTATCGAGTCGAATCATATAAGATTATGTTTAAATTTGGTCGGAAATTCCCGGGTCATCACATAAAATTAGGGCAAAACTGGTCATGGTTTACACCTCAGATCTTTAGGACAAAAAGAAACAAATTAATATCTCTAAAATTAGGGGAAAGCCAGATTTATAAAATAACGAAGCAATTTATACCTTTGTTAAATCCCCTGAGCTGAATATTGCGATGAGTTTCATTCTGACGAAGAAACTACAGCCGATTGAAGGAGTCGATGGAGGGTGACGTTTGAAAGGACCCGTTCATATACATTATAAACGATTCATAATAGTTGATTACATTGCGAGGTATTTGACCTCTATATGATACATTTTACAAACATTGCATTCGTTTTTAAAAGACAATCTTTCTTTACATCGAAAATTGACAGGCATGCATACCATTTCATAATATCCACTATCCAACTATAAATTGATTTAATAATAATCTTTGATGAACTCAATGACTCGAATGCAACGTTCTTCGAAATATGCTATGAAAGACTCCAAGTAATATCTTTAAAATGAGCAAATGCACAGCGGAAGATTTCTTTAACACCTGAGAATAAACATGCTTTAAAGTGTCAACCAAAAGGTTGGTGAGTTCATTAGTTTTTCATAATCATTTATTTCCATCATTTTAATAGACCACAAGAATTTCATTTCTAGTTCTCATAAATATACGTCCCATGCTTAGAGACAAAAATAATCATTCATATGGTGAACACCTGGTAACCGACATTAACTAGATACATATAAGAATATCCCCTATCATTCCGGGATCCTCCTTCGGACATGATATAAATTTCGAAGTACTAAAGCATCCGGTACTTTGGATGGGGTTTGTTAGGCCCAATAGATCTATCTTTAGGATTCGCGTCAATTAGGGTGTCTGTTCCCTAATTCTTAGATTACCAGACTTTAATAAAAAGGGGCATATTCGATTTCGATAATTCAACCATAGAATGTAGTTTCAATTACTTGTGTCTGTTTCGTCAAACATTTATAAAAGCGCATGTATTCTCAGTCCCAAAAATATAAAGGGTAAAAAGGCAAATGAAACTCACCATACTGTATTTCGTAGTAAAAATACATATAACGTCATTGAACAAGTGCAAGGTTGGCCTCGGATTCACGAACCTAAATTAATTATATATATTTATGTGTTCGTCAATATTTGTCTAACAAATTAGGTCAAGTCATAGTGTACCACAATCCTAATGCTCGAGACTAATATGCAAAAGTCAACAAAAGTAAATTTGACTCAAAATAATTTCCAAAAATCTATACATGATTAATATATAGTTTAAATATCGTCGTTTTATATTTTTAAATATTTTTAAAAGATTTATTAGAGTGAATAATATAATTTATTTATTAATAAATAAAATTTTATATTAAATTTATATAATAAAATATACTTTTATATATATTTAAGTAATAAAATTTATAGGGTTCATTTAATATCATAAAGATAATATGATAGGTATTATTAAAGTAAGTTATTACACGTAGTAAAATATGTTTGTATCACATATTTATTTGATAAAATAATATCTATAATGATAGTAAGTAAAAGTTGTATTATTTTGTAATAATTATTATTATTATAAAAATATCAATATTTATAATTACTAAGATGATATTATGATAAAATGATAATTCTAATTATGATAACTTTAATATTTACGATAATTTTTAATATTATCTTTAAAATAATAATTCTATTTAAAATAATAATAATAATAATAATAATAATAATGATATTTTATAGTAACAATGACATTTCTATTAAAATGATAATTTTTGTTAAAATGATAGTTTTAATACTAACGATACTTTTAATAATAATAGTAATGATAAAAATAATAAGAACGATAATTTTATCTAAATCAATATCTTATAATATTTTAATTTCATCATGAAACTCTTACCCATTATTTCCTAATCGTTTCGTTTAATAGCTTTTAATCGTCTTTTATATCGTGTTCATAATAATGATAATAATAGTAATCAAAATAATTAGGTGTTACAAATATTTGTTTTAATTACACTAATATTAATAATGATAGTTACTATAACATTATTAACGATAATACTAATAATTATCTTAATGATAATATAGTAATAATAATAATAACAATAACAATAACTATTTTTAAATAATGATATATATATTAATAATGATAATAATAATAATAATAATAATAATAATAATAATAATACCAATAATAATAATAATAATAATTGGATAATAATAATAATACTAATTATAACTTTAACGATAATAACGATAGTAATAAAAAAAATAACAATTTTTAATGATAAATCCCTTTTATTGATAAAGATAATAATAATGATAATAATAAGATAAAACTAGAACGACGATAAAAACGACGATAATAATAATCATTTTTAATAAAAATATCGAAAATTCAATTGATTTTAACTTCTAATCCGTTCATCGAAACCATTCGATATCTAAAGGAAAAGTTCTTAATTTTTCGCTAGCTTTCTAAGGACATGCATATCTTATACCTTATCTCAACCGCAAGTGTAACTAATTCAAGATTCAACCTAACCTGTCTAAGGGCAATATCAAAAGTACAAGCATGCATAATCCTAAATACTTGAGCACTAGTCAGGGATACACTATTAGTATGTAAAAGTTAAATTATGAGTACTCACGTATCAATATTGAGATTCAATATTGCAGGAAAGGTATGTAGACGCAACGGAAATGATAAACACTATATTGACCTCACGAGCATACCCATGAACCATACTCAATCACCTCCATAGCTATAACCCATGATTTCCTTAATCCTATCCCACTCGAAAAACAATTTCGAAATCAATCGGACAGCACTCCGTCGTAATATTTTATGTATACCAATAATATCTTGAAATAATACGGAGTAAATATATATATGTAAATCGATTGAGAGAGTTTAGAGAAAAATATTTTCAGGTTTCTATGAAATAATGAAACCTATTGAATTCTATTTATAATAGATTTTTGAATTATTAAAGTGAATTATTAAAGTATGAATTATTAAAGTGAATTATTAAAGTATGAATTATTAAAGTGAATTATTAAAGTATGAATTATTAAAGTGAATTATTAAAGTTAAAGTAAAGTAAAAATAAAGTAAAGGTAAAGTTTAAGTATAGTAAAAGTATAAAACTACATAATACATATAATACGCGTATAAATATATATAATATTAATTTAAATCATTATATATATTTAATAAAATAAAATATAAATATCGTTATCTTTATCATACTAGTTAAGTAATGAGTTGTCAAAAGTGGTTCTAGATATTTATAAAAGTTATATACGTTTTAATAATAAAGTTCTTTTTAAACTGAAAACGTTTTTGTACGTTTGAAACTAAATAGATCAATCGAGTCTTTATGAGATTCAATCTTCCACTATCCTTTGTCTAGTTCTCAATGATTAACAATTTGTTCTTATTTATAAATCACTTTACCATTTTTCGAATATTGTTAAAATAGAAAGATTTCTCAAATCAACGTGGGCCTTTCAACAGAGACTTGTAATCATAATTCAATATATCTGATAATTCAATCATTTGATCTTATCTTCTAATTCCATTGATAAACATTTTGAAACAGATACAATCATATAAAGTATTTAATCTAATATTTTGTTTACGTTTCAAGTTATAATATATATACACATATACATATATAATCATATTCGTTTAATGGTTCGTGAATCGTTGGAACTTGGTCGAGGTTGAATGAATGTATGAACATAGTTTAAAATTCTTGAAATTTAACTTAACAAATATTGCTTATCGTGTCGGAAACATATAAAGATTAAAGTTTAAATTTGGTTGGAAATTTCCGGGCTGTCACAGTACCTACCCGTTAAAGAAATTTCGTCCCGAAATTTGAGTGGAAAGGTCGTGAATGATAATAAGTATGTTTTCATGATGCATACGAGCTGAAAATTAGAGTTTTATTATCAGCGAATAATTTGGATAAACAATCCATTTATATGAAGAGTACGAATGAAGCTAACATAGAAGAGTGAAATGAGTAAGTGTATATTCATCTTATCATTTGACGTAGATATGATTGATTCCCAGATTTCAAGGGATTTGAAGAAAATCTTCTTAATAAGATTTGACTCTCCGGTAATCAAGGGAAATTAGGATTCCCTTTAAATGCGATCGTCCATTTTAATTGTTCTGTCAGAGATTTTCTTATAAATTCACCTCCTTCGTTACCTTACAACTCACACCTTCTGTTGATGCATTTTATGCAAGTCCCTAGACATCTACCCACGTCCATTGCAGGTACAACAGTTTACAGGCCACCATGATTATTCGTTATTATACTATCCGTGTTTGTATGTGGTTACAGGAACTGCAGGAACGAGATTTAGATGTTTGACTATGTTAGACTTAGTCAGACATACGAGTGAAGCCTCACTAGTACAGCTGACAGGCTCATACGCATGGTTGATGCTGAGCTAAGTCACAATTACGACCTAAATAAGAAGACACGAGTGAGTGATCACCCGTACGGCTGATGAAGCCAACTCGTACGTGTGATGAATGAATCGTATGGGTGAGTCAACAGCAGGGGTATATAAAGTCTTATGTTCTTCATTTTAGGTTAAGCCTCTCATTTGTTACACACACTCAGATCTAGTGAGCTCCTCCGATTCTCTCTCAGTCCAAATCACCCAGGTGGTGAATAATAGCTCTAGGTGTTGATCTAATCACACTTGATTTAGCTGTGATTTGACTAAATTAATCAAAAAAAAACTTAACGTATTCACTAGAGAATTTGATTCACTTATTCTGCCATTTTGTGAGTTAAATCTGTTGATTTCTAAGTTCCTAGTCATGTTTCATCACCTTCTATTCTTTCCCCCTCAACTCATATTTTAAAGTATTCATCAATATGCTCCATCCAGTTCTGATTCTAGATATACTTCTAACTTTCATATCGGTCATTCTTCTTTTTCATCTACCGCCAGAAGAATCTATTTACTTCTACTATACTCTTGGGTTTATAGTGTTTCTAGTTCTCCTGTGTCTTTATATTGCTATATGCATCGATATATATGGTTTATAATTTATGGTTTATCGTTGGGCTTTATATGTTCCCTTATATTTCAAAGTCTCTGCTTCTGTCTTCTATAATCATTATCATTCACAATTAATGCTCTCTTTTATTTGCTGCAATTTATACCCCAATTTCTATTTCGGAGTTTTGTCCTTTCGTTTCTTCTTCTTGCGATTAAGCACCGCTTGTAATGGTCCAGAATTCACAGATATGAATTTCGAAATGAACATTGTTAATGTTCTAGGAAGGAAATTGTGATGGCACGATCTTGACTTGTCAAATTACTAGAATACCTTGGAAAAGGCCGAATCATCAAGAAATATTTTCTTGATATTTTAGAGGTTAAATAGAATACAAGAGTCGTATAACATGGCACATGATGATGTTATGATCTGTGAATCATCACGTTCCATTTAGAAACTCAGCATGACTTACTGTAATATAATCACGTTGATCAAGTGTCATTATATTATACTAATTCATGCTTCAGTTCCCAACACTACTTCAAAATATTTCTATTTTAAACTTGAATGTTTCAGAATTTAGAAACTAAAATAGTTTCTTTTATGATGTAATACAGATAGCGCGAAGAGGTAAATGATTTCAAATAAGAAAAATTAAGAAAATATCTTCAGAAATATAGAGGATATTTATAATGAAAGATATGATGATATTTTAGAATATCTAAGATCAGAGGATGATGAAGAATATTATTCACAAGGGTTTAGAGTCAGGAGTAAGGTATTTGATAATAATTTTAGCAGATACTGAATCATTTGGATTCTTTGAAGGCAGGTTTAGTCTTTGTGATTTGTCCATAGCCTCCTTCATGGTTTGCTTAATCCGTTTTCCAGTTCCAAACCTTCTCTTTTTCTAAGCTTTTCCAACACAATCCTTTATTATCAAACTTTTGACTGTTAAGGTCGTTTACAGTTTTTACTGCTTCATCAGCATTTTCCAAACTTCGGAGAACTAGTTCGCAGTTTAGGGTGTTTTTCAGAAACTTCACATTCAAAGTATATAAGTCTAGGAGATAGACGTTATATATACACCTATAACTGTTGGCAGAGACATGCTGCAAGATTTCAAAATACTAATTGCTGATTCCCAGTAATTGGCATGACAATTCTTGTTACAAGATGCGGATGAGTAAATGATGGGGTTTCGATAAATATAATGACTTTTCGGAAAGTCAAAGATCAGTGAAGTTGTTGGTAAGTTTATTTTTAATGTGGTGAGACATAAAAGGTTCTCCGGTAACGATGACGAAAGGGCAACGTCTATATCAAGGTTATAATAAGACTGTTTCAACTGAAAAGTCGAAGTTGACTTGCTAAAGCTGTGACAAAACTGACTAATTTGAAAAGGAATCGCAAAGTTATTTTTGCTAATAAATGCCAAAGGGTCTGACACGGATACGTGTTAAATTATGACTCTGGTTTCGAGAGCTTTTCAGATGCAAGACTGTGGTTAATACGTGGTTGGATCATCATCTCGATTGTTTATTATTTGAAGTGTCTTCAGGAATTTTGAAGGGTTTTGAACACAGATTGTAATCGTTAATATACATATGATGTTCTAACATAGTTTTGAAGTCAAAGTATAGCTTGTGAAAGATGTAAGGATCTAAGAGTGATGATTTCGGTCATATCTCGAGTTGAATTCTGAGATTTCAAAATCAGAATATGCAATTAAATTTTGAATGAGTATGGTTGTTTTGATTTCTATAAAAGAATATATATTGTTTGAGAAAATAGTGAGTATAGTTGATGATTGCTGAATCAGATTCGAAGAATGTAACATATTAATTGTAAATTTATATATCTCTCGGGTATTACCTACCCGTTAAAAAATATTTCACAATTAATATTTTGTACAAAAGAATTTTTATTACAGTCTTTTTGAAAATATATATATATATATATATATATATATATATATATATATATATATATATATATATATATATATATATATATATATATATATGTATATTTTCTTCAGATGTAATATCGATTTAATGAGTTAATATTAAATTAAACTCATTTAATTTACGGTTGAAACTAGAATTGAATAATCCCTTAAAGGATTTAGAGATTACATAAGTATTACTTCAATAATATTGAAATTATGAATCAATACTTCGTTATTTGTTGGGGCATGATGTTGGTTCTCATTAAATTCTTTTGGACTTCGCAAAGTACGAATGATGTTATCTGAAAAGTTTCGAGTACATTGATGACGAAAGTGTAAAATCAACATATATTTGAATAATACACTTGATTTATTATGAATTGGAATTTATTGAATTGAGACAGAGGTTGTAGTTAACGATAGTTAAGTTGCGGACGAATGACGTGCATTATTGCATATTAGTAATATGAATTAACCGAGTAGTTAAGATTCACACATAATAGCTTAGTACGGAAAGATTTATTATGGTTTAAAGATTTATATATAAGATATACATATAAATCTTTTAGTGGAAATGAGTTAATTCTTCATTACTCGTTGATACAATTTACTCGTTGTTGATTCATAATGATGTCCGCGGTGATTCTTGAACTGACGGAGCTTGTGAGGTTATAGGTGCTGCTAATGCTGATGCTGACAACACTGACGATGCTGGTGATGCTGGCGGTACTGTTGATGCTGTTGGTAAAACAAGTCTAGTTTGTAAATCGTGCACCATTCTGGTCAGGATTTCTTTTATCATTTCGGTCCACTCATCTGATTTATGGTTAGATCTAGAATAAGTAATTTCTAAAATTTTAGAGATTACATAATCACCGTAAAATATTTCTCCGATGAAGTCATGAATTAATACTTCATCGTTTGTTGTTGTTGGTCTTCCATGTTATTTATAGGACGTATGACCTTGATACTCGTGGGACAGATTGTGGAGTTGAGGTTTACGACGTGATTGTGGTTGGGGGTGGTAATGGTACTGTTGACGTTGATGTTGGTGGTATTAATTATGCTGCTGGTGCTGCTGCTGGTGTTTGTAACCTTTGCACCATATTCTCCAAAGCCACTACCCGAGCGCGAAGCTCGTTGACTTCTTCTATTACACCGGGATGATTGTCGGTTCGGACAAGCGGATAAATAAAATCTAGAATTTGATGTAGTATATAATCGTGACGAGATACTCTGGAAATGAGAGAGAAAATAGTTTTTCGGACAGGTTCGCCAGTAAGTGCTTCAGGTTCTTCGTCAAGAGGACAATGTGGTGGATGGAATGGATCACCTTCTTCTTGTCTCCAATGATTGAGGAGGCTACGAACCCATCCCCAATTCATCCAGAATAGGTGATGACTGATTGGTTGATCCATTCCGGTCACACTGCTTTCGGAGCTTGAGTGGGATTCCATTTCATAATCTGAGGAACTTGAACTAATGACGAATTCCTTTTCGTACGATTGAATAAAGGGTTTTTCGATATGAAATGATTTTTCGGCTATCGAATGGTATTCTAATTACATAGAATATATATATATATATATATATATATATATATATATATATATATATATATATATATATATATATATATACATATATATATATATATATATATAGATCAAAAGATTTCGTAGATTACGGAGGACTTAGCGGGATATGTCAGGCAAAGTTTAAAGTAACAGATACGATAAGATATGATTTAGCAGATATGCTAAGATATGAATTTTTGTCTATACACTATTCATGCAATCAATGCAGCAAGACGTGTCTTAGACTAAAAATGATAAGCAGGTAATTTCCTGAGGATGATAAGTAGTTAATTTTCGACACAAAATGATAAGCAAAACATTTGACATGCAGACACGGTCGAAGTCCAGACTCACTAATGCATCCTATCGACTTATCAGTTAGACACACTAATGCAGACCTGGTTCGCTAAGACCACCGCTCTGATACCAACTGAAAGGACCCGTTCATATACATTATAAACGATTCACAATAGTTGATTACATTGCGAGGTATTTGACCTCTATATGATACATTTTACAAACATTGCATTCGTTTTTAAAAGACAATCTTTCTTTACATCGAAAATTGACAGGCATGCATACCATTTCATAATATCCACTATCCAAATATAAATTGATTTAATAATAATCTTTGATGAACTCAATGACTCGAATGCAACGTTCTTCGAAATATGCTATGAAAGACTCCAAGTAATATCTTTAAAATGAGCAAATGCACAGCGGAAGATTTCTTTAACACCTGAGAATAAACATGCTTTAAAGTGTCAACCAAAAGGTTGGTGAGTTCATTAGTTTTTCATAATCATTTATTTCCATCATTTTAATAGACCACAAGAATTTCATTTCCAGTTCTCATAAATATACGTCCCATGCATAGAGACAAAAATAATCATTCATATGGTGAACACCTGGTAACCGACATTAACTAGATACATATAAGAATATCCCCTATCATTCCGGGATCCTCCTTCGGACATGATATAAATTTCGAAGTACTAAAGCATCCGGTACTTTGGATGGGGTTTGTTAGGCCCAATAGATCTATCTTTAGGATTCGCGTCAATTAGGGTGTCTGTTCCCTAATTCTTAGATTACCAGACTTTAATAAAAAGGGGCATATTCGATTTCGATAATTCAACCATAGAATGTAGTTTCAATTACTTGTGTCTATTTCGTCAAACATTTATAAAAGCGCATGTATTCTCAGTCTCAAAAATATAAAGGGTAAAAAGGCAAATGAAACTCACCATACTGTATTTCGTAGTAAAAATACATATAACGTCATTGAACAAGTGCAAGGTTGGCCTCGGATTCACGAACCTAAATTAATTATATATATTTATGTGTTGGTCAATATTTGTCTAACAAATTAGGTCAAGTCATAGTGTACCACAATCCTAATGCTCGAGACTAATATGCAAAAGTCAACAAAAGTAAATTTGACTCAAAATAATTTCCAAAAATCTATACATGATTAATATATAGTTTAAATATCGTCGTTTTATATTTTTAAATATTTTTAAAAGATTTATTAGAGTGAATAATATAATTTATTTATTAATAAATAAAATTTTATATTAAATTTATATAATAAAATATACTTTTATATATATTTAAGTAATAAAATTTATAGGGTTCATTTAATATCATAAAGATAATATGATAGGTATTATTAAAGTAAGTTATTACACGTAGTAAAATATGTTTGTATCACATATTTATTTAATAAAATAATATCTATAATGATAGTAAGTAAAAGTTGTATTATTTTGTAATAATAATTATTATTATAAAAATATCAATATTTATAATTACTAAGATGATATTATGATAAAACGATAATTCTAATTATGATAACTTTAATATTTACGATAATTTTTAATATTATCTTTAAAATAATAATTCTATTTAAAATAATAATAATAATAATAATAATAATGATATTTTATAGTAACAATGACATTTCTATTAAAATGATAATTTTTGTTAAAATGATAGTTTTAATACTAACGATACTTTTAATAATAATAGTAATGATAAAAATAATAAGAACGATAATTTTATCTAAATCAATATCTTATAATATTTTAATTTCATCATGAAACTCTTACCCATTATTTCCTAATCGTTTCGTTTAATAGCTTTTAATCGTCTTTTATATCGTGTTCATAATAATGATAATAATAGTAATCAAAATAATTAGGTGTTACAAATATTTGTTTTAATTACACTAATATTAATAATGATAGTTACTATAACATTATTAACGATAATACTAATAATTATCTTAATGATAATATAGTAATAATAATAATAACAATAACAATAACTATTTTTAAATAATGATATATATATTAATAATGATAATAATAATAATAATAATAATAATAATAATAATACCAATAATAATAATAATAATAATAATTGGATAATAATAATAATACTAATTATAACTTTAACGATAATAACGATAGTAATAAAAAAAAATAACAATTTTTAATGATAAATCCCTTTTATTGATAAAGATAATAATAATGATAATAATAAGATAAAACTAGAACGACGATAATAATAATCATTTTTAATAAAAATATCAAAAATTCAATTGATTTTAACTTCTAATCCGTTCATCGAAACCATTCGATATCTAAAGGAAAAGTTCTTAATTTTTCGCTAGCTTTCTAAGGACATGCATATCTTATACCTTATCTCAACCGCAAGTGTAACTAATTCAAGATTCAACCTAACCTGTCTAAGGGCAATATCAAAAGTACAAGCATGCATAATCCTAAATACTCGAGCACTAGTCAGGGATACACTATTAGTATGTAAAAGTTAAATTATGAGTACTCACGTATCAATATTGAGATTCAATATTGCAGGAAAGGTACGTAGACGCAACGGAAATGATAAACACTATATTGACCTCACGAGCATACCCATGAACCATACTCAATCACCTCCATAGCTATAACCCATGATTTCCTTAATCCTATCCCACTCGAAAAACAATTTCGAAATCACTCGGACAGCACTCCGTCGTAATATTTTATGTATACTAATAATATCTTGAAATAATACGGAGTAAATATATATATGTAAATCGATTGAGAGAGTTTAGAGAAAAATATTTTCAGGTTTCTATGAAATAATGAAACCTATTGAATTCTATTTATAATAGATTTTTGAATTATTAAAGTGAATTATTAAAGTATGAATTATTAAAGTGAATTATTAAAGTATGAATTATTAAAGTAAATTATTAAAGTATGAATTATTAAAGTATGAATTATTAAAGTGAATTATTAAAGTATGAATTATTAAAGTGAATTATTAAAGTATGAATTATTAAAGTGAATTATTAAAGTTAAAGTAAAGTAAAAATAAAGTAAAGGTAAAGTTTAAGTATAGTAAAAGTATAAAACTACATAATACGTATAATACGCGTATAAATATATATAATATTAATTTAAATCATTATATATATTTAATAAAATAAAATATAAATATCGTTATCTTTATCATACTAGTTAAGTAATGAGTTGTCAAAAGTGGTTCTAGATATTTATAAAAGTTATATACGTTTTAATAATAAAGTTCTTTTTAAACTGAAAACGTTTTTGTACGTTTGAAACTAAATAGATCAATCGAGTCTTTATGAGATTCAATCTTCCACTATCCTTTGTCTAGTTCTCAATGATTAACAATTTGTTCTTATTTATAAATCACTTTACCATTTTTCGAATATTGTTAAAATAGAAAGATTTCTCAAATCAACGTGGGCCTTTCAACAGAGACTTGTAATCATAATTCAATATATCTGATAATTCAATCATTTGATCTTATCTTCTAATTCCATTGATAAACATTTTGAAACAGATACAATCATATAAAGTATTTAATCTAATATTTTGTTTACGTTTCAAGTTATAATATATATACACATATACATATATAATCATATTCGTTTAATGGTTCGTGAATCGTTGGAACTTGGTCGAGGTTGAATGAATGTATGAACATAGTTTAAAATTCTTGAAATTTAACTTAACAAATATTGCTTATCGTGTCGGAAACATATAAAGATTAAAGTTTAAATTTGGTTGGAAATTTCCGGGCTGTCACAACGTTGATGGGTGTCAACGGATGAGAGAAATATCATGGCTTTGGATTTGTGGAGTTGCTGGAAATTGAATGAAATTAAAGAAATGGTATGATTGAAGAAGTAAGGTGAAGAAAATGGAAGAGTTGTTAAGTATGGTGTTGGGTATGGGATAAAACACGCAATTCCTTTTTTCACGCTACCTTTGAGTCAAATAAACCTATTATAAATAAATCAGGCAAAAAAAAATTGGGGGACAAAAGTGGTGAATAGAAAGATTTGGATCAATGGGATGAGGACAATTTGACCCACAAATAGAAGAAGTATAATAACACGTTTACCATTTTCAGATCAATAATGTATTCAATCTCAACCATTTAAATGGTTAATTTTGTCATAATCTCACCATCATTTTGAGTGATAATGTCGTGTTTGTGTATCGCTTTGAATTACAACCACTAATTTTAGTTTTAATCATTGATTAATTCTAACTAAAATTAATTATTGGTTATCTCTCTTTCTCTTCTAATTGATTATTAATTATTATTTATTACAAAATATTAATTAATCGTTTTATTAATAATTATTAATGAATTTTTAGTTATTAATTAATGGCTATATCATTATTATTTATAATAATTTAATATTAATGCATTAATAATTATTAATTTATCATTAATATTATTTGGTATAAAATTGTTATATTCTAAAAGTAAAATAAAAATTGTAGTGAAAATTACTCACCGGACATGAGTAGTTGAAATCAATCATCACGCGTGAAAAAGCGCGTGGAGCACACATTTCAATTGTACAGTAATAGTTAGATGGTCAACTACAAACCTATGTGCTGAGGCTGAGGAAACTTGTGGTGCCAAATCTTCCATCTCTCACCATACAAAAACTTACTTTTGGACAAAAAAATTAAAGTAAGCAATCACATTAGGACCGAGTATTTAATTAGACATTATCAAAATTCTTTTTCTAATAAAGAGTATTTACCTGATAAATTATACGCAGTTTTAATAGGTACTCCGTATTATTTAGATTTAGCATGAAGATCCAAGAACTAAGAAAACGACTTTAATACATGCGTTAAAGCCCAACCACCATGCGATTTAGGCAATAAAGTAGAAAAAAATGCAACAACCAAATCAAATAACTTATCTAATATACTCGGTCAGACTTCGAAATTTTCAACATTTCTTCATAAACCGCATGGATACAGACAGTGAAAGAATTTGAACCTTACTTCAGGACGGCTAAAACTGATGATATAGAGTAAACACTACAAAAAAAAAATATTTTTTAGTAAATTTTTTTTTATATTGTATATTTTTTTTTTTTTAAATTCAGGTGGGGTGGATACCACCCTACGAATACACTAAGATCTGCCACTGGATATGGATTTCTTTCACTTCAAAGTAATGATCTTAAGGCGAGCAATATAGAAAGTACTTCATTATGTTAGTCACAATATTGCTTGCTTTGAGAAAATCATAATATCTTTTTCAGCGAATAAATATAGACAAATGCTTCAATATTAGCTTGACAGCAATCAAACGAACACTCCTACAAACGGCAATCAACAGAAGAGCATCTCTCATATGTTTCCAGTCTGAAGCTAAAGGAATACGAGATCTACATCTTGCCTTTAACACACTTGAGAGGAATCAGGGCATTGGAAGAACAAATGGGATAGCGAATATGTAGTAGCCATATGCACAACGAACATTCCAACAATTTTCTATCTTGCACGTCCTATTGATACAATTTGTATTGACACAATTTGTCTTGAGTTTTGAGCCTTTCTTCCATCAATAACCATACTAAGAATGAGTGTCTAAGGTAGCAATGAGAATATCAAACTAGTCAACACCATGGTACTTTAATCGATCTAGGTCGTATAATGCCCAAGGCAAGTTAACACTAAACTTGTAACGAATGTTATTCACTTCACGTCACAAAATTTTAATTTTTAGTACAAAAGCGGATGTAAGATTAAGAATGTGACACTAAATCTCGGTGTTCTGATGAATGTTCAATAGAAACTTTGAAGATGAAAAGTGAGAGTGTTCAGTAATATTTCTATAATTATTTACATACATCTTTCACCCTATCTTCATTCACCTTCTTCCAAAAATCCTTTAACACGCACAATACACATACTCACACACTGAAAAACATAAAAGATATAAGGATGCGAAAAGGAAAACAACAATAAACATAGGAGGTAGAGAAACAAAGAATATCATCGCAAAAGAAACATTGAGGCAGAACGTCAAAGGTTAAAGGGTGAAAGGGAGTAGTGGAATCGTCGGGTATGAACGCTCTACTAGTTGAACATCGACAAATTTGAGCCACTCCCGGTGTTCTATTTTTCGACCCAATAATTTACGAAGTGACATTATTTACTTGCAAAATACTTGTATTTATTTCAATTAGTTATTCACTTGCTAAATAAAACTACAAAATACCATTAAATTGCTCATGTTACCTCTATTTATATATCTTGATTGTTAACCATGAGGGTGGTGGTGACATGGTATGACCTTGACCTTCCAATGTGGAGGTTAAGGGTTCGATTCCTTGCACCTACAAAGTTATTATCCCTCATGATCACGGAAGTTCGTCTGCAATGACTCCGGGCTACTCGCAAAGCGGGTAGTCACCCTGAAATTGATCAGTTAAAAAATGTTGGACCCAGGTTACAAAAAAAAAAAAAATCTTGATATTGTTACTTTTTAAATAAATTCAATAAAAACTTATCTAGAATTAAGAAAAAAACCAATACTTACCAAACATATACTTGGAAAATACATTAATTTTTAGAAAGAGAATTTAAATATACGAAAGTTTTTCATAAACATGTTATCACCAAATGTGATATTTCAATACTATACTTGAGGTGTGTTAATGGAGAATGTATCTAGCCGAGGACTTTGTTGATCGATACTTCCGCTATTTTTGTCTTTACAAACAGAAAAACACAACCACACATTACTCTTTTTGTTTCATTTTTTAATACTAGTAATAATTATTAATCGCAACTACTCTTTCCATAATCAGTCACACACACACACTCACATATCACATATACCACATATATCTATCGCTCCCCTGTCTCAATCTCCCACACACCTACACCACAACCACACACCACATGGTTAATAATTAACAACGTGTCATAAAGTTAAAACACTTCAAAATATCTCCCACACACATACACAAATGCACACCACATGACACGTGCCAGCGTGTCATAAAGTACACTTGACAAAATATCTTACATAAAGTAAACCTCCCACTCATATACACAAACGCACCCCACATGACAATAATACGTGCCAACGTGTCATAAAAGTAAAGTTATTAAACACCTTCACAGAATATCTTCAGGAAATTAAACGCTTGACGAATTACCCTACTTATCTAAATGACATAGCCAAAATGAATAGTCAAGTTTCAAACCCTAACAAATGCACATCAAACTTTTTATTTTTTACAATTCACCCACAACTTTTATAATAATTAACTTTATATCTTTTATATATTCACCACATACTTTTCGTACTTTATATTTTGACCATCAAACTTCTCACCCCTCATAAATTAACCACATAATTTTCACTACTCCACAACTACTCATTATCTGTTATAATTCAGTAGGCTTATAACTACCTTTAATGGTTATAAGAACAAAGAGAGAAAAAGAGAGAAGAAGGAGAGAAGAAATATTGATATTGATATTTCAAGAGAAATGGTGCACCTTAAATGGTTACCATACATGTCTATTTATAGTATAAAATATTACTATGCAAGAAATATAATAATAATAAAATTAACATCCAATCTAGATATTTTATAACACAATCTAGATATTTTATAACACTCCCCCTTGGATGACAATTTTATTAGAGAATAACTATTACTGCCTCGTTAAAAACCTTGCTAAAGAAAACCCATTGGGATAAAACTTTAGCTAAGGGAAAAAGAGTGCAGCATAGAGTTGACTCCCCCTCAAATAGGCAACGCCTGAGTTGTTACATCTTCTGAACATGTCTCATGCCAATATTATGAACGTGTGTTCTGAAAATAGCAGTTGGCAGTGCTTTGGTATAAAGATCAGCAGAGTTGTTGATTGAACGTATCTCATTTTAATCTGGTTGTCTTTTACGAGATCTTGAGTATATGAGAAGAATCTGTGGTTTTCATCTGAAACTGTATCATCTAAATCTTTTATGTACAAGTTTAGCCCTTGTGATTTGTCTACAGTCTCCTTCATGGTTTGCTGTAAGACCCGAATAATTGTAATGTACATATGTGTATATAAGTGTATTGAACGATATTTGAAACGGGGTTTTATTGTATATATTAAGAAGACACAAGAAGCTGAACTGGCAGGGTTGCGCGCCGCGCGGCTAGGTGGCGCGCCGCGCCATCTGACTGTGACAGATTCTCCATTCTTTTAAATTAGATATTTGGAGGGTATTTTGGTAAAATCAATTGGAGGCCGGATTTAATGCTTGGGATCAGATGTTAGAGTATCATTTACTCAAAAACTCACCAACCTTATCCCTTTCAATTCAAGTTTAGAGAGAGAGTGATTGTAGAGTGAGAAAGCTCACTTTGAAGGAGAAGAAGCTCGTTTCGGGTTTAATCGCAAGCTTTAAAGTTGTGCATCTCGTCATTTGCTACATTTTGATAGTTGTGGTATGCCTTAACTTTCTTTTCTTAATTTGATTTTTGTGTATGGGTTAGGGTTTGTGTTAAAGATGAACATTAAGACCCATTTTAAGTAAATTGGGTGTTCTTGGGTAATTTGGGTCATGTAGACTCAATTATGTGTAAGCTAGGGTTTTAAATGTATAAATTGTTGTTATGAAACCCTAATTGGCTAGTAATTTGTTAGAACACCTTGAGGAAGTGTAAATGGGTGTGATTTGGGCATAAATGACCCAAAATGGGTGTGTTGACTTTTATCGAGTCAAATGGGTCAAAATGGACCAAGATGGGTCAATATTAGTGTTTTGTGCTAAAACCTAGTGTTCTAATGTGCGTGAAGGCCATGAGTGCCAAGTGTTAGGGTTTTTGGTGAAAACGACCCAATTTAGGGTTAGTTGTCAAAATGGGTCAAGATGACCTAGGATGGTGTGTGTTATGAGATTAGACCAAGTTGATTGATTAATTATGCTTGTGAAATAGGTACGTTACCTTGGAATTCAAGCTTGGTTTAATAATCACCGAAGGCATAAGGTGAGTGGAATAATTATGCGTATGTGTATATAATGTATTTATTTGTGTTGCACGAATGTGGTATTGTCGCGGTGTTTAAGACACCACATTCTAAGTAACGAGTAGCATTGTCGCGGTGTTTAAGACACTACTCATGGTATGATTGACTTGTGGTATTGTCGCGGTGTTTAAGACACCACAATGTCATGGGAGTGGAAGTGTCGCGGTGATTAAGACACCACTCATTGTATTGAATGAAGTGTGGATTCGTCGCGGTGTTTAAGACGCCACATTGTTGTAAGGGTGAGTTAGTCGCGGTGTTTAAGACATCACCCGGGGACTAGTGATTGCGCGGTGTGTAAGTAACACTAGTGGACGTTATGAACTCCAACGGTCTTGTAAGTACCGCTTCCCGTGTTCGAATTGGTTAACCAAGGTTATGTGAATTATGTATTGGAAGTATTAATTTATGAATCGTATGCTATTGTACTATTAGCTACTTGTGGGATTGTGAATTATTGGTATATGCTTATTAATGTAGCATGCTTGATGAATTGTTAAACTCGAATATGATGTTGTGTAAGTGATGCGAGTAAGTAGATTATATATGTGTATGTATAATTATTGTGCTCACTAAGCTTTGCTTACCCTCTCGTTGTTTACCTTTTTATAGGTTCGTGTGTGGATAAGGGTAAGGGCATTACCTTGGATTGAGTTTCCCGCTTCGATGATTAGGAAGCACTTTTGGGTCATGGCTTGGAGTTTGACCGAGACTTGGGTAGTTTAACCCCAAACACCATGCTCGTTGTGTCGTTTGGCAATTAAACTTTTTGTGGTCGAAACTCTAATTTGTATTAAACATTGTATTTTAAACTTAGTGACGTTTTGGGCACGTGTGGGCCCCACCTTGTAAAACTTGTTCATACCTTAGTTATGTGCTAGTTTTACATATATGAATGTATGGTTAAAAGCGTTTTGGTTAAATATGCCGGGAACACGTTCATCTTTTTCGCATTTAAGCTTTCCGGTAACAGCAGGGGTTTGGCGCGGCGCGCGGCCCTTTTGGCGCGGCGCGCCGATGGCCTGGAACAACAAATTTTTTTTTTTTTTGTTTGAAATTTCATCGTGTTTGGTCGGTTACGGTTTGGGTTGTTACAAGTGGTATCAGAGCATGGTCTAAGGGATTTAGGTGACTTGAGATAGGTGCCTAGACTTAGACTTTTGTGTGCGTATTGTGCGGGACTTGTAGGACTTTGGGTCGGACCGGGTCTTGGTTAGCGCATAGGTTTATATGAACTAATCATGCGTTATTGTTTGTATTATATAGCAATCATCAAGCGGAACGGACGTTGTACTAGCAAGTTACGCGACGTGCTCGCGTAGTAATGATTAGCTACCCTTACTACGGGTGCAAATCGTGTCAAACGAGCGATGTACGACGATCGTCGAGCGAGATGGGGTGGTATGGTGTATATGTATACGTATTGTTATGTCTTTCGTTTCGTTATTTAATCTCTTCCGTTTTATAGAATGAAGACGCGAAACGGACACGACACCGAACTTGATAATGGGGGCTCAAGCGAGGACCCCGAGTTCACGGCCAAGGTTGAGGCCATCTTTCAACGCCAAAAGGCGGAGTTTTGCGAAGATGTTAAGAAGATGTTTCTCGAGACGATTGACGAACAAGTCGTCACTTTGGTTAAGGAGCAAATTAAGATTGCTCTTCAAGAAGAAAATGGGGGAAGGCGTGACTTTTTCTTCAAGAACTTTAAGGATGCTCAACCTCCTACTTTTGAGGGCGATCGGGACCCACTCAAGAGTGCCCGATTCATCTCCGATATGGAGGGGGCCTTCCGTACTTGTGAGTGTCCACCCGACAAGAAGACTAGGTATGGTTGTAGCATGTTAAGGGGTGACGCGAAATTGTGGTGGGATGCTAAGATCCAACTCTATGGTGAAGAACAATGTATGGACTTCACTTGGGAGGAATTTAAAGCGGAGTTCTTCGATGAGTACCGAACTTCGGCCGATCTTACAAGACTTAAGGACGAGCTACGTACCTTGAGGCAAGGGTCGATGGACTTGAACACTCTCAAATCCGTGTTCTTGTCCAAGACGCAATTTTGCCCGGAGTATGTCGGGAATGATAAAATGTTGAAAGAAGATTTCTATCGAACCTTGAATGATAGTTATCAAGAAAAGATTAGCGTAAACGTGGTGAAGAGCTTCGATGAGTTGTTTAATATGGCGAAAGGGTTTGAAGCGATTGTGTTGAGGAAGAGAAAGTATGAAGGTTCGAGTCACTCAAATTTTTCAAGCAAGAAGTCAAAGAAAGGCCCAACCGAGAGTGTGGGGAGTGTGAAGAAAGGTGCCTCGGGGGATTTCCCCTATACTTGTCATAATTGTGGGCGAAGGGGGCATATGGCTCGTGATTGTACCAAACCATCTTCTACTACAAAATTCACTTGCTACAATTGTGGGAAGGAGGGACACAAGAAACCCGAGTGTCCCGAGTTGCGTAATGATAATGCTAAGCGGATAGAGAAGGCAGCGGGTACGGCTAGGGGTCGTAACTAATTGATGTCTAATGAAGAAGCTAAACAATCCAATGAAGTCGTTTCAGGTACTTTCATGGTTAATTCTAATCCGGCTCGGATACTTTTTGATAGTGGTGCTAATTTGTCTTTCGTATCTCCAAGATTTGTGCCTAAGTTAAATAAACCGCTAGTAAAGTTGAGTCGTCCGGTAGAAGTTGAAATAGCGGATGGCAAGACGGCGCTAGTGGTTGATGTGTGTAAAAATTGCAATGTTGTGTTTGGCGCCGAAAGTCTCGAAATTGATCTTATTCCGATGACTTTGGGTGATTTTGATGTTGTCGTTGGTATGGATTGGCTCGATCGTTATAGAGCCGATATTGCATGCCACGACAAGTTTATTCGTGTAAAGACCCCAAGTGGGGGAGAGATGATTATTCATGGTGACAAACGAAGGAGATCGGTGCCGATATGCACTTTTGCTCGGGCACGACGTCACGTTGTTACCGGTGGTATGGCTTTCCTTGCTCATGTTGTCGACACTCGTAATGAGCCACCACCAATTCGTGAAATTCCGATAGTTAATGAGTTTGAAGATGTCTTTCCGGATGAGTTACCGGGTGTCCCGGCGGAAAGACAAGTCGAATTTCGCATCGAGTTGGTTCCGGGGGCTACCCCCATTGCTAAAACTCCTTATCGTTTAGCACCAACGGAGATGCAAGAGTTATTGAATCAAATTCAAGAATTGCTCGGGAAGGGTTTTATCCGACCAAGTGCGTCGCCATGGGGCGCTCCGGTTTTATTTGTAAAGAAGAAAGACGGTAGTATGCGTATGTGCATCGATTACCGTGAGTTGAATAAAGTGACGATCAAGAATCGTTATCCGTTACCTAGGATCGACGATTTGTTTGATCAACTTCAAGGTGCGACGTATTTCTCTAAGATCGACCTACGGTCCGGCTATCATCAAATGCGGGTCCGTGAGGAAGACATTGAGAAAACGGCTTTCCGAACGCGTTATGGGCATTTTGAGTTTGTGTTGATGCCTTTTGGTCTTACGAATGCACCGGCGGCATTCATGGATCTTATGAACCGGGTGTGCCAACCTATGTTGGACAAGTCGGTTATTGTGTTCATTGACGACATACTAGTCTACTCGAAAAGTATGCACGAACATGAACGTCACTTGCGCGAAGTTTTGAAGACGCTGAGGAAGGAGAAGTTGTATGCTAAGTTCTCTAAGTGTGAATTTTGGCTAAGAGAGGTTCAATTTCTTGGTCACATTGTGAACGAAAGCGGTATCCAAGTGGATCTGGGGAAGATTGAGACGGTGAAGAGTTGGGGACGACCGACTACGCCCACGGAGATCCGAAGTTTTCTCGGATTGGCCGGTTATTATCGTCGGTTTATCCAAGACTTTTCTAAGATTGCTTCTCCATTAACGAAGTTGACAAGGAAGAGTGCTAAGTTCAATTGGGAAAACGAGCAAGAAATTGCTTTTCAATTATTGAAAGAGAAGTTGTGTCAAGCTCCGGTGTTAGTGTTACCGGAAGGTGTCGAAGACATGGTGGTTTATTGTGATGCTTATTTAAATGGGCTCGGGTGCGTTCTTATGCAAAGGGGTAAAGTCATTGCTTATGCCTCTCGACAATTAAAGGAACATGAAACGAGGTACCCGACTCATGATCTTGAAATGGTGGCGGTTGTGCATGCGTTGAAAATTTGGCGCCACTACTTATATGGTGTCAAGTGTACGATATATTCGGATCATAAGAATTTGAAACACCTTTTTACTCAAAGGGATTTGAATTATCGTCAACGTAGATGGATGGATGTGGTGAAAGATTATGATTGTGAGATACTTTACCATCCGGGTAAGGCGAATGTGGTCGCGAATGCGTTAATTCGAAAGACTCAACATCCGGCGATACGTATAACATCGTTACGTTTGATTATCACTAACGACTTTCTTGAAAAGATGGGTGAAGACCAAATAGAGGCTTATGTTCACGATAAGCACGCGGAACGAATAGTGGGCCAATCGGAGTTTATTACTATGGGTCCGCGGGGTTTGTTGTCCTTTCAAGGAAGGGTGTGGGTGCCTAAGACGGGTGATTACCGACGGGTGCTACTCGATGAAGCACATAAGTCGAAATATTCCATTCATCCGGGCGCGACGAAAATGTATCATGACTTGAAGAAAGATTATTGGTGGCCGGGCATGAAACGCGATGTTGTAAAATACGTCGAACGATGTGTTACTTGTTTGCAAGTTAAAGCCGAGCATCAAAAGCCGTATGGTAAGTTGCAACCGTTAGAAATCCCGAAGTGGAAATGGGAGCACATTACCATGGATTTTATCACTAAGTTACCTAAGACGGCGAGAACTCAATATGATTCGATTTGGGTGATCGTGGACCGGTTGACGAAAAGTGCCTTGTTTCTTCCCATTAAAGAAGCAATATCGTCGGAGGCCTTGGCTAAGTTGTTTATCAAGGAAGTGGTCTCGCGACATGGCGTTCCTATATCTATTATTTCGGATCGAGATACCTGATGTCGTAGCGTGGGGTTACGAAATATACTATATTTTTAATACGGAATGCTACAAAATTTAACAAGTTTTAATTAAATATTTACAAAATGGATATACCTAAACCTTGCTACAACACAATAGGCAGTGTACCTAGTCGCGGAGTAGTATAGTTTTTAGTAAGTCCGGTTCGTTCCACAGGGAGACGGGCTTATGAAACACTTATTTTTATATAATTATATTTGTACAAAATATATATAATTATATATAATAATATATAAAAGGAGAGTTTACCGTTTAATGACCGGTTTGTCGATTTTATATTTTAAGCGAAGCGTATAGTAAATGACGATATTTAAATAACAATATAAAATAAATAACAATAATTAAAATGACAATAAATAAAAGTACGAGGAAATATGAAATAAAATATATTATGCTTATTTAAACTTCCGTAACCATGATGTTCGGCGTATTAATTTTAGTTTTATGCCCATGGGTTAATTGTCCTTTGTCCTGGATTATTTAATATGTCCGTCTGGTTTTTGTCCATAACAGTCCATCAGTCATAAATATAAAATGCGAGTGCCCTCGTCAAATTATTATTATACCCGAAGTTAAATATTCCAACTAATTAGGGATTCGAATTGTAACAAGGTTTTAATACTTTGTTTAATGAATACACCAGGTTATCGACTGCGTGTAAACCAAGGTTTTACTACTTTGTTAACAATTACACCAATTACCCTTGAATGTAATTTCACCCCTGTTTTAATTATTCTAGTGGCTATTAATCCATTCCCGTGTCCGGTTAAATGAACGATTATTCGTACATATAAATACCCCGCCCATCGTGTCCGATCGAGTGTATATGGTAATTTATAGGGACGCCCAATTGTAAATCTTTATATTAACATTAACAAACTATCATTTAGTTAAACAAATATAAAGCCCATTAATAGCTCATAGTCTAATTTCCACAAGTGTCGTTCTTTTGTCCAAACCCCAATTATGGTACAAAGCCCAATTACCCATTTTAGTAATTAGCCCAACATCATGATTACTTCGGATTAAATAAGCATAATAATAACTTAAGTACGAGACATTAATTTAAAAAGGAGAACATAGCTTACATTGATTATTTATCGCGTAGTGGTACACGGACAGAATTTCGACTTCAAAACCCGTAAAATAACCTTTACATAACCCGAACTAATCTAATATAAAACTACACTATACTATATATATTATATATATTTATTTATTACAGAGTATTATTATTATTATGTGTGTGGTGTGTTTTAAAACGAACGAAAACTGGCAAATTTATAGACCAGGCCTGATTCTGATCCTCATGCGACTCGCATGGGAAATAGGCATAAATCCATGCGAGTCGCATGGCCATCAGAATCCAGCTCAATCATTTTTGTTTTCTTGTTCGTCGACATAATTTAAAATAAATATAAATATATAAATAATTAATATAATTATTTATATATTATATTTTATTCTTGTGCATAGTAGACTAGATATTTTTGGTCCGTTGCGTCGGGCGTTTCTTCTTGGCTCGGGTCCCGGTTCCGGATTTTCGGACGTCCTTGCGTACTATTTTATATCGTGTACTTTGCGTTTCGTAACTTGTACTTTTGTAATTTTGAGACGTTCCTCATCAATAAATTGAACCTTTTTAATTGTATCTTGTACATTTGAGCATTTTGGACCTTTCCGTCTTCAAATCTCGTTTTCGCCTTTTGTCTTCGCACTTATTAAATATAAACGAATATTACTTGAATATGGAACAATTACAACTAAATAATTTACATATTGGGAGGATATTGCTACTAAATATATGTTCATTTGGAGCACTATCAAATATCCCCACACTTGAACGTTGCTTGTCCTCAAGCAATACATAACTTGAAATTATAATACATCACACGAATCACTTCTTTATTCTTCACACTTTGTACATCAGTGATTTTGATATGGCGGTATAAATAATGATAGTAACGATAGAACCATGGTTAAAGGTGGGTGTGTCATCCACAGTTGCCTTGGGTTTAGGTCAACGACACTGGCAATCAAATAGCCGATTTACTTTCGGTTTCCAAAGCAAAGTGCACATTTGAAAGGCGGTTTACAGTCCCACATGACTTATAAAAATGTAGATCCTTAAGGAAATTGGATCTTTATGAAAACATTTGATCTTTTGAAAATTCAAGCTAGATTTTATCCTAGACAAGTTTTCTGATTTAATCCATTCTTTGGTGTTGCAAAATATATTTGTGGATCAATATTTTGGCTTAAAACTTTTAGGTTCGTGTAATCCACTGCTATCCTGGTATCGGAAAGCACACATCCAGTTTACTTGTTCCGTATATTACCTTTCGGTAAACTACCGTCCGGTTGTAAAGGAAAGCGATGAACAAGAAACTGTTAAGGCAATGTCTTGTGACATGCAGATGATTATGGTCTTATTAACGTGTTGGATGCTAGAACTATCCTTGGTAGGAGCGATAGTAAAGATCATCCTATGATTTTTCGGTCTGGCACAAGGTCTTGTCTTCGACCATGCTATGCAACCACCGTTCTTACGGTTGACACCCGATTTGGTTCAGGTGACCTAATGAATTTCAGGTGAATTCCTAGGATTTTACGTTCAATGGTAATGAACGCATTGAAAATGGATTTTCAGAAAACAAATCGGTTTGTATTTTTGATCAAAATATTTTCTCGTTCAAGCACGAGTTTAGATATCATTGAATTCCATGAGTTTGAATTCTCAATCTTTAAGGTCAATCTCAAGGATTGAGTAATATCAGTCTTAAAAGCTGATTTTTAATCTTTAAGGAGATTATCCTTTCTGGGGATCTGATTCATTAGTCTTATCAAGCTAATTTGCACGGTGCCCCCCCATTGTACGAGATAAATCCTTCTCATGGTTAGGATAAATCTGACCACTTGGCGACCCTGTTTGATGCTGAGGTCCGTGGATTTCCAGCCGATTTTAGTGATGACTTTTCTAGATTTTTCGTCAACCTACAGCTGGTCTGAACGACAACTTCATGACCTAAATCAAGAAACGCGTGTCTTTTTCGGAAGACTTTACTTCCTTCTAATGATGGAATTGATTCATCGTGTAGATCCATCTTTTCTTTCAAAAGTATCACAATAAACCGGGTAAAACTATTAATTTAGTTCAAAACAAAAGCACCTGCAATAACTTTACAGAAACATGTGATAGATAATTTTTAATTGAATAACTTGGTACATTCTCCCCACACTTAGTTTATTTCTTTGCCTTTTTATTCTCTTCTATTCCATTCTTAAATGAATTCAAGCGTTTTGGGTTGTTTCTCAATTTATGTCCTTTTTAAGGTAACGATAATTTCGGTATTAACACCTAGTTTTCATCGTTCATAAATATGTATAAACATGATTTTAAATTCATTTAGTTGAAATTTTTTTCAAATTTTCACAAAATTTGGCAAATAAACCAAGTGTAAACCCGAGAGAATTTATAACCCTTCCCCACACTTGAGATCATGCAATGCCCTCATTTGCATGAAATCAGACTCTAATTATAAATTCATGAGGGTGATTAGTGTAGAAAAGTGATTAAGAATACCTAGTTTGTACTTACAAAGCTCGACGAATGATAGATGGCGCGCCTCATCGTTCATTCCTTCTTGTATTATCACACATGTTTTTCTTCAAAAATGGTTGCTTTTCTGAACTGTTTGCTAATCTTTGAAAATGCATCTTTTACCCTAATTTATTATGCATGTTTATTAACGAGTTATGCACTAACCCGAACCCCTAATTTAACGTTAAGTGGGGTTAGACTTCCCTACATTTTAGCTGACGATATGTGAAGTCGGTGGAATAAGTTCCTCGAATTAAAATAGTGAGCCAGTTATTTATATCTCGGGTGGTGTATAATATATCAATGGGTTTAAAGTTTAGACTCACCCGTTGATCGTCACTACTTAATTCTTTTTTAAGTGTAGCTTTTAGTAAATGGATATGTCTCTTTTCTGGTTCTTGGTCAAATGGATCATTATACACTGACATACATATTCCTATAGGGTGGTCAATTCCTAACATTTCCTTCCGTTCATTCTCGGGATCAAAGTTTTCACCTCTATTACCCATTTGGGTAAAATTTGAGGTGTCATTATCTATTACAGTTCTTAGTTCATCTTCGGTAGATGATTTGTCTATTGAGAATATTGAGTTGGAAGGTTGTGGAATGGTGAATTTCGGGATCGAAGTAGATTCTTCTTCATTAATGGTACTTATCGGTCCCACCACTTTGGTCTCGGGGGTAAATTTTTCAACGTTATCGTTTTCCCAAGAGTACCAATTTGTCACCCTTACTTCTTCTTCATCCATTGGTGGATCGATGATTTCGTCGGTAGAGGCTAATGTGTCGATATGTTGTGAAATTGGTAAAACTGAATAAAAAGTATCATCGGGATAGTTGGTGATTTCGGAGCTCTCGAATTCATCAAAATTCGATGATTTGAGATTTTCTTGAACAATACTCCTCAGATCAACAGGTGTGTAGTCTGATAGAGTTTCAGCTTGCTGGTTTACAAACTCGCTCATTTGTTCATTTTGAGCATCAAGTTCTTCGAGTTTGATTTTCATATTGTCTAAAGAATTTTCGAACACGTAATTTTCCTCGTCTTCTGGTTGTTGAGTTTGGATATATTCTTGGGAATAATCCCAGTTTGAATTGCGTTCTTCATAATCGTTCCATTCAGGTTCTGTGGGTACGTAATTTTCCATAGGAACGTAATAATAACATTTCCATGTTGAGTGATAATCTCCACAGATTTCACAACCAGTTATTGTTTCGTCATTTGTGATCCAAGATTGACTGAACGAATTTTCATCAACACTCGGTTGAGAGTATTGATTTAATTGATTTTGGAGTTCAAAAAGAGTTTCCAAGGCCTTGCTTTCAAAATTTTCCATTTTATTGCGATGGCCAAATTTTAGCTACAATGTGGTGCATTTACTAATTATCCTATTAGTTATAAAAATAGAAAAACTTATATAAGTTGTCCAATTAATAGACTTTTCTGCTTTTGTCCACGTTTCGAATAGCCAAAAGATGCAGCAGGGAGCCAGAACCCTTTAAATCGGAAGCTCACAACTCAGCCACTAACAAATCCAACTATTACTACGAAGCAGAAAATTGTCAACGTCCATTAATTTAACCACTTAAATAATTTTTCTTTCTGTTTGAGATATTAGATAAGAAATAGAGAAAATTTCTAAGTCCTAAAAACTAAAATGTCGAGAAATAAGAAAGAAAAAGATTGCGCGTCGAAAAGTGTCGAAAAATAAAAATAAGAAAGAAAAACGTCGGAACTTAAAAGTCTAAAAATTATTTCTAAAAAGTTGCGCCTAAAGGTATTAAGGCTTAGAAGCAATTCTATAGGAAATCCGCAATTACTTAAAGGCACTAAAATCTATTTAAAACTAAAGCGAAAAACGGCGTCGCAAAATTCTAAAGCACCTAAATCTTAGTCTAAGGAATAAGCACTTAAGGGATTTTACGGCAATGCCTAAAAATTCTAGAAATAAAAATGAAACTACGGCAAAAACTAGACTTAAAACTAAGCACGAATGATAAAAATACAAAAATTACGCTAAAAATAAATAAAAGATACAAAATATAAAGGAAAATAAAAAGTTGATAAAATTATATATTTTTATAAAAATATTCTTTTTATATTTATATTATAAAAGTATTAATTTTAAATAAAATAAAACTAATTATAAGTAATAATAACTAATTAAAAACTGAAATATAATAATAATAAATAGATTAGGGTTTATAATAATAATAATAATAAAATCCGTAATAAATGCGAAATTAGGGTAGAATGGTGGCCTGTCAGAAGACCTCATGCGACTCGCATGGGGTTCAGTTGAAATATCATGCGACTCGCATGGTGTTCGGATCCAGGCCAAAAGTTGGGCTGCTACATTACCTTGGCCCGATTACTTATTATTTTTTTTTTATTTTTTTTTTCTGTTTTTCTATTTTTTAATTTTTCTGTTTTAAAATTTAATATAAAATATTTATATAGTTTAAATAAAAACTTATATTTTTATAAAACTAAAAATAGAAATATTTGATAATTTTGTAAATAAAAATCTTAAAAATATATATAAGTATATTTTTTTTTTCGGTTTTAAAATTTTTTTTTTTTTTTTTTTTTTTTTAGATTTTATATTGTTTTTTCTAAAAATGTAAATAAATATTTCGCCGACTCCCCGGCAGCGGCGCCAAAAACTTGATGTCGTAGCGTGGGGTTACGAAATATACTATATTTTTAATACGGAATGCTACAAAATTTAACAAGTTTTAATTAAATATTTACAAAATGGATATACCTAAACCTTGCTACAACACAATAGGCAGTGTACCTAGTCGCGGAGTAGTATAGTTTTTAGTAAGTCCGGTTCGTTCCACAGGGAGACGGGCTTATGAAACACTTATTTTTATATAATTATATTTGTACAAAATATATATAATTATATATAATAATATATAAAAGGAGAGTTTACCGTTTAATGACCGGTTTGTCGATTTTATATTTTAAGCGAAGCGTATAGTAAATGACGATATTTAAATAACAATATAAAATAAATAACAATAATTAAAATGACAATAAATAAAAGTACGAGGAAATATGAAATAAAATATATTATGCTTATTTAAACTTCCGTAACCATGATGTTCGGCGTATTAATTTTAGTTTTATGCCCATGGGTTAATTGTCCTTTGTCCTGGATTATTTAATATGTCCGTCTGGTTTTTGTCCATAACAGTCCATCAGTCATAAATATAAAATGCGAGTGCCCTCGTCAAATTATTATTATACCCGAAGTTAAATATTCCAACTAATTAGGGATTCGAATTGTAACAAGGTTTTAATACTTTGTTTAATGAATACACCAGGTTATCGACTGCGTGTAAACCAAGGTTTTACTACTTTGTTAACAATTACACCAATTACCCTTGAATGTAATTTCACCCCTGTTTTAATTATTCTAGTGGCTATTAATCCATTCCCGTGTCCGGTTAAATGAACGATTATTCGTACATATAAATACCCCGCCCATCGTGTCCGATCGAGTGTATATGGTAATTTATAGGGACGCCCAATTGTAAATCTTTATATTAACATTAACAAACTATCATTTAGTTAAACAAATATAAAGCCCATTAATAGCTCATAGTCTAATTTCCACAAGTGTCGTTCTTTTGTCCAAACCCCAATTATGGTACAAAGCCCAATTACCCATTTTAGTAATTAGCCCAACATCATGATTACTTCGGATTAAATAAGCATAATAATAACTTAAGTACGAGACATTAATTTAAAAAGGAGAACATAGCTTACATTGATTATTTATCGCGTAGTGGTACACGGACAGAATTTCGACTTCAAAACCCGTAAAATAACCTTTACATAACCCGAACTAATCTAATATAAAACTACACTATACTATATATATAACACTAATCTATACTATATATACATATATATATTTATTATACTAGGGAGTATTATTATTATTATGCTTATTTAATCCGAAGTAATCATGATGTTGGGCTAATTACTAAAATGGGTAATTGGGCTTTGTACCATAATTGGGGTTTGGACAAAAGAACGACACTTGTGGAAATTAGACTATGGGCTATTAATGGGCTTTATATTTGTTTAACTAAATGATAGTTTGTTAATGTTAATATAAAGATTTACAATTGGGCGTCCCTATAAATTACCATATACACTCGATCGGACACGATGGGCGGGGTATTTATATGTACGAATAATCGTTCATTTAACCGGACACGGGAATGGATTAATAGCCACTAGAATAATTAAAACAGGGGTGAAATTACATTCAAGGGTAATTGGTGTAATTGTTAACAAAGTAGTAAAACCTTGGTTTACACGCAGTCGATAACCTGGTGTATTCATTAAACAAAGTATTAAAACTTTGTTACAATTCGAATCCCCAATTAGTTGGAATATTTAACTTCGGGTATAAGAATAATTTGACGAGGACACTCGCACTTTATATTTATGACTGATGGACTGTTATGGACAAAAACCAGACGGACATATTAAGTAATCCAGGACAAAGGACAATTAACCCATGGGCATAAAACTAAAATCAACACGTCAAACATCATGATTACGGAAGTTTAAATAAGCATAATTCTTTTATTTCATATTTAATTTTCTTTATTTTATATTTAATTGCACTTCTAATTATCGCACTTTTATTTATTGTTATTTAATCGCACTTTTAATTATCGTACTTTTTAATTATCGCAATTTTATTTTATCGCACTTTTATTATTCGCAATTTCATTATCGTTATTTACTTTACGCTTTAATTTAAGTCTTGTATTTATTTTATATTTTACATTAGGTTTTAACTGCGACTAAAGTTTTAAAATCGACAAACCGGTCATTAAACGGTAAAACCCCCCTTTTTATATTTATATTTATATATTGTTATATAAAAATAAAGTGTTTCATAAGCCCGTCTCCCTGTGGAACGAACCGGACTTACTAAAAACTATACTACTTCGCGACTAGGTACACTGCCTATTGTGTTGTAGCAAGGTTTTGGTATATCCATTTTGTAAATATTTAATTAAAACTTGTTAAATTTTGTAGCATTCCGTATTAAAAATATACACTATTTCGTAACCCCGTGCTACCACATCAAGTTTTTGGCGCCGCTGCCGGGGATCGAACCCGGGTCACCCGCGTGACAGGCGGGAATACTTACCACTATACTACAACTAACTTAAAATTATAATCACAAATTGAAATTACTAATTGGAATGATAATTGATACATAGTAAAAGGTCTAAAAATATTAAAGCTTACAAGGAAAAACTAAATCCCAAATGGAAATAACTTAAAAAGAAACTAAAACTTAAAAAGGCGTCGCAAAATTCTAAAGTACCTAAATTTTAGTCTAAAGAAAAAGCACTTAAGGAATTCTACGGCAAAGCCTAAAAATCTAGGAGTAAAAATAATTATAGCAAAAACTTAAGTTTAAAATTAAATATGAGCTAAAAATACAAATATTACGCTACAACGATTAAAAAGGGACAAAATATAAAAGTTATAAAAAGTTATAAAAATTATTAGATTTTATAAAAATATTATTTTTATATTTTATAATAAAAGTATTAAGTAAATAAATAATAATACTAAACAAAAAGTAAAAATAACTAAATAAATTAAAAACTTTAATTATAATAATAATAATAGTTTTAGGGTTTTAAATAATAATAATTAAATAATATACGTAATAAATGCGAAATTAGGGTAAAACCTGGCCTGTCAGTTGACCTCATGCGACTCGCAAAAACTTGATGTCGTAGCGTGGGGTTACGAAATATACTATATTTTTAATACGGAATGCTACAAAATTTAACAAGTTTTAATTAAATATTTACAAAATGGATATACCTAAACCTTGCTACAACACAATAGGCAGTGTACCTAGTCGCGGAGTAGTATAGTTTTTAGTAAGTCCGGTTCGTTCCACAGGGAGACGGGCTTATGAAACACTTATTTTTATATAATTATATTTGTACAAAATATATATAATTATATATAATAATATATAAAAGGAGAGTTTACCGTTTAATGACCGGTTTGTCGATTTTATATTTTAAGCGAAGCGTATAGTAAATGACGATATTTAAATAACAATATAAAATAAATAACAATAATTAAAATGACAATAAATAAAAGTACGAGGAAATATGAAATAAAATATATTATGCTTATTTAAACTTCCGTAACCATGATGTTCGGCGTATTAATTTTAGTTTTATGCCCATGGGTTAATTGTCCTTTGTCCTGGATTATTTAATATGTCCGTCTGGTTTTTGTCCATAACAGTCCATCAGTCATAAATATAAAATGCGAGTGCCCTCGTCAAATTATTATTATACCCGAAGTTAAATATTCCAACTAATTAGGGATTCGAATTGTAACAAGGTTTTAATACTTTGTTTAATGAATACACCAGGTTATCGACTGCGTGTAAACCAAGGTTTTACTACTTTGTTAACAATTACACCAATTACCCTTGAATGTAATTTCACCCCTGTTTTAATTATTCTAGTGGCTATTAATCCATTCCCGTGTCCGGTTAAATGAACGATTATTCGTACATATAAATACCCCGCCCATCGTGTCCGATCGAGTGTATATGGTAATTTATAGGGACGCCCAATTGTAAATCTTTATATTAACATTAACAAACTATCATTTAGTTAAACAAATATAAAGCCCATTAATAGCTCATAGTCTAATTTCCACAAGTGTCGTTCTTTTGTCCAAACCCCAATTATGGTACAAAGCCCAATTACCCATTTTAGTAATTAGCCCAACATCATGATTACTTCGGATTAAATAAGCATAATAATAACTTAAGTACGAGACATTAATTTAAAAAGGAGAACATAGCTTACATTGATTATTTATCGCGTAGTGGTACACGGACAGAATTTCGACTTCAAAACCCGTAAAATAACCTTTACATAACCCGAACTAATCTAATATAAAACTACACTATACTATATATACATATATATATTTATTTATTACAGAGTATTATTATTATTATGTGTGTGGTGTGTTTTAAAACGAACGAAAACTGGCAAATTTATAGACCAGGCCTGATTCTGATCCTCATGCGACTCGCATGGGAAATAGGCATAAATCCATGCGAGTCGCATGGCCATCAGAATCCAGCTCAATCATTTTTGTTTTCTTGTTCGTCGACATAATTTAAAATAAATATAAATATATAAATAATTAATATAATTATTTATATATTATATTTTATTCTTGTGCATAGTAGACTAGATATTTTTGGTCCGTTGCGTCGGGCGTTTCTTCTTGGCTCGGGTCCCGGTTCCGGATTTTCGGACGTCCTTGCGTACTATTTTATATCGTGTACTTTGCGTTTCGTAACTTGTACTTTTGTAATTTTGAGACGTTCCTCATCAATAAATTGAACCTTTTTAATTGTATCTTGTACATTTGAGCATTTTGGACCTTTCCGTCTTCAAATCTCGTTTTCGCCTTTTGTCTTCGCACTTATTAAATATAAACGAATATTACTTGAATATGGAACAATTACAACTAAATAATTTACATATTGGGAGGATATTGCTACTAAATATATGTTCATTTGGAGCACTATCAATACCCGTTTTACATCTCGATTTTGGGAAAAGTTTCATGAAGATATGGGTACACAATTAAAGTTGAGCACGGCGTATCATCCTCAAACGGACGGTCAAACCGAGCGTACGAATCAAACTTTGGAAGATATGCTACGGGCGTGCATCATTGATTTTGGTGGTAGTTGGGATGAGCATTTACCTTTGGTGGAATTCTCATACAATAATAGTTTTCATACTAGTATCGGGATGCCACCTTACGAGATGCTTTATGGCCGAAGGTGTCGAACTCCCATTTGTTGGGGAGAAGTGGGTCAAAGAGAAATCGGAAGTACCGATTTGGTTTTAGAGACGAATAACAAGATTAATATTATTCGGGAGCATTTGAAGAAGGCTCAAGATAGGCAAAAGTCGTATGCCGATAAACGTAGACGAACGATCGAATTCCAAGAGGGCGACATGGTTATGCTTAAGGTTTCGCCATGGAAGGGTATTATTCGATTTCGAAAATGGGGAAAGTTAGGTCCTCGGTTTATTGGACCGTTTAAAGTTTTAGCTCGTGTTGGTGAAGTTGCATATCGATTGGAATTGCCCGAAGAGCTTGCGGGGATCCATAACACGTTTCATGTTTCTCACCTCCGTAAGTGCCTTGCGGATGATTCTTCATGGATGCCTTTAGATGAAATTGAGCTAAACAATAAGTTGGAGTATGTTGAAGAGCCAATTGCAATACTTGATGAAAAGGTCAAACGGTTGAGACATAAAGAGGTTAGGACCTATAAGGTTCAATGGCGACGGAATAAAGGTTCCGAGTTTACATGGGAACCCGAAGAGTTCGTGTTAGTCTATCTTCCTGCTTGTCATGCGGCTTGGATTGCGAGGACGCAATCCGAATGAGTGGGGGAGAGTTGTAAGACCCGAATAATTGTAATGTACATATGTGTATATAAGTGTATTGAACGATATTTGAAACGGGGTTTTATTGTATATATTAAGAAGACACAAGAAGCTGAACTGGCAGGGTTGCGCGCCGCGCGGCTAGGTGGCGTGCCGCGCCATCTGACTGTGACAGATTCTCCATTCTTTTAAATTAGATATTTGGAGGGTATTTTGGTAAAATCAATTGGAGGCCGGATTTAATGCTTGGGATCAGATGTTAGAGTATCATTTACTCAAAAACTCACCAACCTTATCCCTTTCAATTCAAGTTTAGAGAGAGAGTGATTGTAGAGTGAGAAAGCTCACTTTGAAGGAGAAGAAGCTCGTTTCGGGTTTAATCGCAAGCTTTAAAGTTGTGCATCTCGTCATTTGCTACATTTTGATAGTTGTGGTATGCCTTAACTTTCTTTTCTTAATTTGATTTTTGTGTATGGGTTAGGGTTTGTGTTAAAGATGAACATTAAGACCCATTTTAAGTAAATTGGGTGTTCTTGGGTAATTTGGGTCATGTAGACTCAATTATGTGTAAGCTAGGGTTTTAAATGTATAAATTGTTGTTATGAAACCCTAATTGGCTAGTAATTTGTTAGAACACCTTGAGGAAGTGTAAATGGGTGTGATTTGGGCATAAATGACCCAAAATGGGTGTGTTGACTTTTATCGAGTCAAATGGGTCAAAATGGACCAAGATGGGTCAATATTAGTGTTTTGTGCTAAAACCTAGTGTTCTAATGTGCGTGAAGGCCATGAGTGCCAAGTGTTAGGGTTTTTGGTGAAAACGACCCAATTTAGGGTTAGTTGTCAAAATGGGTCAAGATGACCTAGGATGGTGTGTGTTATGAGATTAGACCAAGTTGATTGATTAATTATGCTTGTGAAATAGGTACGTTACCTTGGAATTCAAGCTTGGTTTAATAATCACCGAAGGCATAAGGTGAGTGGAATAATTATGCGTATGTGTATATAATGTATTTATTTGTGTTGCACGAATGTGGTATTGTCGCTGTGTTTAAGACACCACATTCTAAGTAACGAGTAGCATTGTCGCGGTGTTTAAGACACTACTCATGGTATGATTGACTTGTGGTATTGTCGCGGTGTTTAAGACACCACAATGTCATGCGAGTGGAAGTGTCGCGGTGATTAAGACACCACTCATTGTATTGAATGAAGTGTGGATTCGTCGCGGTGTTTAAGACGCCACATTGTTGTAAGGGTGAGTTAGTCGCGGTGTTTAAGACATCACCCGGGGACTAGTGATTGCGCGGTGTGTAAGTAACACTAGTGGACGTTATGAACTCCAACGGTCTTGTAAGTACCGCTTCCCGTGTTCGAATTGGTTAACCAAGGTTATGTGAATTATGTATTGGAAGTATTAATTTATGAATCGTATGCTATTGTACTATTAGCTACTTGTGGGATTGTGAATTATTGGTATATGCTTATTAATGTAGCATGCTTGATGAATTGTTAAACTCGAATATGATGTTGTGTAAGTGATGCGAGTAAGTAGATTATATATGTGTATGTATAATTATTGTGCTCACTAAGCTTTGCTTACCCTCTCGTTGTTTACCTTTTTATAGGTTCGTGTGTGGATAAGGGTAAGGGCATTACCTTGGATTGAGTTTCCCGCTTCGATGATTAGGAAGCACTTTTGGGTCATGGCTTGGAGTTTGACCGAGACTTGGGTAGTTTAACCCCAAACACCATGCTCGTTGTGTCGTTTGGCAATTAAACTTTTTGTGGTCGAAACTCTAATTTGTATTAAACATTGTATTTTAAACTTAGTGACGTTTTGGGCACGTGTGGGCCCCACCTTGTAAAACTTGTTCATACCTTAGTTATGTGCTAGTTTTACATATATGAATGTATGGTTAAAAGCGTTTTGGTTAAATATGCCGGGAACACGTTCATCTTTTTCGCATTTAAGCTTTCCGGTAACAGCAGGGGTTTGGTGCGGCGCGCGGCCCTTTTGGCGCGGCGCGCGGCCCTTTTGGCGAAGCGCGCCGATGGCCTGGAACAACAAATTTTTTTTTTTTTTGTTTGAAATTTCATCGTGTTTGGTCGGTTACGGTTTGGGTTGTTACATTTGCTCAAACCCTTGTTTCAATTCCTATTCCTTTGTAGTCTTTTCTGAGCCTTACCAACATACCATTCTTTTCCATCAAACTTATGACCGTTAAGACCGTCTATGGCTTTGGCGCCTCGTCAGTATTTATATTTTGTTCAGTCACTTTTGATACTCTTCTTTCATTTGTATTATGCAAGCTGCATTATCTTCATATATAGTTGTTGGTGAAGATAGTTGTTAGTCTTTTATAGCGTTCTAGTCCACAAGAATCAATAATGATTTGTGTCATTGATCTCAACCAAACACATTTTCGAGTAGTTTCATATAATGCAATCACTTCGTCATAATTTGATGATGATGTTGCAACAAGTGTTTGTTTTAAGAACGCCATGATTTTGTGGTATCTCCATTTAGGAATACATATCGAGTTTGAGATTTATCTTTATGAGGATTTGATGAATGACCTGCATATATATAATCAACCAAATCTTGTTTTGAAACGTTATAATAAAATAATTTTAAATCAGCAGTTTCTCAAGGGTATCAAAATATGTGTTTGATCCCGCTCCATTGTCATTTGAGCTGAATCTTGCCAACAAATTAACTGCAAGAGAAATGTCAGGTCTTGTACAATCTATAAGATACATAAGAACCTCAATTGCACTAAAATATGGAACTTCCGATCTGTTAAGATTTTCATGATCTTCGCAGGGATGAAATAGATCAGTGTCAATATTGAGTGATCTAACAACAATGAGTTTGTCTTTAAAAAAAATGTTTTAAAATCTTTTCGGTATAAGTTGTTTGATGTACAAGTAAACCATTAGGCATATGCTCAATTTGCAATCCAAGGTAATACTTGGTTTTTTCAAGATCTTTCATTTCAAAATAATTCTTTAGAAGTTGAATGATTTCATAGATCTCTTTATTTGTTCATATGATGTTAAGAACATTGACATAAACAACTACGATCTCATATCCGAACATTGTTTTTATAAAACATACATGCAAAATAAGTTTATATTTATACCCTTTTTTATCAAGTAGTCATTTAATCGGTTATACCACATACATCTCGTTTGTATAAACCCACTTAGAAATCTTTGTGATTTAATGGAATATATTCCCTTGGGTTTTACATTAGATGCTTATGATACCTTAACCCTTTAGGTATATTCATATATATCACTATTAAGTGATCCATACAGATAAGTAGTAACAACATTCATGAGATGCATTTAAATAACTACCAGGTTGATTAAGTATCTAATAAGTAATTGTATCCATTACAGGAGGATAATTTTTCCTCCTAATTCATTTCTGGTCTTTGTGGGAAATATTGAGTTACAAGTCTAGTTTTGCCTTGTAACTTCATTTGCACATTTTTTTTCGGATAAAAATTCATTTGTATCCCATACGTTTCACATCTTTAAAAGTGATAACGATTGATCCGAAAACTTTTCTTTTATCGAGCGATTCTAATTCAGCTCTTATTGCTCCTTTCCATTGAGCTCAATCATGTCCATTTTGTATATTCAATGACAGATTTTAGTTCCAGATCATCATCTTTATTCATGATGTCATTGTAACATTATATGAAAATATCTCATAGAGATTTTAGTTTCATTTCGGTTCCATAATATTGCATAATTTATCGCAATTTTAGTATTTACATTTATCAATATCCTCTGCAGAAGGAATATTGATTTGTGGTTCTTCTTGAACACTTTCTCTTACCTCATTATCAGCTGATTTTCTTTTTCGAGGATTTTTATCTTCGGAACCAATTGATCTTCCACGTTTGATGCGTGGCAAAGACTCAACAGTGACATTATTGCCAGCTTTTGGAATTTCAGTTCGAGCTGGAGCATTTATCGCTGGTATATATGATTTAGTCACTTTTTTATATCTGTAAATGCATAAAGTAATTAATTTGCAAGTTCTTGCATATGCATTATTTTTGAACTTTCGTTTCACATTCTTTTGTGCGAGTTCAATATACCTTAATTGATGTTCACATCATGAAGCATCATTTTATTTTTATTTTTATTTCTCCCCCTAATCTAGGGAACAATGTTTTATTAAAATGACAATCAGCAAAACGTGCTGTAAAAACATCACCCATCATGGGTTCAATATATCTTATGATTGAAGATGTTTTATATCCAAAATATATTATCATCTTTCTTTGAAGAACCATTTTATTGTGTTGTGGTGATACAATTGGAACATACACTGCACAACCAATGTTTTAAGGTAGAAAATATTTGGCTCTTGGCCAAAATCAAGTATTAAGTGAAAATATTTACGACTTCCACATGGTATAATGCGAATTAATGTCGCAGCATGTAAATTTACATGTCCACATATAAATATTGAGAGATTTGTACTCATTATCAATTGTCTAGTTATTAGCTGTAAGCATTTATCTATTGATTCAGCTAAACCAATTTTGTGTATGCACATGAGCAACTGGATGTTCAACAACAATCCCTGTAGATATATAATGATCATTAAATGCTTGAGATGTTAACTCACCAGCATTATCAAGTCTCATCCTTTTAATGGTGTAATCAGAATAATGTGTTCTCAATTTAATAATTTGTGCAAGAAACTTTGCAAATGCCATATTACGGCTCGATAATATACAAATATGAGACCATCCGCTAGATGCGTCTATTAGAACCATGAAATATCAAAATGGTTCACATGATGGATGAATTGGTTCATATATCTTACCTTGAATTCTTTCAAGAAACATTTGTGATTCTTTTTCACAATATACTTTTCATTAATCACCATATGTGCCTTTTTTATCATATATCCTTTTTCACCATATACGCCTTTAATCATATGCGCTGTGTTTTTCACCATATGCGCTTTTAATCATATGCGCTTTTCATCATATGCGCTGTGCTTTTCATCATATTCGCTTTTTATCATATGCGCTTATCATATGCGATGCGCTTTTCATCATATGCGCTTTTTATGTGAATAGTAAATTAATTAATTTCGTTTTACTATTCATATGAATTAATTTCGATTTACTATTTTGTTAATTGAGTAATATATATACATCATATACTTGTGACTCCGAAGGCTCAAATGAATTTGACCATATAGTTATATGTTGTACCTTGCACATTAATTTTCAGTAGAAGCTTTAGATGCATATTATTTTCAGTAGAAGCTTTAGATGCACTTTTTTTTTTAATCACCAAATACCACAAACACTTTGTTTGCGTTTGTTCATAGTCATCAATGAAAACCATTTTCTTTAATTTTATTTTATACAATTAAATTAACGCATCATTATTCTTTTCAAAAACAATAATCTATTGTTATTGTTCACTTGTGCCATGTTTAACAACAAAGGTCAACAACCTCTGTCTTGTTTGTTGTGGCAACCAAAAACAACCTTTGCTTTTGTTACCGAGAATCCAAAAAAAAAAAAATTTAATTTTCAATTAATCTTTTATCAAAACCATAAATGATTTTGTTGATCTACGTTGATATGGCCATAAAGAATTGACGGCTGACCTACTTTTGTAAGTGTATTTCGGCTATCATCTCGAAAGCGCACAACGACCTTTTTTTTTTTTTAATGAACTATTTGTTTCATATCTAGCTTAGGCAATTATTGTGAACATTTGGTCCCTATAAGAGCATTTATCTTTTAGACTTTTAGTTGATTTGTACTTGTCACAATTAGGGATAGCACCCGCGGGTCGTGGATGCGGATCCATTGGATCCATCACCCGTACCCGCGGATTTTTTTTAAGAGACATCCAATTGAACCCTTGTTCGTTGAAACAATTTGACTATATTTTTACTCCCCATTATTAAACGGGCCATTTTGATGCACACTCTTAAAAAAATAATTTGTTTTTTAAGTTTTATTATTCAACCTCCCTTTTTCAACGGTCACGTTTTTAACAAAACATTTGACAAGTTTGGAAAAAAGTTTTTTATTGATTATCATCAAAAGTTTTCTATTGTCACTCTACTGGATGGAATTATGACATACAACCAAAATTGCAACCCAACACTACATAAGAACAAAAAGGTTGTTTTTAATTAACATATGTATATGTGTTAAACTCGGAATAATAATAACTTATTTTAGAAAATTAACATAAGACATGTTGAAACATTTTTGTCACATTTAGCTCATCAAGTCTAATACTTATCATTGATAGATTTTATCACGTCTAGGAGATGTTTACTTTTTTCTTGTATTAAGTCCTACTTTCATTTACCTTTGTTTGGAAAAAAGTTTTTTTTTTTACTTTGCTTTCCCCCTTTCTGTAAAACTCATTTAAACACTTTCTTTGTTTTTTTTTTAAAAAAAAACTTCCTTTTTTTTACGTTACCCGTAAATTATAAATATATAAAAAAACTTTTTGTTTAAATTTTTTTTCTAGTTTTTAAAAGGCCACTTGACCAATTTTTTAATTCTTTCACAACACCTGATATCGTGATCGTGACCTTTCACCAAAGCAAGAGATATTCTTGATAAACTAAACACGGACTCGTGTTTGAAATTGTCGGCCACAAAAAAAATTCATTTGATAAAAGTATATATATTTTTTTTAGTTATAGAAGGAGACCACTTCATTTTCAATACTTCATTTTTGACAAAAAAAACTACTCCATTTTACCATTCCTTTTTTTTATTTTAACTTTTAAGATTTACTTTTAATAAAAATACAAACTACTTTTTCTTATTTTAACTTTTAAGATTATAAATTTAAGAATAAACATTAGTATGCATGAAATAAATAATGATTAATTGCATAAGTAATCATAAATGTTAGATAACATATAAAGACCCCGTCGTATTCGTATTGATCGGAATTAATCTCGACCCATGGTACCGTGTTGTCAAATGACGTGTTGCGTACATAAAGTACCGTGTTGTCAAATGACGTGTTGCGTACAATCATGAGGTCTTATTAACATAAATATAAATGTTAGTGAAGTTAATAAGAGTTAGATTACAGAAAATATAATTCAGGTGGTATAACCGACCATATATAATTTAAATAACATAAATATAAATGTTAGTGAAGTTAGTAAAAGTTAGATTACAGAAATATAATTCAGGCGGTATAACCGACCATATATAACTTAAATAACATAAATATAAATGTTAGTGAAGTTAATAGGAGTTAGATTACAGAAAATATAATTCAGGCGGTATAACCGACCATATATAACTTAAATAACATAAATATAAATGTTAGTGAAGTTAATAAGAGTTAGTAAACATAAATGATAGTTAGGCGACAGTGTCGACCATATATAATTTAGGTGGCAGAGCCAACCATATAATAAGAACAATACAAATGCACTAAGAACTTAATAAAAATTAGTAGTTCAAAATGTTAGTAGAAGTTTGATATATTCGAGTCTGAAAATTATTAATAATTTCATACCTTGATCACTGACTTGTGATCGTTTGAGATATCCTTTGATTACACTAAGCTCTTCGTGCTGATAACGTGTTATAATTCAGTAGGCTTATAACTACCTTTAATGATTATAAGAACAAAGAGAGAAAAAGAGAGAAGAAGGAGAGAAGAAATATTGATATTGATATTTCAAGAGAAATGGTGCACCTTAAATGGTTACCATACATGTCTATTTATAGTATAAAATATTACTATGCAAGAAATATAATAATAATAAAATTAACATCCAATCTAGATATTTTATAACACAATCTAGATATTTTATAACATTATCATTATTTTTATTTTTTACGATTCACCCACACACTTTATAATAGTTACCTTTATAGCTTTTACAAATTAACCACAAACTTTTCACACTTTATAATTTGACCATTAAACTTCTCATCCATTATAAATTGACCACATAATTTTTACTACTCCATAACTATTCATATTATTATTATTATTATTATTATTATTAATAAATCAATCACATAATTTTTCACTTGATTATTGTTTAAATTTTTCTTATTATAAATTAACTACGTAACTTATTGTTTAATAACTGTTTTATTGTTATTATATAGTGTTTTTCCTATTTTATTAAATAGTTTGTACCAATCGTTGATGTACGTCTCACTTTATTGATTGAGCATTTGGGTCTTTTCTCTCGACAAGACGAAAAGTAAAACAAAAAATGATGAATAATTACTTTCACGCTTATTACAAATCAACGACATAACTATTTTTGGTCCTTCCTTGACAAAACGAAAAATAAAAAAAAATGATAAATAATGACTTTTCAATAATTAGCTATGTAATTAATGTTAATCAATGGTGAAGAACCAGCGCAAAGTCAGGTTGCCCAACTAGTTATCTGCTAAAAATTAAACTATTTTCTTTCTATTCTAACGTCTTGGTTAAAATTAATATGAACACTTAAATATAATACTTCAAAATAATATTATGAACATTAGAGATGAAACAGATGAAGTAAACATACTGAAAGACAATGTGTTATAACATGGCTAGTAATAGTTATAATATGATTTACTCATTATTTTTATATACGTCTCACCAAGTGTATGATGATTGTTCATGCTCAGATGGTGATGATTGTTTAAGCTCGGATGATGATGATTGTTCAGCCTAGGATTCGAAAATGTCAAAGTTTTTTATTGTCTTTCGGGCTTGTTCATTATTTGAATAGGAAATATTCGCACTTTCATCGAGTTTACATTTTGTGTGTAGTTTATTCGGTTGGTTTATACTCGTTTTGGTAGAGGTTTTATTGAGGGTTGTTTTGTTCGTGGTGCCTTGTTATTTCGTGTTGGATGGCTACGTCGAGCCTTTTTGTAAGTCGTGTCTTTTTTGTCGTTTCTTCTTTTATTCGCTAGCTTCTTGCTAGATTTTTTATTTTAAATATAATATACTTTGCCTTTTGATAAAAAATTAATAAAGCAAGATGTCGTAAGGAAGAAAATATCTAGTCCACGACTTTGATGATAGCTACTCCATGTTTGTTTGTCTTTACAAACTGAAAAACACCACCACACATTACTCTTTTTGTTTCGCTTTTTAAAACTAATTTATAAAACTAATTACTGTCAACTACTCTTTCTATAATCGGTCACACACACAAACACACATAATCACATATACCACATATATTTATAGCTTCCCCTGTCTCTATTTATCTCCCACACACACACCGTATAACAATTGACTAGTGCCATAAAGTTAAACACTTTAAAATATCTCCCCACACACATACACAAACGATCACCGCCACATGACAAGTGCCAACGTGTCATAATATTATTTTTTTTAAAATATAATATTATTAAACACTTTCACAAAATATCTTCCGGAATTTTAACACTTAGAAAAAAATATCTGCTGAAAATTAAATTATAGTAATGAGTAATGAGTAATAGATAATCATATATACCTTGTGTTTTTTTTCACCCATATAAACGGATCTTCATCGAAAAATGAAAGATCCTAATCGATACAACGAATGAGAAAAATTGAACGAACTCAAAACAAGTAAACATCATAATTTGACGATAACTCCAACAGAGCCAAACCACTACCAAAACATAACAACCAAGTAAAGTGCAACCACAACAAACTAAACTAGCGACAATGCACTTGAGACTAACAAACCTACCAATCTTACGCTTAAGACAACAAAAACATGCAATTGAAAAACAAGCTTAAGAGGGTATTTTACCGTTCCACTCATTCGATCGGTTTGTTCCATATATTTATCATTTTAATTATCCATTCTATTTTACTCCCTCAGTTCATCTTCATTCTTCTTCTTCCATCAACATTAAAGATAAAACTCTAATTTAATAACCTCTTCATTTATTATCTACGGATTCAAGCTACATGTACAGAAAAACACCAAATTGATTCTTTCAAATTTGAGTATCATCAATTCAGTTTCAGGTTGCGCACACATAACGACAAAAACAAATAACTTGGTTATGAATAATGGAATCAATATCATCTGGGCCGGAATGGGAGGTGAAATAAGTAGTCGTAAGAACATCAGTGATAGAATCAATCAAACGTTGGTCATCGTTATCTGGCATTCAGATCCGTAAAAAAGATATGCATTACAAGATTACTATACTAGAATATTTACGTCTTGTGAAATGTCCCGTTCTTATTGATTAAAAACGTTCCATATTAATTGATTTCGTTGCGAGGTTTTGACCTCTATATGAGACGTTTTTCAAAGACAGCATTCATTTTTAAAACAAACCATAACCTTTATTTCATAAATAAAGGTTTAAAAAGCTTTACGTAGATTATCAAATAATGATAATCTAAAATATCCTGTTTACACACGACCATTACATAATGGTTTACAATACAAATATGTTACATCGAAATCAGTTTCTTGAATGCAGTTTTTACACAATATCATACAAACATGGACTCCAAATCATGTCCTTATTTTAGTATGCAACAGCGGAAGCTCTTAGTATTCACCTGAGAATAAACATGCTTTAAACGTCAACAAAAATGTTGGTGAGTTATAGGTTTAACCTATATATATCAAATCATAATAATAGACCACAAGATTTCATATTTCAATACACATCCCATACATAGAGATAAAAATCATTCATATGGTGAACACCTGGTAACCGACAATAACAAGATGCATATATAAGAATATCCCCATCATTCCGGGACACCCTTCGGATATGATATAAATTTCGAAGTACTAAAGCATCCGGTACTTTGGATGGGGTTTGTTAGGCCCAATAGATCTATCTTTAGGATTCGCGTCAATTAGGGTGTCTGTTCCCTAATTCTTAGATTACCAGACTTAATAAAAAGGGGCATATTCGATTTCGATAATTCAACCATAGAATGTAGTTTCACGTACTTGTGTCTATTTTGTAAATCATTTATAAAACCTGCATGTATTCTCATCCCAAAAATATTAGATTTTAAAAGTGGGACTATAACTCACTTTCACAGATTTTTACTTCGTCGGGAAGTAAGACTTGGCCACTGGTTGATTCACGAACCTATAACAATATATACATATATATCAAAGTATGTTCAAAATATATTTACAACACTTTTAATATATTTTGATGTTTTAAGTTTATTAAGTCAGCTGTCCTCGTTAGTAACCTACAACTAGTTGTCCACAGTTAGATGTACAGAAATAAATCGATAAATATTATCTTGAATCAATCCACGACCCAGTGTATACGTATCTCAGTATTGATCACAACTCAAACTATATATATTTTGGAATCAACCTCAACCCTGTATAGCTAACTCCAATATTCACATATAGAGTGTCTATGGTTGTTCCGAAATATATATAGATGTGTCGACATGATAGGTCGAAACATTGTATACGTGTCTATGGTATCTCAAGATTACATAATATACAATACAAGTTGATTAAGTTATGGTTGGAATAGATTTGTTACCAATTTTCACGTAGCTAAAATGAGAAAAATTATCCAATCTTGTTTTACCCATAACTTCTTCATTTTAAATCCGTTTTGAGTGAATCAAATTGCTATGGTTTCATATTGAACTCAATTTTATGAATCTAAACAGAAAATGTATAGGTTTATAGTCGTAAAAATAAGTTACAAGTCGTTTTTGTAAAGGTAGTCATTTCAGTCGAAAGAACGACGTCTAGATGACCATTTTAGAAAACATACTTCCACTTTGAGTTTAACCATAATTTTTGGATATAGTTTCATGTTCATAATAAAAATCATTTTCTCAGAATAACAACTTTTAAATCAAAGTTTATCATAGTTTTTAATTAACTAACCCAAAACAGCCCGCGGTGTTACTACGACGGCGTAAATCCGGTTTTACGGTGTTTTTCGTGTTTCCAGGTTTTAAATCATTAAGTTAGCATATCATATAGATATAGAACATGTGTTTAGTTGATTTTAAAAGTCAAGTTAGAAGGATTAACTTTTGTTTGCGAACAAGTTTAGAATTAACTAAACTATGTTCTAGTGATTACAAGTTTAAACCTTCGAATAAGATAGCTTTATATGTATGAATCGAATGATGTTATGAACATCATTACTACCTTAATTTCCTTGGATAAACCTACTGGAAAAGAGAAAAATGGATCTAGCTTCAATGGATCCTTGGATGGCTCGAAGTTCTTGAAGCAGAATCATGACACGAAAACAAGTTCAAGTAAGATCATCACTTGAAATAAGATTGTTATAGTTATAGAAATTGAACCAAAGTTTGAATATGATTATTACCTTGTATTAGAATGATAACCTACTGTAAGAAACAAAGATTTCTTGAGGTTGGATGATCACCTTACAAGATTGGAAGTGAGCTAGCAAACTTGAAAGTATTCTTGATTTTATGAAACTAGAACTTTTGGAATTTATGAAGAACACTTAGAACTTGAAGATAGAACTTGAGAGAGATCAATTAGATGAAGAAAATTGAAGAATGAAAGTGTTTGTAGGTGTTTTTGGTCGTTGGTGTATGGATTAGATATAAAGGATATGTAATTTTGTTTTCATGTAAATAAGTCATGAATGATTACTCATATTTTTGTAATTTTATGAGATATTTCATGCTAGTTGCCAAATGATGGTTCCCACATGTGTTAGGTGACTCACATGGGCTACTAAGAGCTGATCATTGGAGTGTATATACCAATAGTACATACATCTAAAAGCTGTGTATTGTACGAGTACGAATACGAGTGCATACGAGTAGAATTGTTGATGAAACTGAACGAGGATGTAATTGTAAGAATTTTTGTTAAGTAGAAGTATTTTGATAAGTGTATTAAAGTCTTTAAAAAGTGTATAAATACATATTAAAACACTACATGTATATACATTTTAACTGAGTCATTAAGTCATCGTTAGTCGTTACATGTAAGTGTTGTTTTGAAACCTTTAAGTTAACGATCTCAATTAATGTTGTTAACCCATTGTTTATTATATCTAATGAGATGTTAAATTATTATATTATCATGATATTATGATATATTAATATATCTTAATATGATATATATACATTTAAATGTCGTTATAACGATAATCGTTACATATATGTCTCGTTTCGAAATCCTTAAGTTAGTAGTCTTGTTTATATGTATATAACTCATTGTTAATATACTTATGGAGATACTTACTTATCATAATCTCATGTTAACCATATGTATATCCATATATATATATCGTCATGTCATTTTTACAAGTTTTAACGTTCGTGAATCGCCGGTCAACTTGGGTGGTCAATTGTCTATATGAAACATATTTCAATTAATCAAGTCTTAACAAGTTTGATTGCTTAACATGTTGGAAACATTTAATCATGTAAATATCAATCTCAATTAATATATATAAACATGGAAAAGTTCGGGTCACTACAGTACCTACCCGTTAAATAAATTTCGTCCCGAAATTTTAAGCTGTTGAAGGTGTTGACGAATCTTCTGGAAATAGATGCGGGTATTTCTTCTTCATCTGATCTTCACGCTCCCAGGTGAACTCGGGTCCTCTACGAGCATTCCATCGAACCTTAACAATTGGTATCTTGTTTTGCTTAAGTCTTTTAACCTCACGATCCATTATTTCGACGGGTTCTTCGATGAATTGAAGTTTTTCGTTGATTTGGATTTCATCTAACGGAATAGTGAGATCTTCTTTAGCAAAACATTTCTTCAAATTCGAGACGTGGAAAGTGTTATGTACAGCTGCGAGTTGTTGAGGTAACTCAAGTCGGTAAGCTACTGGTCCGACACGATCAATAATCTTGAATGGTCCAATATACCTTGGATTTAATTTTCCTCATTTACCAAATCGAACAACGCCTTTCCAAGGTGAAACTTTAAGCATGACCATCTCTCCAATTTCAAATTCTATATCTTTTCTTTTAATGTCAGCGTAGCTCTTTTGTCGACTTTGGGCGGTTTTCAACCGTTGTTGAATTTGGATGATCTTCTCGGTAGTTTCTTGTATAATCTCCGGACCCGTAATCTGTCTATCCCCCACTTCACTCCAACAAATCGGAGACCTGCACTTTCTACCATAAATTGCTTCAAACGGCGCCATCTCAATGCTTGAATGGTAGCTGTTGTTGTAGGAAAATTCTGCTAACGGTAGATGTCGATCCCAACTGTTTCCGAAATCAATAACACATGCTCGTAGCATGTCTTCAAGCGTTTGTATCGTCCTTTCGCTCTGCACATCAGTTTATGGATGATAGGCAGTACTCATGTCTAGACGAGTTCCTAATGCTTGCTGTAATGTCTGCCAGAATCTTGAAATAAATCTGCCATCCCTATCAGAGATAATAGAGATTGGTATTCCATGTCTGGAGACGACTTCCTTTAAATACAGTCGTGCTAACTTCTCCATCTTGTCATCTTCTCTTATTGGCAGGAAGTGTGCTGATTTGGTGAGACGATCAACTATTACCCAAATAGTATCAAAACCACTTGCAGTCCTTGGCAATTTAGTGATGAAATCCATGGTAATGTTTTCCCATTTCCATTCTGGGATTTCAGGTTGTTGTAGTAGACCTGATGGTTTCTGATGTTCAGCTTTGACCTTAGAACACGTCAAACATTCTCCTACATATTTAGCAATATCGGCTTTCATACCTGGCCACCAAAAATGTTTCTTAAGATCCTTGTACATCTTCCCCGTTCCAGGATGTATTGAGTATCTAGTTTTATGAGCTTCTCTAAGTACCATTTCTCTCATATCTCCAAATTTTGGTACCCAAATTCTTTCAGCCCTATACCGGGTTCCGTCTTCTCGAATATTAAGATGCTTCTCCGATCCTTTGGGTATTTCATCCTTTAAATTTCCCTCTTTTAAAACTCCTTGTTGCGCCTCCTTTATTTGAGTAGTAAGGTTAGTGTGAATCATTATATTCATAGATTTTACTCGAATGGGTTCTCTGTCCTTTCTGCTCAAGGCGTCGGCTACCACATTTGCCTTTCCCGGGTGGTAACGAATCTCAAAGTCGTAATCATTCAACAATTCAATCCACCTACGCTGCCTCATATTCAGTTGTTTCTGATTAAATATGTGTTGAAGACTTTTGTGGTCGGTATATATAATACTTTTGACCCCATTTAAGTAGTGCCTCCAAGTCTTTAATGCAAAAACAACCGCGCCTAATTCCAAATCATGCGTCGTATAATTTTGCTCGTGAATCTTCAATTGTCTAGACGCATAAGCAATCACCTTCGTTCGTTGCATTAATACACAACCGAGACCTTGCTTTGATGCGTCACAATAAATCACAAAATCATCATTCCCTTCAGGCAATGACAATATAGGTGCCGTAGTTAGCTTTTTCTTCAATAATTGAAACGCCTTCTCTCGTTCATCCTTCCATTCAAATTTCTTCCCTTTATGCGTTAATGCAGTCAAGGGTTTTGCTATTCTGGAAAAGTCTTGGATGAACCTTCTGTAGTAACCAGCTAGTCCTAAAAACTGGCGTATGTGTTTCGGAGTTTTCGGGGTTTCCCACTTTTCAACAGTTTCTATCTTTGCCGGATCCACCTTAATACCTTCTTTGTTCACTATGTGACCGAGGAATTGAACTTCTTCCAACCAAAATGCACACTTTGAAAACTTAGCGTACAATTCTTCCTTCCTCAATACTTCTAACACCTTTCTCAAATGTTCACCGTGTTCTTGGTCATTCTTTGAGTAAATAAGTATGTCATCAATGAAAACAATGACAAACTTGTCAAGGTATGGTCCACACACTCGGTTCATAAGGTCCATGAACACAGCTGGTGCATTAGTTAAACCAAACGGCATGACCATAAACTCGTAATGACCGTAACGTGTTCTGAAAGCAGTCTTTGGAATATCATCTTCTTTCACCCGCATTTGATGATACCCAGAACGTAAGTCAATCTTTGAATAAACAGACGAGCCTTGTAGTTGATCAAATAAGTCGTCGATTCTCGGTAGTGGGTAGCGGTTCTTGATGGTAAGTTTGTTCAACTCTCGGTAGTCGATACACAACCTGAATGTACCATCTTTCTTCTTGACAAACAAAACAGGAGCTCCCCACGGTGATGTGCTTGGTCGAATGAAACCACGCTCTAAAAGTTCTTGTAATTGGCTTTGTAGTTCTTTCATCTCGCTGGGTGCGAGTCTGTAAGGAGCACGAGCTATTGGTGCAGCTCCTGGTACAAGATCTATTTGAAATTCAACGGATCGATGTGGGGGTAATCCCGGTAATTCTTTCAGAAATACATCGGGAAATTCTTTTGCAATGGGAACATCATTGATGCTCTTTTCTTCAGTTTGTACTTTCTCGACGTGTGCTAGAACAGCATAGCAACCTTTTCTTATTAGATTTTGTGCCTTCAAATTACTAATAAGATGTAGCTTCGTGTTGCCCTTTTCTCCGTACACCATTAAGGGTTTTCCTTTTTCTCGTATAATGCGAATTGCATTTTTGTAACAAATGATCTCTGCTTTCACTTCTTTCAACCAGTCCATACCGATTATCACATCAAAACTCCCTAACTCTACTGGTATCAAATCAATCTTAAATGTTTCGCTAACCAGTTTAATTTCTCGATTCCGACATATATTATCTGCTGAAATTAATTTACCATTTGCTAATTCGAGTAAAAATTTACTATCCAAAGGCGTCAATGGACAACTTAATTTAGCACAAAAATCTCTACTCATATAGCTTCTATCCGCACCCGAATCAAATAAAACGTAAGCAGATTTATTGTCAATAAGAAACGTACCCGTAACAAGCTCCGGGTCTTCCTGTGCCTCTGCCGCGTTAATATTGAAAACTCTTCCGCGGCCTTGTCCATTCGTGTTCTCCTGGTTCGGGCAATTTCTAATAATGTGGCCCGGTTTTCCACATTTATAACAAACTACATTGGCATAACTTGCTCTGACACTACTTGCTCCGCCATTACTCGTTCCGACACCATTTGTTCCTTTCGTTCTATTAACCCCTGGTCCGTAGACCTCACACTTCGCCGCGCTATGACCATTTCTTTTACACTTGTTGCAAAATTTGGTGCAGAACCCCGAGTGATACTTTTCACACCTTTGGCATAGCTGCTTCTGATTGTTGTTGTTGTTGCGGTTATTATTGTTGTTGGGATGATTGTTGTAGTTGCTGTTGTTGCTGTTGTTGTTGTTGTTGTTGTTGTTGTTGTTGGGACGTTTGTTGTAGTTGCGATTGTTGTTGCGATTGTTGGGATAATTGTTGCGATTATTATTGCTGTTGTTGTTGTATTGGTGATTCTTATCACCGTTTTCCTCCCACCTTCTTTTGACTTGCTTCACATTGGCCTCTTCAGCAGTCTGTTCTTTAATTCTTTCTTCAATCTGGTTCACTAGTTTGTGAGCCATTCTACATGCCTGTTGTATGGAGGCGGGCTCGTGTGAACTTATATCTTCTTGGATTCTTTCCGGTAATCCTTTCAGAAACGCGTCGATCTTCTCTTCCTCATCTTCGAATGCTCCCGGACACAATAGGCACAATTCTGTGAATCGTCTTTCGTACGTGGTAATATCAAATCCTTGGGTTCGTAACCCTCTAAGTTCTGTCTTAAGCTTATTGACCTCGGTTCTGGGACGGTACTTCTCGTTCATCAAGTGCTTGAATGCTGACCACGATAGTGCGTACGCATCGTCTTGTCCCACTTGCTCTAGATAGGTATTCCACCATGTTAACGCAGAACCTGTGAAGGTATGCGTAGCGTACTTTATTTTGTCCTCTTCAGTACACTTACTTATGGCAAACACCGATTCGACCTTCTCGGTCCACCGTTTCAATCCGATCGGTCCTTCGGTTCCATCAAATTCCAAAGGTTTGCAGGCAGTGAATTCTTTGTAGGTGCATCCTACACGATTTCCTGTACTGCTAGATCCAAGGTTATTGTTGGTATGTAGCGCAGCCTGTACTGCGGCTATGTTTGAAGCTAGAAAAGTACAGAATTCCTCTTCATTCATATTCACGGTGTGTCGAGTAGTCGGTGCCATTTCCTTCAAAATAGTCAAATGGAACAAGTTAATCATACAGAATATTAAGAGTAGTTAATAGTATTTCGTAGCATAATATGAACTCATTTATAAAAGCTTTTTCTTCATATTAGCATTTTATAAGTTTAAATTCGGGTAGTACCTACCCGTTAAGTTCATACTTAGTAGCAAATATACAATTCAACTACTACAATTCTATATGAAAAACTGATTATAATAATATTTCGCGTTCAAACTTTTATACAATATTTTACAAACTTACAATACCGCTTATTTTACATAAAGCATGAAATATAGCACAAAATAACTTTGATACAAGATAGTTGTGAAGATAATTCTAGCTAGTACACAAGTCGTTCAGCAAAGGCAATAAAGACACGTAATTCATACGTCCAGAAACAAGTCATGCATTCTGGTTTTACTAGGACTACTTCCCATCCTTGGTCTTGTGGAACATAACCGTTATGGCCGTTGATAAGACAGCGTGTTGTAACATCGTCAAAGGGACGAGGGTTACGTAATGTCCAACAGTCCCGTAACAATCTAAAAACCTCATTTCTTACCCCAATTACCGACTCCGTCACTTGTGGGAACGTTTTGTTTAATAGTTGTAGCCCGATGTTCTTGTTCTCACTTTGGTGAGAAGCGAACATTACTAATCCGTAAGCATAACATGCTTCTTTATGTTGCATGTTAGCCGTTTTTTCTAAATCATGAAGTCCAATATTCGGATATATTGAGTCAAAATAATTTCTTAACCCGTTGCGTAAAATAGCATTTGGGTTCCCCGCAATATATGCGTCAAAGTAAACACATCGTAACTTATGGGTTTCCCAATGTGATATCCCCCATCTTTCAAAAGAAAGTCTCTTATAAACCAAGACATTCTTGTAACGTTCTTCGAATATCTTACAAACTGATCTCGCCTTAAATAGTTGTGCCGAGGAATTCTGACCGACTCTAGACAAGATTTCATCAATCATGTCTCCGGGTAGGTCTCTTAAAATATTGGGTTGTCTATCCATTTTGTGTTTTTAAACTGTAAAATAGACAAGAGTTAGATTCATAAAAAAAATACTTATTAATACAAGCAATTTTTACATATATCATAAAGCATAAGCACATTATATTACATATATTACACCACACGAATACAACTATCTTATTCCGACTCGCTCGTTTCTTCTTCTTCTTCGGTTTTGGTTCGTTTTGCCAGGTTTCTAGGGATATATGATGTTCCCCTAATACGAGCCGTAATTTTCCACATTGGTTTAGAAAAACCTGGTGGTTTAGAGGTTCCCGGGTCATTTTTACAACTTAAGGACTTCGGGGGTTGACGATACATATAAAGTTCATCGGGGTTGGAATTAGATTTCTCTATTTTTATGCCCTTTCCCTTATTATTTTCTTTTGCCTTTTTAAATTCAGTTGGGGTAATTTCTATAACATCATCGGAATTCTCGTCGGAATCCGATTCATCGGAGAATTGGTAATCCTCCCAATATTTTGCTTCCTTGGCGGAAACACCATTGACCATAATTAACCTTGGTCGGTTGGTTGAGGATTTTCTTTTACTTAACCGTTTTATTATTTCCCCCACCGGTTCTATTTCTTCATCCGATTCCTCCTCTTCCGGTTCTGATTCTTCTTCCGGTTCCGACTCTTCTTCCGGTTCCTCTTCGGGAACTTGTGAATCAGTCCACGAATCATTCCAATTTACATTTGACTCTTCATTATTATTAGGTGAGTCAATGGGACTTGTTCTAGAGGTAGACATCTATCACATAATATCAAACGCGTTAAGAGATTAATATATCACATAATATTCACATGTTAAAAATATATAGTTTCCAACAAAATTTGTTAAGCAATCATTTTTCAAGTAAACACGGTCGAAGTCCAGACTCACTAATGCATCCTAACAAACTCGATAAGACACACTAATACAAAATTCTGGTTCTCTAAGACCAACGCTCTGATACCAACTGAAATGTCCCGTTCTTATTGATTAAAAACGTTCCATATTAATTGATTTCGTTGCGAGGTTTTGACCTCTATATGAGACGTTTTTCAAAGACAGCATTCATTTTTAAAACAAACCATAACCTTTATTTCATAAATAAAGGTTTAAAAAGCTTTACGTAGATTATCAAATAATGATAATCTAAAATATCCTGTTTACACACGACCATTACATAATGGTTTACAATACAAATATGTTACATCGAAATCAGTTTCTTGAATGCAGTTTTTACACAATATCATACAAACATGGACTCCAAATCATGTCCTTATTTTAGTATGCAACAGCGGAAGCTCTTAGTATTCACCTGAGAATAAACATGCTTTAAACGTCAACAAAAATGTTGGTGAGTTATAGGTTTAACCTATATATATCAAATCATAATAATAGACCACAAGATTTCATATTTCAATACACATCCCATACATAGAGATAAAAATCATTCATATGGTGAACACCTGGTAACCGACAATAACAAGATGCATATATAAGAATATCCCCATCATTCCGGGACACCCTTCGGATATGATATAAATTTCGAAGTACTAAAGCATCCGGTACTTTGGATGGGGTTTGTTAGGCCCAATAGATCTATCTTTAGGATTCGCGTCAATTAGGGTGTCTGTTCCCTAATTCTTAGATTACCAGACTTAATAAAAAGGGGCATATTCGATTTCGATAATTCAACCATAGAATGTAGTTTCACGTACTTGTGTCTATTTTGTAAATCATTTATAAAACCTGCATGTATTCTCATCCCAAAAATATTAGATTTTAAAAGTGGGACTATAACTCACTTTCACAGATTTTTACTTCGTCGGGAAGTAAGACTTGGCCACTGGTTGATTCACGAACCTATAACAATATATACATATATATCAAAGTATGTTCAAAATATATTTACAACACTTTTAATATATTTTGATGTTTTAAGTTTATTAAGTCAGCTGTCCTCGTTAGTAACCTACAACTAGTTGTCTACAGTTAGATGTACAGAAATAAATCGATAAATATTATCTTGAATCAATCCACGACCCAGTGTATACGTATCTCAGTATTGATCACAACATATTTTGGAATCAACCTCAACCCTGTATAGCTAACTCCAACATTCACATATAGAGTGTCTATGGTTGTTCCGAAATATATATAGATGTGTCGACATGATAGGTCGAAACATTGTATACGTGTCTATGGTATCTCAAGATTACATAATATACAATACAAGTTGATTAAGTTATGATTGGAATAGATTTGTTACCAATTTTCACGTAGCTAAAATGAGAAAAATTATCCAATCTTGTTTTACCCATAACTTCTTCATTTTAAATCCGTTTTGAGTGAATCAAATTGCTATGGTTTCATATTGAACTCAATTTTATGAATCTAAACAGAAAATGTATAGGTTTATAGTCGTAAAAATAAGTTACAAGTCGTTTTTGTAAAGGTAGTCATTTCAGTCGAAAGAACGACGTCTAGATGACCATTTTAGAAAACATACTTCCACTTTGAGTTTAACCATAATTTTTGGATATAGTTTCATGTTCATAATAAAAATCATTTTCTCAGAATAACAACTTTTAAATCAAAGTTTATCATAGTTTTTAATTAACTAACCCAAAACAGCCCGCGGTGTTACTACGACGGCGTAAATCCGGTTTTACGGTGTTTTTCGTGTTTCCAGGTTTTAAATCATTAAGTTAGCATATCATATAGATATAGAACATGTGTTTAGTTGATTTTAAAAGTCAAGTTAGAAGGATTAACTTTTGTTTGCGAACAAGTTTAGAATTAACTAAACTATGTTCTAGTGATTACAAGTTTAAACCTTCGAATAAGATAGCTTTATATGTATGAATCGAATGATGTTATGAACATCATTACTACCTTAATTTCCTTGGATAAACCTACTGGAAAAGAGAAAAATGGATCTAGCTTCAATGGATCCTTGGATGGCTCGAAGTTCTTGAAGCAAAATCATGACACGAAAACAAGTTCAAGTAAGATCATCACTTGAAATAAGATTGTTATAGTTATAGAAATTGAACCAAAGTTTGAATATGATTATTACCTTGTATTAGAATGATAACCTACTGTAAGAAACAAAGATTTCTTGAGGTTGGATGATCACCTTACAAGATTGGAAGTGAGCTAGCAAACTTGAAAGTATTCTTGATTTTATGAAACTAGAACTTTTGGAATTTATGAAGAACACTTAGAACTTGAAGATAGAACTTGAGAGAGATCAATTAGATGAAGAAAATTGAAGAATGAAAGTGTTTGTAGGTGTTTTTGGTCGTTGGTGTATGGATTAGATATAAAGGATATGTAATTTTGTTTTCATGTAAATAAGTCATGAATGATTACTCATATTTTTGTAATTTTATGAGATATTTCATGCTAGTTGTCAAATGATGGTTCCCACATGTGTTAGGTGACTCACATAGGCTGCTAAGAGCTGATCATTGGAGTGTATATACCAATAGTACATACATCTAAAAGCTGTGTATTGTACGAGTACGAATACGAGTGCATACGAGTAGAATTGTTGATGAAACTGAACGAGGATGTAATTGTAAGAATTTTTGTTAAGTAGAAGTATTTTGATAAGTGTATTAAAGTCTTTAAAAAGTGTATAAATACATATTAAAACACTACATGTATATACATTTTAACTGAGTCGTTAAGTCATCGTTAGTCGTTACATGTAAGTGTTGTTTTGAAACCTTTAAGTTAACGATCTCAATTAATGTTGTTAACCCATTGTTTATTATATCTAATGAGATGTTAAATTGTTATATTATCATGATATTATGATATATTAATATATCTTAATATGATATATATACATTTAAATGTCGTTATAACGATAATCGTTACATATATGTCTCGTTTCGAAATCCTTAAGTTAGTAGTCTTGTTTATATGTATATAACTCATTGTTAATATACTTATGGAGATACTTACTTATCATAATCTCATGTTAACCATATGTATATCCATATATATATATCGTCATGTCATTTTTACAAGTTTTAACGTTCGTGAATCGCCGGTCAACTTGGGTGGTCAATTGTCTATATGAAACATATTTCAATTAATCAAGTCTTATCAAGTTTGATTGCTTAACATGTTGGAAACATTTAATCATGTAAATATCAATCTCAATTAATATATATAAACATGGAAAAGTTCGGGTCACTACATCTTGCTATTAAAGATTCCATTGCATCTAAAGACATTGATGCTGAAAAACGTCATTGCGATTTCACTACCGCCGGTCATGATATGAAACGACCCAACCCGTTATCCTTCCAAAAACGTGCCATAAAAAAAATTCTGGGTCAGTGCATCTGGACGGCGTCCAGTAATCTGGACGGCGTCCAGCTCTGAAGGACTGGACGGCGTCCAGCCATCTGGGACGGCGTCCAAATACGCTAAAAAGTTCTGATCAGTTTTTCTTATACACGCGAGCGAAAAACCCGCTTCCCGACACTTTTAAACCAAAACACTTTCACAATATGTTATAATAATTAAAACTAAGAGTTTTCCATAATAAAACCGAGTTTTACAACCTCGGGCCCACGTCGACCCAAATTACAATCAAGTGACCATTTCGACCCATTTAGTTAAATTCAAACATAGACCGAGCGTGGGATTGGGGATACGCTACCCAATCCTAATCAAATCCAAAAGCAAGATCTTCTAAGGCAACCTAGCCAAGATCTCTAATCCCCATGCTTACCCGAGCCGCCACCACGCAAACCTATAAAAATATCAACAACGAGAGGGTAAGCTAATGCTTAGTGAATGTAAAGATACTATACACATACATATGCATAAAATGGCTATGCATCACCAAGCATCGAAATAAACACATACCGGCTCCGCATGGTAAACAACTACAAAAGAACACATACACAAAGTAGCTACACGCTACGTAACCACCAAGCTAACGCCTCAAGATTAGCTACAACACAACGATAAGTATATACGCGTATGTAACAAATATAATCAACAATAACGATAAGGTTAACCCCTTAACCCAAACTACATGAAGGTCGGCCGAACTATCCGAACCTTAGTGAATTCGCACTACCCGAGATTCACTTCCTTCACCACTTCTACAGCCGTTGTTGGCCGAACTACCCGAGCCTTAGTGAATTCGCACAACTCAAAATTCACCACCTCATCACCAAGATGACCGAAACAACCCGAGTCATCATGAATCTGCACTAACCGAGATTCATTTCCTCAACAACAAATGCTAGCAACCCATCGCCAAAAGGGTTATCCAAAACGCTAGCCAATTCACAATACCAAGGGTAAAAACCCACAACGCATAAGCGTATCACATGGACCCGAAGTACAAGAGGAGTCCATTCAACCACAACAACAACATAGAGTAAACCCAAGCAAGGGTCACTCTACACACACGCACCCATTCTACACATACACATGTGCATAGTAAATTTACACTCACCTTAAATGCCTCGATGAAGTGAAATCCAAAATCTGCAACACGTCAAAGGAAAGTACCTATTCCATTAATCACAAATACAACAACACAATTAGGGTTGACCTACAAACCAACCCAATTTACACTTAGTGCAATTTCGATCAAAATGCACTTCCAAGCACCAACCGCGCCCAAACTAACCAATATTCACTAACACGAGCGAAAATGGTCCTAACACACCAATTAAACCCTAACACAAGCGTTAAACACGTGTCATACCTATTTTGACACCAAAACCTTAATTTTGACCCATTTCGAAATTAGTTAACCAAACACACCCAAAAGTGTTCCAACACTTCCATAATCACTAAACCTAGTGATTAAAATCAAGATCAAAGCCTAATCAAGGCCAAATCGTCAACCAACCCAAAACTCGCCAAGTGACAAGAATAACTAGTCACCATGAACCCACTTCATCATCTAAAAGGGTTTTACAACAAACTAGGTCAAAACCCTAACTTGAATATCAAATCTAACAAATGAAATTCGGAGTTTGAGCTTACCAATACCACCACAACGTAGCTAGGAGCGAGATGAACAACTTTAATGTAGTGACCCGAACTTTTCCATGTTTATATATATTAATTGAGATTGATATTTACATGATTAAATGTTTCCAACATGTTAAGCAATCAAACTTGTTAAGACTTGATTAATTGAAATAGGTTTCATATAGACAATTGACCACCCAAGTTGACCGGTGATTCACGAACGTTAAAACTTGTAAAAACTATATGATGACATATATATGGTTATATATATAGTTAACATGATATTATGATATGTAAACATATCATTAAGTATATTAACAATGAACTACGTATGTAAAAACAAGACTACTAACTTAATGATTTTGAAACGAGACATATATGTAACGATTATCGTTGTAACGACATTTAATGTATATATATCATATTAAGAGATATTCGTACATCATAATATCATGATAATATAATAATTTAAAATCTCTTTTGATATTATAAACATTGGGTTAACAACATTTAACAAGATCGTTAACCTAAAGGTTTCAAAACAACATTTACATGTAACGACTAACGACGACTTAACGACTCAGTTAAAATGTATATACATGTAGTGTTTTAATATGTATTCATACACTTTTGAAAGACTTCAAGACACTTATCAAAATACTTCTACTTAACAAAAATGCTTACAATTACATCCTCGTTCAGTTTCATCAACAATTCTACTCGTATGCACCCGTATTCGTACTCGTACAATACACAGCTTTTAGATGTATGTACCATTGGTATATACACTCCAATGATCAGCTCTTAGCAGCCCATGTGAGTCACCTAACACATGTGGGAACCATCATTTGGCAACTAACATGAAATATCTCATAAAATTACAAAAATATGAGTAATCATTCATGACTTATTTACATGAAAACAAAATTACATATCCTTTATATCTAATCCATACACCAACGACCAAAAACACCTACAAACACTTTCATTCTTCAATTTTCTTCATCTAATTGATCTCTCTCAAGTTCTATCTTCAAGTTCTAAGTGTTCTTCATAAATTCCAAAAGTTATAGTTTCATAAAATCAAGAATACTTTCAAGATTGCTAGCTCACTTCCAATCTTGTAAGGTGATCATCCAACCTCAAGAAATCTTTGTTTCTTACAGTAGGTTATCATTCTAATACAAGGTAATAATCATATTCAAACTTTGGTTCAATTTCTATAACTATAACAATCTTATTTCAAGTGATGATCTTACTTGAACTTGTTTTCGTGTCATGATTTTGCTTCAAGAACTTTGAGCCATCCAAGGATCCATTGAAGCTAGATCCATTTTTCTCTTTTTCAGTAGGTTCATCCAAGGAACTTAAGGTAGTAATGATGTTCATAACATCATTCGATTCATACATATAAAGCTATCTTATTCGAAGGTTTAAACTTGTAATCACTAGAACATAGTTTAGTTAATTCTAAACTTGTTCGCAAACAAAAGTTAATCCTTCTAACTTGACTTTTAAAATCAACTAAACACATGTTCTATATCTATATGATATGCTAACTTAATGATTTAAAACCTGGAAACACGAAAAACACCGCAAAACCGGATTTACGCCGTCGTAGTAACACCGCGGGCTGTTTTGGGTTAGTTAATTAAAAACTATGATAAACTTTGATTTAAAAGTTGTTATTCTGAGAAAATGATTTTTATTATGAACATGAAACTATATCCAAAAATTATGGTTAAACTCAAAGTGGAAGTATGTTTTCTAAAATGGTCATCTAGACGTCGTTCTTTCGACTGAAATGACTACCTTTACAAAAACGACTTGTAACTTATTTTTCCGACTATAAACCTATACTTTTTCTGTTTAGATTCATAAAATAGAGTTCAATATGAAACCATAGCAATTTGATTCACTCAAAACGGATTTAAAATGAAGAAGTTATGGGTAAAACAAGATTGGATAATTTTTCTCATTTTAGCTACGTGAAAATTGGTAACAAATCTATTCCAACCATAACTTAATCAACTTGTATTGTATATTATGTAATCTTGAGATACCATAGACACGTATACAATGTTTCGACCTATCATGTCGACACATCTATATATATTTCGGAACAACCATAGACACTCTATATGTGAATGTTGGAGTTAGCTATACAGGGTTGAGGTTGATTCCAAAATATATATAGTTTGAGTTGTGATCAATACTGAGATACGTATACACTGGGTCGTGGATTGATTCAAGATAATATTTATCGATTTATTTCTGTACATCTAACTATGGACAACTAGTTGTAGGTTACTAACGAGGACAGCTGACTTAATAAACTTAAAACATCAAAATATATTAAAAGTGTTGTAAATATATTTTGAACATACTTTGATATATATTTATATATTGTTATAGGTTCGTGAATCAACCAGTGGCCAAGTCTTACTTCCCGACGAAGTAAAAATCTGTGAAAGTGAGTTATAGTCCCACTTTTAAAATCTAATATTTTTGGGATGAGAATACATGCAGGTTTTATAAATGATTTACAAAATAGACACAAGTACGTGAAACTACATTCTATGGTTGAATTATCGAAATCGAATATGCCCCTTTTTATTAAGTCTGGTAATCTAAGAATTAGGGAACAGACACCCTAATTGACGCGAATCCTAAAGATAGATCTATTGGGCCTAACAAACCCCATCCAAAGTACCGGATGCTTTAGTACTTCGAAAAGTATATCATATCCGAAGGGTGTCCCGGAATGATGGGGATATTCTTATATATGCATTTTGTTAATGTCGGTTACCAGGTGTTCACCATATGAATGATTTTTATCTCTATGTATGGGATGTGTATTGAAATATGAAATCTTGTGGTCTATTATTATGATTTGATATATATAGGTTAAACCTATAACTCACCAACATTTTTGTTGACGTTTTAAGCATGTTTATTCTCAGGTGATTATTAAGAGCTTCCGCTGTTGCATACTTAAATAAGGACGAGATTTGGAGTCCATGCTTGTATGATATTGTGTAAAAACTGCATTCAAGAAACTTATTTTGTTGTAACATATTTGTATTGTAAACCATTATGTAATGGTCGTGTGTAAACAGGATATTTTAGATTATCATTATTTGATAATCTACGTAAAGCTTTTTGAACCTTTATTGATGAAATAAAGGTTATGGTTTGTTTTAAAATGAATGCAGTCTTTGAAAAACGTCTCATATAGAGGTCAAAACCTCGCAACGAAATCAATTAATATGGAACGTTTTTAATCAATAAGAACGGGACATTTCAGTTGGTATCAGAGCGTTGGTCTTAGAGAACCAGGAAATTTGCATTAGTGTGTCTTATCGAGTTTGTTAGGATGCATTAGTGAGTCTGGACTTCGACCGTGTTTTCTTTTAAAATGATTGCTTTTTGTTGGAAACTATATATTTTTAACATATGAATATTATGTGATATATTAATCTCTTAACGTGTTTGATATTATGTGATAGATGTCTACCTCTAGAACAAGTCCCATTGACTCACCTAATAATAATGAAGAGTCAAATGTAAATTGGAATGATTCGTGGACTGATTCACAAGTTCCCGAAGAGGAACCGGAAGAGGAGTCGGAACCGGAAGAAGAATCGGAACCGGAAGAAGAATCGGAACCGGAAGAAGAAATAGAACCGGTGGGGGAAATAATAAAACGGTTAGGTAAAAGAGAATCCTCAACCAACCGACCAAGGTTAATTATGGTCAATGGTGTTTCCGCCAAGGAAGCAAAATATTGGGAGGATTACCAATTCTCCGATGAATCGGATTCCGATGATGTTATAGAAATTACCCCAACTGAATTTAAAAAGGCAGAAGAAAATAATAAGGGAAAGGGCATAAAAATAGAGAAATCTAATTCCAACCCCGATGAACTTTATATGTATCGTCAACCCCCGAAGTCCTTAAGTTGTAACAATGACCCGGGAACCTCTAAACCACCAGGTTTTTCTAAACCAATGTGGACAACGACGGCTTGTATTAGGGGAACATCATATATCCCTAGAAACTTGGCAAAACGAACCAAAACCGAACAAGAAGAAACGAGCGAGTCGGAATAAGATAGTTGTATTCGTGTGGTGTAATATATGTAATATAGTGTGCTTATGCTTTATGATATATGTAAAAATTGCTTGTATTAATAAGTATTTTTTTTATGAATCTAACTCTTGTCTATTTTACAGTATAAAAACACAAAATGGATAGACAACCCAATATTTTAAGAGACCTACCCGGAGACATGATTGATGAAATCTTGTCTAGAGTCGGTCAGAATTCCTCGGCACAACTATTTAAGGCGAGATCAGTTTGTAAGACATTCGAAGAACGTTCCAAGAATGTCTTGGTTTATAAGAGACTTTCGTTTGAAAGATGGGGGATATCACATTGGGAAACCCATAAGTTACGATGTGTTTACTTTGACGCATATATTGCGGGGAACCCAAATGCTATTTTACGCAACGGGTTAAGAAATTATTTTGACTCAATATATCCGAATATTGGACTTCGTGATTTAGAAAAAGTGGCTAACATGCAACATAAAGAAGCATGTTATGCTTACGGATTAGTAATGTTCGCTTCTCACCAAAGTGAGAACAAGAACATCGGGCTACAACTATTAAACAAAACGTTTCCACAAGTGACGGAGTCGGTAATTGGGGTAAGAAATGAGGTTTTTAGATTGTTACGGGACTGTTGGACATTACGTAACCCTCGTCTCTTTGATGACGTTACAACACGCTGTCTTATCAACGGCCATAATGGTTATGTTCCACAAGACCAAGGATGGGAAGTAGTCCTAGTAAAACCAGAATGCATGACTTGTTTCTGGACGTATGAATTACGTGTCTTTATTGCCTTTGCTGAACGACTTGTGTACTAGCTAGAATTATCTTCACAACTATCTTGTATCAAAGTTATTGTGTGCTATATTTCATGCTTTATGTAAAATAAGCGGTATTGTAAGTTTGTAAAATATTGTATAAAAGTTTGAACGCGAAATATTATTATAATCAGTTTTTCATATAGAATTGTAGTAGTTGAATTGTATATTAGCTACTAAGTATGAACTTAACGGGTAGGTACTACCCGAATTTAAACTTATAAAACGCTAATATGAAGAAAAAGCTTTTATAAATGAGTTCATATTATGCTACGAAATACTATTAACTACTCTTAATATTCTGTATGATTAACTTGTTCCATTTGACTATTTTGAAGGAAATGGCACCGACTACTCGACACACCGTGAATATGAATGAAGAGGAATTCCGTACTTTTCTAGCTTCAAACATAGCCGCAGTACAGGCTGCGCTACATACCAACAATAACCTTGGATCTAGCAGTACAGGAAATCGTGTAGGATGCACCTACAAAGAATTCACTGCCTGCAAACCTTTGGAATTTGATGGAACCGAAGGACCGATAGGATTGAAACGGTGGACCGAGAAGGTCGAATCGGTGTTTGCCATAAGTAAGTGTACTGAAGAGGACAAAGTGAAGTACGCTACGCATACCTTCACAGGTTCTGCGTTAACATGGTGGAATACCTATCTAGAGCAAGTGGGACAAGACGATGCGTACGCACTACCGTGGTCAGCATTCAAGCACTTGATGAACGAGAAGTACCGTCCCAGAACCGAGGTCAATAAGCTCAAGACAGAACTTAGAGGGTTACGAACCCAAGGATTCGATATTACCACGTACGAAAGACGATTCACAGAATTGTGCCTATTGTGTCCGGGAGCATTTGAAGATGAGGAAGAGAAGATCGACGCGTTTGTGAAAGGATTACCGGAAAGAATCCAAGAAGATATAAGTTCACATGAGCCCGCCTCTATACAGCAGGCATGTAGAATGGCTCACAAACTAGTGAACCAGATTGAAGAAAGAATTAAAGAACAGACTGCTGAAGAGGCCAATGTGAAGCAAGTCAAAAGAAAGTGGGAAGAAAACGGTGATAAGAATCACCAATACAACAACAACAGCAATTACAACAATAATCGCAACAATTATCCCAACAATCGCAACATCAATCGCAACTACAACAAACGGCCCAACAACAACAACAACAACAACAACAACAGCAACTACAACAATCATCCCAACAACAATAATAACCGCAACAACAACAACAATCAGAAGCAGCTATGCCAAAGGTGTGAAAAGTATCACTCGGGGTTCTGCACTAAATTTTGCAACAAGTGTAAAAGAAATGGTCATAGCGCGGCGAAGTGTGAGGTCTACGGACCAGGGGTTAATAGAACGAAAGGAACAAATGGTGTCGGAACGAGTAATGGCGGAGCAAGTAGTGTCGGAGCAAGTTATGCCAATGTAGTTTGTTATAAATGTGGAAAACCGGGCCACATTATTAGAAATTGCCCGAACCAGGAGAACACGAATGGACAAGGCCGCGGAAGAGTTTTCAATATTAATGCGGCAGAGGCACAGGAAGACCCGGAGCTTGTTACGGGTACGTTTCTTATTGACAATAAATCTGCTTACGTTTTATTTGATTCGGGTGCGGATAGAAGCTATATGAGTATAGATTTTTGTGCTAAATTAAGTTGTCCATTGACGCCTTTGGATAGTAAATTTTTACTCGAATTAGCAAATGGTAAATTAATTTCAGCAGATAATATATGTCGGAATCGAGAAATTAAACTGGTTAGCGAAACATTTAAGATTGATTTGATACCAGTAGAGTTAGGGAGTTTTGATGTGATAATCGGTATGGACTGGTTGAAAGAAGTGAAAGCAGAGATCGTCTGTTACAAAAATGCAATTCACATTATACGAGAAAAAGGAAAACCCTTAATGGTGTACGGAGAAAAGGGCAACACGAAGCTACATCTTATTAGTAATTTGAAGGCACAAAAACTAATAAGAAAAGGTTGCTATGCTGTTCTAGCACACGTCGAGAAAGTACAAACTGAAGAAAAGAGCATCAATGATGTTCCCATTGCAAAAGAATTTCCCGATGTATTTCCGAAAGAATTACCGGGATTACCCCACATCGATCCGTTGAATTTCAAATAGATCTTGTACCAGGAGCTGCACCAATAGCTCGTGCTCCTTACAGACTCGCACCCAGCGAGATGAAAGAACTGCAAAGCCAATTACAAGAACTTTTAGAGCGTGGTTTCATTCGGCCAAGCACATCACCGTGGGGAGCTCCTGTTTTGTTTGTCAAGAAGAAAGATGGTACATTCAGGTTGTGTATCGACTACCGAGAGTTGAACAAACTTACCATCAAGAACCGCTACCCACTACCGAGAATCGATGACTTATTTGATCAACTACAAGGCTCGTCTGTTTATTCAAAGATTGACTTACGTTCCGGGTATCATCAAATGCGGGTGAAAGAAGATGATATTCCAAAGACTGCTTTCAGAACACGTTACGGTCATTACGAGTTTATGGTCATGCTGTTTGGTTTAACTAATGCACCAGCTGTGTTCATGGACCTTATGAACCGAGTGTGTGGACCATACCTTGACAAGTTTGTCATTGTTTTCATTGATGACATACTTATTTACTCAAAGAATGACCAAGAACACGGTGAACATTTGAGAAAGGTGTTAGAAGTATTGAGGAAGGAAGAATTGTACGCTAAGTTTTCAAAGTGTGCATTTTGGTTGGAAGAAGTTCAATTCCTCGGTCACATAGTGAACAAAGAAGGTATTAAGGTGGATCCAGCAAAGATAGAAACTGTTGAAAAGTGGGAAACCCCGAAAACTCCGAAACACATACGCCAGTTTTTAGGACTAGCTGGTTACTACAGAAGGTTCATCCAAGACTTTTCCAGAATAGCAAAACCCTTGACTGCATTAACGCATAAAGGGAAGAAATTTGAATGGAATGATGAATAAGAGAAAGCGTTTCAGTTATTGAAGAAAAAGCTAACTACGGCACCTATATTGTCATTGCCTGAAGGGAATGATGATTTTGTGATTTATTGTGATGCATCAAAGCAAGGTCTCGGTTGTGTATTAATGCAACGAACGAAGGTGATTGCTTATGCGTCTAGACAATTGAAGATTCACGAACATAATTATACGACGCATGATTTGGAATTAGGCGCGTTTGTTTTTGCATTAAAGACTTGGAGGCACTACTTATATGGGGTCAAAAGTATTATATATACCGACCACAAAAGTCTTCAACACATATTTAATCAGAAACAACTGAATATGAGGCAGCGTAGGTGGATTGAATTATTGAATGATTACGACTTTGAGATTCGTTACCACCCGGGGAAGGCAAATGTGGTAGCCGATGCCTTGAGCAGGAAGGACAGAGAACCCATTCGAGTAAAATCTATGAATATAATGATTCATAATAACCTTACTACTCAAATAAAGGAGGCGCAACAAGGAGTTTTAAAAGAGGGAAATTTAAAGGATGAAATACCCAAAGGATCGGAGAAACATCTTAATATTCGGGAAGACGGAACCCGGTATAGGGCTGAAAGGATTTGGGTACCAAAATTTGGAGATACGAGAGAAATGGTACTTAGAGAAGCTCATAAAACCAGATACTCAATACATCCTGGAACGGGGAAGATGTACAAGGATCTCAAGAAACATTTTTGGTGGCCGGGTATGAAAGCCGATGTTGCTAAATACGTAGGAGAATGTTTGACGTGTTCTAAGGTCAAAGCTGAGCATCAGAAACCATCAGGTCTACTTCAACAACCTGAAATCCCGGAATGGAAATGGGAAAACATTACCATGGATTTCATCACTAAATTGCCAAGGACTGCAAGTGGTTTTGATACTATTTGGGTAATAGTTGATCGTCTCACCAAATCAGCACACTTCTTGCCAATAAGAGAAGATGACAAGATGGAGAAGTTAGCACGACTGTATTTGAAGGAAGTCATCTCCAGACATGGAATACCAATCTCTATTATCTCTGATAGGGATGGCAGATTTATTTCAAGATTCTGGCAGACATTACAGCAAGCATTAGGAACTCGTCTAGACATGAGTACTGCCTATCATCCACAAACTGATGGGCAGAGCGAAAGGATGATACAAACGCTTGAAGACATGCTACGAGCATGTGTTATTGATTTCGGAAACAGTTGGGATCGACATCTACCGTTAGCAGAATTTTCCTACAACAACAGCTACCATTCAAGCATTGAGATGGCGCCGTTTGAAGCACTTTATGGTAGAAAGTGCAGGTCTCCAATTTGTTGGAGTGAAGTGGGGTATAGACAGATTACGGGTCCGGAGATTATACAAGAAACTACCGAGAAGATCATCCAAATTCAACAACGGTTGAAAACCGCCCAAAGTCGACAAAAGAGCTACGCTGACATTAAAAGAAAAGATATAGAATTTGAAATTGAAGAGATGGTCATGCTTAAAGTTGCACCTTGGAAAGGCGTTGTTCGATTTGGTAAACGAGGGAAATTAAATCCAAGGTATATTGGACCATTCAAGATTATTGATCGTGTCGGACCAGTAGCTTACCGACTTGAATTACCTCAACAACTCGCGGCTGTACATACACTTTCCACGTCTCGAATTTGAAGAAATGTTTTGCTAAAGAAGATCTCACTATTCCGTTAGATGAAATTCAAATCAACGAAAAACTTCAATTCATCGAAGAACCCGTCGAAATAATGTATCGTGAGGTTAAAAGACTTAAGCAAAACAAGATACCAATTGTTAAGGTTCGATGGAATGCTCGTAGAGGACCCGAGTTCACCTGGGAGCGTGAAGATCAGATGAAGAAGAAATACCCGCATCTATTTCCAGAAGATTCGTCAACACCTTCAACAGCTTAAAATTTCGGGACGAAATTTATTTAACGGGTAGGTACTGTAGTGACCCGAACTTTTCCATGTTTATATATATTAATTGAGATTGATATTTACATGATTAAATGTTTCTAACATGTTAAGCAATCAAACTTGTTAAGACTCGATTAATTGAAATAGGTTTCATATAGACAATTGACCACCCAAGTTGACCGGTGATTCACGAACGTTAAAACTTGTAAAAACTATATGATGACATATATATGGTTATATATATAGTTAACATGATATTATGATATGTAAACATATCATTAAGTATATTAACAATGAACTACATATGTAAAAACAAGACTACTAACTTAATGATTTTGAAACGAGACATATATGTAACGATTATCGTTGTAACGACATTTAATGTATATATATCATATTAAGAGATATTCGTACATCATAATATCATGATAATATAATAATTTAAAATCTATTTTGATATTATAAACATTGGGTTAACAACATTTAACAAGATCGTTAACCTAAAGGTTTCAAAACAACATTTACATGTAACGACTAACGACGACTTAACGACTCAGTTAAAATGTATATACATGTAGTGTTTTAATATGTATTCATACACTTTTGAAAGACTTCAAGACACTTATCAAAATACTTCTACTTAACAAAAATGCTTACAATTACATCCTCGTTCAGTTTCATCAACAATTCTACTCGTATGCACCCGTATTCGTACTCGTACAATACACAGCTTTTAGATGTATGTACCATTGGTATATACACTAGAATTATCAGCTCTTAGCAGCCCATGTGAGTCACCTAACACATGTGGGAACCATCATTTGGCAACTAACATGAAATATCTCATAAAATTACAAAAATATGAGTAATCATTCATGACTTATTTACATGAAAACAAAATTACATATCCTTTATATCTAATCCATACACCAACGACCAAAAACACCTACAAACACTTTCATTCTTCAATTTTCTTCATCTAATTGATCTCTCTCAAGTTCTATCTTCAAGTTCTAAGTGTTCTTCATAAATTCCAAAAGTTATAGTTTCATAAAATCAAGAATACTTTCAAGATTGCTAGCTCACTTCCAATCTTGTAAGGTGATCATCCAACCTCAAGAAATCTTTGTTTCTTACAGTAGGTTATCATTCTAATACAAGGTAATAATCATATTCAAACTTTGGTTCAATTTCTATAACTATAACAATCGTATTTCAAGTGATGATCTTACTTGAACTTGTTTTCGTGTCATGATTTTGCTTCAAGAACTTTGAGCCATCCAAGGATCCATTGAAGCTAGATCCATTTTTATCTTTTCCAGTAGGTTCATCCAAGGAACTTAAGGTAGTAATGATGTTCATAACATCATTCGATTCATACATATAAAGCTATCTTATTCGAAGGTTTAAACTTGTAATCACTAGAACATAGTTTAGTTAATTCTAAACTTGTTCGCAAACAAAAGTTAATCCTTCTAACTTGACTTTTAAAATCAACTAAACACATGTTCTATATCTATATGATATGCTAACTTAATGATTTAAAACCTGGAAACACGAAAAACACCGCAAAACCGGATTTACGCCGTCGTAGTAACACCGCGGGCTGTTTTGGGTTAGTTAATTAAAAACTATGATAAACTTTGATTTAAAAGTTGTTATTCTGAGAAAATGATTTTTATTATGAACATGAAACTATATCCAAAAATTATGGTTAAACTCAAAGTGGAAGTATGTTTTCTAAAATGGTCATCTAGACGTCGTTCTTTCGACTGAAATGACTACCTTTACAAAAACGACTTGTAACTTATTTTTCCGACTATAAACCTATACTTTTTCTGTTTAGATTCATAAAATAGAGTTCAATATAAAACCATAGCAATTTGATTCACTCAAAACGGATTTAAAATGAAGAAGTTATGGGTAAAACAAGATTGGATAATTTTTCTCATTTTAGCTACGTGAAAATTGGTAACAAATCTATTCCAACCATAACTTAATCAACTTGTATTGTATATTATGTAATCTTGAGATACCATAGACACGTATACAATGTTTCGACCTATCATGTCGACACATCTATATATATTTCGGAACAACCATAGACACTCTATATGTGAATGTTGGAGTTAGCTATACAGGGTTGAGGTTGATTCCAAAATATATATAGTTTGAGTTGTGATCAATACTGAGATACGTATACACTGGGTCGTGGATTGATTCAAGATAATATTTATCGATTTATTTCTGTACATCTAACTGTGGAAAACTAGTTGTAGGTTACTAACGAGGACAGCTGACTTAATAAACTTAAAACATCAAAATATATTAAAAGTGTTGTAAATATATTTTGAACATACTTTGATATATATGTATATATTGTTATAGGTTCGTGAATCAACCAGTGGCCAAGTCTTACTTCCCGACGAAGTAAAAATCTGTGAAAGTGAGTTATAGTCCCACTTTTAAAATCTAATATTTTTGGGATGAGAATACATGCAGGTTTTATAAATGATTTACAAAATAGACACAAGTACGTGAAACTACATTCTATGGTTGAATTATCGAAATCGAATATGCCCCTTTTTATTAAGTCTGGTAATCTAAGAATTAGGGAACAGACACCCTAATTGACGCGAATCCTAAAGATAGATCTATTGGGCCTAACAAACCCCATCCAAAGTACCGGATGCTTTAGTACTTCGAAATGTATATCATATCTGAAGGGTGTCCCGGAATGATGGGGATATTCTTATATATGCATTTTGTTAATGTCGGTTACCAGGTGTTCACCATATGAATGATTTTTATCTCTATGTATGGGATGTGTATTGAAATATGAAATCTTGTGGTCTATTATTATGATTTGATATATATAGGTTAAACCTATAACTCACCAACATTTTTGTTGACGTTTTAAGCATGTTTATTCTCAGGTGATTATTAAGAGCTTCCGCTGTCGCATACTTAAATAAGGACGAGATTTGGAGTCCATGCTTGTATGATATTGTGTAAAAACTGCATTCAAGAAACTTATTTTGTTGTAACATATTTGTATTGTAAACCATTATGTAATGGTCGTGTGTAAACAGGATATTTTAGATTATCATTATTTGATAATCTACGTAAAGCTTTTTGAACCTTTATTGATGAAATAAAGGTTATGGTTTGTTTTAAAATGAATGCAGTCTTTGAAAAACGTCTCATATAGAGGTCAAAACCTCGCAACGAAATCAATTAATATGGAACGTTTTTAATCAATAAGAACGGGACATTTCATTTAAAACCCGAGCTTTGGTGAGAAACCAACTCCTTCTTCTCCAAATGGAGCCTCCTCTCTCTAGAACTCTCCTCTCTCTCTAGATATGGATGAGAGTGTTTGTGTGGGTAATAGTGGAGCAAATGGTGCTCCTAGAACTGATCTTGTGGCCTTAACTCGTTCCACGTGTGAAAATACCAATTTTACCCTCTAAATATCTTTAAGTAAAACAGCTGGCTCGACAGACCAACTGGACGGCGTCCCACATTCTGGACGGCGTCCAGTCCTTCATTACTGGACGGCGTCCCAAATCCTGGACGGCCCCCCATATAACTGATCAAAACTGAAACCGAAACAGGGTCTTACAACTCTCCCCCACTTAAACATGATCGCGTCCTCGCGATCTGCGCCACCTAACCGAACGGACCTCACTCAACGGTCCTCAAACACAAGTCCCAATCCAACTTTCCTAGGCAACTCTTCCTAATGAATCACCTTTTAACAACAAAAATCACCACTCGCGATTTGTCAAATCATAATCTGAGCACTAAAACCTTACTCATTCTCTCACATCGGGAAAAACTCAACCAATCTCGAACCGAGATAGCAACCCCTAGCATACCATACCAAGTACACCGCTAAAAGAAACCAAGTCTCAACCTAAGGTCAACAACCCGAACGATGAAGACCGAACAAACGGAAATACACTTATCACATAACATCCCTTGTAGTGCGCAACACGACCAATACGCAACTATCGCAACATCATAAGCAAACGGCTAAAACCGATAGTGCCCAAAACAACTATGGCAACGCAAATCCCAAGGTGTACAAAATCGACTACTGTCACACCCGTAACAACATGTGAGCGAAGCACGGCTATCGCATCACTAAACCCATAACATGGTCCTCACGACCCCACCATTGGCGTATAAAACAACCAATAGATCAAACATCATGGTCCTTACGACCCCACCATCGGTGTATAAAACAACCGATAGATCAAACATCATGGCTGAAACAACCCGAGCCTAAACACATATGGAGGATGGTCGAAACAACCCGAACCTTAGTGAATTTGCAACAACCCGAAATTCACCAACCCAATCCATATTTCCCACAACAAAATGACCGCACAACCCGAGTCATCGTGAATATGCGCAAACCGATATTCACTACCTCCACCACATAGTATAATCGAGGATGGCCGTACAACTCGAGCCTTAGTGAATCCGAACTACCCGACATTCACTACCTCAAACTATGAGTCCAACCAATAGGGACAATCGTAAAACCCGAAACATTGTGAATATGAACAACCCGATATTCACGTCCCAAACCACACACAAGGAATGGTACTCGCATTTCCCACCGGTACTCGCATTTCCCGATAATGTTATACCATGCCGATATAACACTACTCCCATCACAATATCTATTAGTATACTTAACACCGCGTACACTAATTCCTCGGGTGGCATCTTAACACGTCGATGCTTCACCCCGGGTGGCGTCTTAACACGTCGACACTTCACCCGCGATAGTCCTTGGAGTGGCATCTTAACACGTCGATACTTCACTCCGAGTAGTGTCTTAGCACATCGACACTACACCCATGATGAAGTCAGCGGACCCCGAAGGTCATGCTTCACCAATATGACACTACTCCCATGATGAAGTCAGCGGACCCCGAAGGTCATGCTTCACCAATCACATACGCACTTTTGGCCTCAAACAACGAGTAGTGCAACATCGCGCTCTGCTACACTATAGTGAACCCTAACGGATACCACTAACCATCCACACAATCGAGCAAGAACCACCTATATCAAACATAGGCACAAAACAATAATTCTCTAGAAGAGAATCTGATACGCACATCCCTTAACCGAGGGATTTCACCTTGCTCGCCAAACACGTCCATTATCTCTCAACGAGATTTTTCACATTACCACTTTGGTGATAAATCAAATCCAAAATCATAAGTACAATTTAACCGAAATTGTACTCTACCACAAACCGACCAAAACTAGGTCCCAACAAAATTTTCGGATCTACTAAAAACGTCATCCGAAATCTCCCACTAGAACTTCCTCGTGCGGGAGTGTAACTCCCCCACTTGGAACTACGTTCCATTACTGCATCTTGTACAACCGTACAATGCTACAAAAGGTAGACTTTACCAACCAATTGGGTTCACACGACCCATCACCACATCTTGCTCCAACCTTGAGCACACGAAGGATTTCAATCAATCCTTGAGCACTTCGAACGAAAAGTGTACCACGATTACACAAACCATACCCTCGCAATCATCCAATTGCTTTAGTTTGTCAAATTTCACCTAGTTACTCATGTACCTAAGGGTTTCACTTCGGTACCCTAAGTACAATGTAACCACAACACAATCGGAGTCGAACCCCACGCTAGTAGGTATAAAAGAGGCACCTAATGTCGCGTCACATAGACTCCTTTACCAACAAACATCGAGATCAACACTCGATTTCTCGGGTTTCATCCCAACCGTCGAACCTCATGGTTCATCATCTTCAACACAAAAGCGAACATGCGCTTAACAACCGAACACCAAAACCCATTTTCATGGCTTGGTAGAAACATTTCCCAAATACTAAGGAATGCTTGGTTGCGCCAAGTCTTACGCCCTTCGCCCGACAATCAAACGTCACCATAGGGTACTTCCATTAGGAACGTCACCCATATCAATAACATGCACAACTCAATGCATCTAATAACTCAAACTCAACGGCACATAATAAATAATCAAAGGACATATTTATTAAAATGAAACGTACCTTAACGTCTCCTTGCGGCATTCGCCGCCGCCAACTCGGGACAATCCGGAATGCGATGTCCCTCTTTATGACAATAGTAGCACATTCCGTCATCACTTCTCGGCATTGTGCATTCCCATAACTTGTGGCCCCTAACACCACAATTGAAACATCTAGGCGCATGAGAACTCGTCAAACCTTTCTCCACGTTACCCATACTCGCACTCGCGCCCTTAGTTTTCTTACTTGGAGCATCATACGAATCAACCCTTCTCTTACTTGAAAACTCCCTAACCTTCGATCGCGAATAAGATTCGAAACCCCTAGCCATGTTAAATAACTCCGCAAACGAGTTCACTTGGCCTACACTAATTTTGCCCTGCAACTCATCATTCAAAGTCCGATAGAAATCTTCCATCAACATCCGATCATTCCCAAAATACTCCGGGAAAAAACGAGCCTTCGACATAAAGGTCGTCTTTAGAGTATTCAAGTCCATCAATCCTTGTTGCAAATTTCGCAACTCATTTCGCATTTCCGACAAATCGGCTGAAGTCCGGAACTCCTCGAAGAATTCCTTCTTAAACTCGTCCCACGACAACGCCATTAACGGTTCACCACCGACAAGATCGATCTTACCATCCAACCAATCCTTCGCCCTACCCCGCAACAAACTAGTAGCGAGTCTCGTCTTTTTCTCGGGAGGGCATTCAATAGTGCGAAAACACCCTTCGACATCCGAGATCCAAGTTGTGCTTATCAAAGGATTCGGTTTTCCGTCGTACATCGGGGGTTTAGTCCTCATCAAGCTCTTAAGACAATGCTCCTTTTCACCACTACTCTGAGATTCGGAATACTTCCTATCCATTTCTTCTCGAAACGCACTCATTTTCTCCGCAACGGCGGCCGCAACTCTAGTGTTAAACTCCAAATCGTTCATCTCGATCCCATTTCCCATCGCCATTCTAAGGAATGCAAAGCGATTATGTGAAGACCCGTCCTTATCCCCCTGGACGAAATCATCAACGTCTGGTTCCAATGCGATGATCGACTCCAAATAATGTCCTTAGTATGAGCAAATGCACAGCGGAAGACTTAATTCGTACCTGAGAATAACATGCTTTAAAATGTCAACATAAAGTTGGTGAGATATATAGGTTTGATGCTAGCAGCGTTATAACTATGGACCACAAGATTTCATATTTATAAACATAATACACTCGCAAGTGTATGAAAAGCATTCCAAGCAATGGGCACCCGGTAACTAGCCTTAACAAGAGTGTGTACCCCTGAGTTATAATAATATGTGCACCGAATCAAGTGCGTTCCGTTAACCTCGAAGTACTAAACACCCGTTTTTCTAGTTTACTAGAACAACATCTGGGTGGGGGTGTAAAACCCGATAGATCTATCTTTAGGATTCGCGCCTACCAGTTCATAAACCAATAGTTAAAGTTACCAAGCTAGGGGATTTTTGATTCAAACCCATGTAGAACGTAATTTTAGTCACTTGTGTCCATAACGTAAATCATTTATAAAAACATCGCATGTATTCTCAGCCCAAAAATATTTAAAGTTTAAAAAGGGACTATATACTCACCTAATGTATTTTGTAGTAAAAATACATATAACACCATTGGTAACTTATAAGGTTGGCCTCGGATTCACGAACCTCTTAGAGTTTTTTAAAAAGAATAAGAGTCCTTGGAAGGACTCGAACCCTGCACCACTTGCAAACCCGAATCATCAGTCCACCACTCAACCACTTATGTTTTTCTGTTTTAAATCGTTCCCATATATTTATAACCCTTTTTCAGACATCATCATCTTCTTCACATTCAAAAACTCAATCACAGTTCAAACCCAAATTAAATAAATAAATCGATTGGTTTTATGAATTAAAGCATATACAGAACCGATTTGAATATTAACACAATTAATGAAAACAATAATTATAACAAAAATCAAACCGTATCAGTTTGTTTTTGTCCTTCCTGAACTAAAAATCGATTTCGAGGTTTTAGGTAGTTTTAGACAAAACTTATAACATCAAGTTGGTTCTAAATGATGCATATAAACTGTTTGGATCATTAGTTGTTCCAAAAACTCAAAAACAAACTCTAATTTTGACATGAACACTTCAATTGACGTTTTGGTGTCGAACGTTTGATTTTAAAATTAAAACTCGATAGATGGATTTGGATTTTGAAATTTTACAGATATATTAGATATACAATTCCAAACAAAACTGCATTTTTACTTTTATAAAATTGATACAAATTCGTGATTTAAAGAAAACGAATATGAAACAGAGATACTCGATAATTTCAGCTTATTTTAAATTTTAATTCAGTATTTTACATTGATTATAATTGGTATTTGCTAATGACGAAGAAAAAGAATTGAGATGTCCCAACTATAACCAAATTGACTGATTATATATAAGGTCGTGGTATTCGGTTTCAATCAGGCAAAGTAAAAAAAATAAAAAAATAAAACAAATAAAGATTTATCTTGATTCGATTTTTGACAATATCTGATTAGCATGTACCAAAAAGGAATAAGGTTAAAAATCAGATTAGGAAATAAAATAGTGGATCATGGAAAAAAAACAGGAAGTTGGTTTGATACAAAAATTCTTTTATTTAAAATAAAAAAAAAATTAGTAGTTATAAAGGAATTTATTAAAAAAAAAAATATGATAATTTTAATACTAATCAAATTATAAATAATGATATCAACAATGTTAACACTGATATTAATATTTATACAGATAATAATAATATTAATAATAATGTAACAATTCAAATGTATCAGATATAGTATTTTTAATACATATATATTATTTTTATTATTAATATAAATATTTATTTTAATACTTGTAATGATATAATAACATTAATATAACCACTATATTGTAACTTGTATTGTAAATTAATAATCATATATTTTATAGTATCCCTTATTGAATATTTATCATTTGTACATTTTTATATTTACCAAATGATATTATTTATTAAAAATCATATATATACCTATATAACTTAGTATCATATATATATTTTATTTTAATAATACTTAATCATTCTGTTTATTATTTTACATTTTTAACTCTATTAGTTAAAGTGTATTTTTATTTAAAAAAATATATATAGTATATATTACATAAACATTTATATTTATAATTATCTATATATAGTTATATTTTTATTTACACACAATTATTCGTGAATCACCAGGCTTAGTCAAAGGTAATTGATTATCTAAATAGATTTCAGACTTTCTAGACTCAACATTAGGGTTTTTGCTTATCGTGTCGGAAACATATAGAGATTAGGGTTTCAATTTGGTCGGAAATTTCCGGGTCGTTACAGTACCCACCCGTTAAAGAAATTTCGTCCCCGAAATTTGGTAGAGGTTGTCATAAATAACAATAGGAATGTTTTTATGACGAATATGAGGTAATAATAGAGTTTTATCATTATTGGAAGATATGAATAAAACTATTCGATCATGTGAAGCGTATGAGTGAAGCTATCACAAAAGAGTGAAATGAGTAATTATGGAATCGTTTTAATCGATGACGTGGTTATGATTGATTTCCGGGATTTAAGGGATTTAGAGAAAAACTTATATGATAAGATTTGGTTCTTCGGTGATTTAGAAAATCAGGATCTTCTTTGGATTAAATGCGACAATCTGTTTCGATTTCTCTGTCGGATACCTTGCTATAAATCCACCCCCTTCGTTTCCTTATTCTCCACACCTTATATTCTCTCTCCCTCTACTCATTCCTTAATATGTTTCATCCTATCCTGATTCTTGATATACTCTTAATCTTCACATCTGTCATCCTTCTCTTTCATCTACCACCGGAAGAATCTATTTACTTTTACTATACCCTTGTGTTTATAGTGTTTCTAGTTCTCCCGTGTCTCTATATTGCTATCTGCATCGATATACACGGTTTGAAATTTTGAGGTTATTATCGAGCTTTATATTCTTCATTATTTTTCGGAGCTTCATGCTTTCATTTTCCCTTCCAGTCCTCGAGTCAAGCGAGCAATGATCCGGAATTCGTAGGTATGAAATTTGGAATGAACATAGCTAATGTTCCTAGAAAGAAATGATAATGACACGACTTTGATTTGTCAAATTACCAGAATATCCTGGAAAAGATAGAACTATCAAAATGATATGTTCCTAATACGTTTGGGGATTGGATAGAATGTAAGTGCCGTGTAACATGGCACATGATGATGGTACTGTGAATCATCACATTCCATTAGAACTCAACATGACTTACTGTAATATAATGAAGTTGATCAAGTTTCATTATATTATACTAATTCATGCATCAGTTCCAACATTGCTTCAGAACATTCCTATTTTAAACTTGAAGGTTTTAGAAGTTAGAAACTAATACAGTTTCTTTTATATTGTATCGCAGACATTACGGAGAGATAAATGATTTCAGATAAGGATAGTTGTGAAAATATCTCCAGAGATATGGAGAATATGTATAACGGAAGATTTGAAGATATCTTATAATATCTGAGATAAGATGATGATGAAGAATACCATTTGAGAAGGTTTAGAATAAGGGGTAGGGTTTTTACTAACGATTTTAGCAGATACTGAATCGTTTGGATTCTTTGAGGGCAGGTTCAGTCCTTGTATTTGTTCTTTGTTTCCTTCACGGTTAGCTCAATCCATTTTTCAGTACCAAATTTTCTATCGAGCGTTCCTAACACTCCCTTCTTTATCATCAAACTTTTGGCCATTTAGGCCATCTACAATTTTACTGTTTCCTCTGCATTCAATGCAGCCATATCTAAATCGTCGATTATCAATCCGAGGTGTTTTCGGACGAATTGTGTTTTTAGATGATTAAACGCTTATGGTAGTTTGGTGGAATATAAAAGGTTCTCCGGTAACAATAAATAAACATGTATATATTTCGAGGTTATAACAAGGTTGTTTTGAACGAAAAATCGAAATCAAATTGCTGGAGCTGCGACAAAATTGGCTAATTTTGAAAGGGATTGCAAAGTTATTTTGGGTAATAATAACACCAGAGAAATTAACACTGCTGCGTGTTAGACGTTGACTCAGTCTCCGAGAGTTTTTGAGTGCATAAATATATGCAAGAATCTTTTCTTCCAAAGATGAGGTGCGGTTGGCTCATTCTCTCGATTGAAATGTTTTCAAAAATTATGAAAGGTTTGAACGCGAATTGTAATTGTCGAGGTACGAATGAGGTTTAGAATGAAATCAAGTGGCAAACTTGAAGAATTGTTTAGTTTCATATGTTATAACCAATATTTTAATTCATTTTAATTGTCCAAAGTTAGCAGTCCAATAGTCCGATGGTTCAATGATTCATATATAATTTAATATATAATATTCGAATTAAATAATACGTATCGTGACCCGTGTACCGGTCTCGGTGTCGATCACAACTCAAAGTATATATATATTTTGGAATCAACTCCGACCCTGTATAGCCAACTCCCACCTTCACATATAGAGTGTCTACGGTTGTTCCGAAATATATATATAGATGGGTCGATATGATAAGTCGAAACCTTGCATACGTGTCCCGTTATTTAAAGTGCGTAAAAGTAAATAACAGAAATTAAATAACGATAAATAAATTGCGAGAATGTAAATTGCGATAAATTAAATGTTAATCAGTTAGCTGGGAATAGTTAGCTAGGAACAGTTAGCGTGGAATCTTAACAATATTTCAATTAATTAATCCGTTTGTTTCTAACAAATTTTATTTTGTCCAATGCTTTCTTCGTTATGCCACTTGTTGGATTCTGATAGGTCAAAATCCAAATATGAAATTTGAATAGAAATGGTTATTCTGTGGTGAACGGATACGTATATCGGTAGTTGTAAGTAGGATAGTAAATGATCGTTGAATCAGATTCGAAGAATGTACAGTGTAACTTATTAATGTGAATTCTAAATATTCCTCGGGTACTACCCACCCGTTAAAATATTTTCATCATTAACAGTTTGTACGAAAGAATTTTTAATTACAATCTTTATGAAAATGTACTTGCATATATATTTTCATCGGATATAATTATAGATTTAATGAGTCAAGAAGATATTATACTCATTTGATTTATTGTTGGCACTTGATTACATGATCTCTAAACATTAGAGATTACATAATTGCCACGTCGAACGAAAGTAAATGAGGTAGAACAATACGTAGAACTAAATTAATCGATGTAGAATGATATGTAGAACGAAGATCATACTCGAAATACAGGTGGTAATATTGAGGCGTGTGATGTTAATATTCGAGGTACAGATTGTGATGTTGATAGTTACGGCGCGGTTATAGTTTAAGGATGATCAGGGTATTGTCGACGTCGATGATGGTGGTACTGATTATGCTGCTGGTGCTGCTGCTGGTGTTCGTAACCTTCGCATCAGGTTCTCCAAAGTCGTCACACGAGCGTGTAGTTCATTAACTCATTCTAGTACTACGGAATGATTGACGGTTGGAATGAGTGAATGATTAAGATTCGAATATAGAATAATATATAACCGTGACGGGATTCTTGGAAAGAGAGGAGAGAAAATGGTTTTCCCTGAACAGGTTCGCCGATAAACACTTCAGGTTGAAAAGGGCAATTTGGTGGATGGAAGAGATCTTCGACGTGAAATGATTTTTGGATATCGGATGATATTCTAGCTATTTAGAATATCTACATATATATTACTAAAGATTTTGTAAACTACAGAAGAATTTGCGGCATATATCAGGCAAATCTACAGATACGCCAAGATAGAAATTATCAGATATGCTAAGATATGAATTTCGTCTATACACTATCGATGCACTAAATGCAGTAAGACGTGTCTAGACTTATGAATGATAAGCAGACAACTTCCTAAGGATGATAAGCAGATGATTTCCGACTAGTTATGATAAGCAAAACTTTTCGACATGCAGACACGGTCAAAGTCCAGACTCACTAATGTATCCTAACAACCACCAGTTAGACACACTAATGGAAGACCTGGTTCACTAAGACCAACGCTCTGATACCATCTGTGAAGACCCGTCCTTATCCCCCTGGACGAAATCATCAACGTCTGGTTCCAATGCGATGATCGACTCCAAATAATGTCCTTAGTATGAGCAAATGCACAGCGGAAGACTTAATTCGTACCTGAGAATAACATGCTTTAAAATGTCAACATAAAGTTGGTGAGATATATAGGTTTGATGCTAGCAGCGTTATAACTATGGACCACAAGATTTCATATTTATAAACATAATACACTCGCAAGTGTATGAAAAGCATTCCAAGCAATGGGCACCCGGTAACTAGCCTTAACAAGAGTGTGTACCCCTGAGTTATAATAATATGTGCACCGAATCAAGTGCGTTCCGTTAAACTCGAAGTACTAAACACCCGTTTTTCTAGTTTACTAGAACAACATCTGGGTGGGGGTGTAAAACCCGATAGATCTATCTTTAGGATTCGCGCCTACCAGTTCATAAACCAATAGTTAAAGTTACCAAGATAGGGGATTTTTGATTCAAACCCATGTAGAACGTAATTTTAGTCACTTGTGTCCATAACGTAAATCATTTATAAAAACATCGCATGTATTCTCAGCCCAAAAATATTTAAAGTTTAAAAAGGGACTATATACTCACCTAATGTATTTTGTAGTAAAAATACATATAACACCATTGGTAACTTATAAGGTTGGCCTCGGATTCACGAACCTCTTAGAGTTTTTTAAAAAGAATAAGAGTCCTTGGAAGGACTCGAACCCTGCACCACTTGCAAACCCGAATCATCAGTCCACCACTCAACCACTTATGTTTTTCTGTTTTAAATCGTTCCCATATATTTATAACCCTTTTTCAGACATCATCATCTTCTTCACATTCAAAAACTCAATCACAGTTCAAACCCAAATTAAATAAATAAATCGATTGGTTTTATGAATTAAAGCATATACAGAACCGATTTGAATATTAACACAATTAATGAAAACAATAATTATAACAAAAATCAAACCGTATCAGTTTGTTTTTGTCCTTCCTGAACTAAAAATCGATTTCGAGGTTTTAGGTAGTTTTAGACAAAACTTATAACATCAAGTTGGTTCTAAATGATGCATATAAACTGTTTGGATCATTAGTTGTTCCAAAAACTCAAAAACAAACTCTAATTTTGACATGAACACTTCAATTGACGTTTTGGTGTCGAACGTTTGATTTTAAAATTAAAACTCGATAGATGGATTTGGATTTTGAAATTTTACAGATATATTAGATATACAATTCCAAACAAAACTGCATTTTTACTTTTATAAAATTGATACAAATTCGTGATTTAAAGAAAACGAATATGAAACAGAGATACTCGATAATTTCAGCTTATTTTAAATTTTAATTCAGTATTTTACATTGATTATAATTGGTATTTGCTAATGACGAAGAAAAAGAATTGAGATGTCCCAACTATAACCAAATTGACTGATTATATATAAGGTCGTGGTATTCGGTTTCAATCAGGCAAAGTAAAAAAAAATAAAAAAATAAAACAAATAAAGATTTATCTTGATTCGATTTTTGACAATATCTGATTAGCATGTACCAAAAAGGAATAAGGTTAAAAATCAGATTAGGAAATAAAATAGTGGATCATGGAAAAAAAACAGGAAGTTGGTTTGATACAAAAATTCTTTTATTTAAAATAAAAAAAAATTAGTAGTTATAAAGGAATTTATTAAAAAAAAAAATATGATAATTTTAATACTAATCAAATTATAAATAATGATATCAACAATGTTAACACTGATATTAATATTTATACAGATAATAATAATATTAATAATAATGTAACAATTCAAATGTATTAGATATAGTATTTTTAATACATATATATTATTTTTATTATTAATATAAATATTTATTTTAATACTTGTAATGATATAATAACATTAATATAACCACTATATTGTAACTTGTATTGTAAATTAATAATCATATATTTTATAGTATCCCTTATTGAATATTTATCATTTGTACATTTTTATATTTACCAAATGATATTATTTATTAAAAATCATATATATACCTATATAACTTAGTATCATATATATATTTTATTTTAATAATACTTAATCATTCTGTTTATTATTTTACATTTTTAACTCTATTAGTTAAAGTGTATTTTTATTTAAAAAAAATATATATAGTATATATTACATAAACATTTATATTTATAATTATCTATATATAGTTATATTTTTATTTACACACAATTATTCGTGAATCACCAGGCTTAGTCAAAGGTAATTGATTATCTAAATAGATTTCAGACTTTCTAGACTCAACATTAGGGTTTTTGCTTATCGTGTCGGAAACATATAGAGATTAGGGTTTGAATTTGGTCGGAAATTTCCGGGTCGTTACAGATTAGATCACGAACGTATAAAGCACATACACAATACCGCTACATCTTGCTAAACACTCATCGTACATCACTTGCTAGACACGATTTTCACCCGTAATAAGGTTTGCAAGTCCTTATTACGCACACACGCCGTATCAACTCGTTAGTACAACAACAGCCTCGCTCGATGATATAAACAAACACAACAAAATTCTACGCGATATAAACACACGCGAGAATTTTTATCACAACACAATAATATATTAATAATATCCGCATTACTAATATAATTGTTAGTCCACCTACAAACAAGGCACTAACTACAACCTATTCTGACCCGTACTCCTACAAGTCCCGCAAAAAATTAAGCACACACAAAAGTCTAAGTCTAGGCACCTATCTGAAGTCACCTAAATCCCTTAGACCATGCTCTGATACCACTTGAAATGACCCAACCCGTTATCCTTCCAAAAACGTGCCATAAAAAAAATTTCTGGGACAGTGCATCTGGACGGCGTCCAGTAATCTGGACGGCGTCCAGCTCTGAAGGACTGGACGGCGTCCAGCCATCTGGGACGGCGTCCAAATACACTAAAAAGTTCTGATCAGTTTTTCTTATACACGCGAGCGAAAAACCCGCTTCCCGACACTTTTAAACCAAAACACTTTCATAATATGTTATAATAATTAAAACTAAGAGTTTTCCATAATAAAATCGAGTTTTACAACCCCAGGCCCACGTCGACCCAAATTACAATCAAGTGACCATTTCGACCCATTTAGTTAAATTCAAACATAGACCGAGCATGGGATTGGGGATACGCTACCCAATCCTAATCAAATCCAAAAGCAAGATCTTCTAAGGCAACCTAGCCAAGATCTCTAATCCCCATGCTTACCCGAACCGCCACCACGCGAACCTATAAAAATATCAACAACGAGAGGGTAAGCTAATGCTTAGTGAATTTAAAGATACTATTCACATACATATGCATAAAATGGCTACGCATCACCAAGCATCGAAATAAACACATACCGGCTCCGTATGGTAAAAAACTACGAAAGAACACATACACAAAGTAGCTACACGCAACGTAACCACCAAGCTAACGCCGCAAGATTAGCTACAACATAACGATAAGTATATACGCGTATGTAACAAATATAATCAACAACAACGATAAGGTTAACCCCTTAACCCAAACTACATGAAGGTCGGCCGAACTACCCGAGCCTTAGTGAATTCGCACTACCCGAGATTCACTTCCTTCAACACTTCTACAACCGAGGTTGGCCGAACTACCCGAGCCTTAGTGAATTCGCACAACTCGAAATTCACCACCTCATCACCAAGATGACCGAAACAACCCGAGTCATCATGAATCCGCACTAACCGAGATTCATTTCCTCAACAACAAATGTTCGCAACCCATCGCCAAAAGGGTTATCCAAAACGCTAGCCAATTCACAATACCAAGGGTAAAAACCCACAACGCATAAGCGTATCACATGGACCCGAAGTACAAGAGGAGTCCATTCAACCACAACAACAACATAGAGTAAACCCAAGCAAGGGTCACTCTACACACACACACCCATTCTACACATACACATGTGCATAGTAAATTTACACTCACCTTAAACGCCTCGATGAAGTGAAATCCAAAATCCGCAACACGCCAAAGGAAAGTACCTATTCCATTAATCACAAATACAACAACACAATTAGGGTTGACCTACAAACCAACCCAATTTACACTTAGTGCAATTTCGACCAAAATGCACTTCCAAGCACCAACTGCGCCCAAACTAACCAATATTCACTAACACGAGAGAAAATGGTCCTAACACACCAATTAAACCCGAACACAAGCGTTAAACACGTGTCATACCCATTTTGACACCAAAACCCTAATTTTGACCCATTTCGAAATTAGTTAACCAAACACACCCAAAAGTGTTCCAACACTTCCATAATCACTAAACCTAGTGATTAAACTCAAGATCAAATCCTAATCAAGGCCAAATCGTCAACTAACCCAAAACCCGCCAAGTGACAAGAATAACTAGTCATCATGAACCCACTTCATCATCTAAAAGGGTTTTAGAGCAAACTAGCTCAAAACCCTAACTTGAATATCAAATCTAACAAATGAAATTCGAAGTTTGAGCTTACCAATACCACCACAACGTAGCTAGGAGCGAGATGAACAACTTTAAAACTCGAGCTTTGGCGAGAAACCAACTCCTTCTTCTCCAAATGGAGCCTCCTCTCTCTAGAACTCTCCTCTCTCTCTAGATATGGATGAGAGTGTTTGTGTGGGTGATAGTGGAGCAAATGGTGCTCCTAGAACTGATCTTGTGGCCTTAACTCGTTTCACATGTGAAAATACCAATTTGCCCCTCTAAATATCTTTAAGTAAAACAGCTTGCTCGACAGACCAACTGGACGGCGTCCCACATTCTGGACGGCGTCCAGTCCTTCATTACTGGACGGCGTCCCAAATCCTGGACGGCGTCCCATATAACTGATCAAAACTGAAATCGAAACAGGGTCTTACAACTCTCCCCCACTTAAACATGATCGTGTCCTCGCGATCTGCGCCACCTAACCGAACGGACCTCACTCAACGGTCCTCAAACACAAGTCCCAATCCGACTTTCCTAGGCAACTCTTCCTAATGAATCACCTTTTAACAACAAAAATCGCCACTCGCGATTTGTCAAATCATAATCTGAGCACTAAAACCTTACTCATTCTCTCACATCGGAAAAAACTCAACCAATCTCGAACCGAGATAGCAACCCCTAGCATACCATACCAAGTAAACCGATAAAAGCAACCAAGTCTCAACCTAAGGTCAACAACCCGAACGATGAAGACCGAACAAAACAAATCCTTACGGATTTACACTTACCACATAACATCCCTTGTAGTGCGCAACACGACCAATACGCAACTATCGCAACATCATAAGCAAACGGCTAAAACCGATAGTGCCCAAAACAACTATGGCAATGCAAATCCCAAGGTGTACAAAATCGACTATTGTCACACCCGTAACAACATGTGAGCGAAGCACGGCTATCGCATCACTAAACCCATAACATGGTCCTCACGACCCCACCATTGGCGCATAAACAACCAATAGATCAAACATCATGGTCCTTATGACCCCACTATCGGTGTATAAAACAACCGATAGATCAAACATCATGGCCGAAACAACCCGAGCCTAAACACATATGGAGGATGGTCGAAACAACCCGAACCTTAGTGAATTCGCAACAACCCGAAATTCACCAACCCAATCCATATTTCCCACAACAAAATGACCACACAACCCGAGTCATCGTGAATATACGCAAACCGATATTCACTACCTCCACCATATAGTATAACCGAGGATGGCCGTACAACCCGAGCCTTAGTGAATCCGAACTACCCGACATTCACTACCTCAAACTATGAGTCCAACCAATAGGGACAATCGTAAAACCCGAAACATTGTGAATACGAACAACCCGATATTCACGTCCCAAACCACATACAAGGAATGGTACTCGCATTTCCCACCGGTACTCGCATTTCCCGATAATGTTATACCATGCCGATATAACACTACTCCCATCACAAATATCCATTAGTATACTTAACACCGCATACACTAATTCCTCGGGTGGCATCTTAACACGTCGATGCTTCACCCCGGGTGGCGTCTTAACACGTCGACACTTCACCCGCGATAGTCCTTGGAGTGGCATCTTAACACGTCGATACTTCATTCCGAGTGGTGTCTTAGCACATTGACACTACACCCATGATGAAGTCAGCGGACCCTGAAGGTCATGCTTCACCAATATGACACTACTCCCATGATGAAGTCAGCGGACCCCGAAGGTCATGCTTCACCAATCACATACGCACTTTTGGCCTCAAACAACGAGTAGTGCAACATCACGCTCTGTTACACTATAGTGAACCCTAACAGATACCACTAACCATCCACACAATCGAGCAAGAACCACCTATATCAAACATAGGCATAAAACAATAATTCTCTAGAAGAGAATCCGATACGCACATCCCTTAACCGAGGGATTTCACGTTGCTCGCCAAACACGTCCATTATCTCTCAACGAGATTTACCACATTACCACTTAGGTGATAATTCAAATCCAAAATCATAAGTACAATTTAACCGAAATTGTACTCTACCACAAACCGACCAAAACTAGGTCCTAACAAAATTTTCGGATCTACTAAAAACGTCATCCGAAATCTCCCACTAGAACCTCCTCGTGTGGGAGTGTAACTCCCCCACTTGGAACTACGTTCCATTACTGCATCTTGTACAACCGTACAATGCTATAAAAGGTAGACTTTACCAACCAATTGGGTTCACACGACCTATCACCACATCTTGCTCCAACCTTGAGCACACGAAGGATTTCAATCAATCCTTGAGCACTTCGAACAAAAAGTGTACCACGATTACACAAACCATACCCTCGCAATCATCCAATTGCTTTAGTTTGTCAAATTTCACCTAGTTACTCATGTACCTAAGGGTTTCACTTCGGTACCCTAAGTACAATGTAACCGCAACACAATCGGAGTCGAACCCCACGCTAGTAGGTATAAAAGAGGCACCTAATGTCGCGTCACATAGACTCCTTTACCAACAAACATCGAGATCAACACTCGATTTCTCGAGTTTCATCCCAACCGTCGAACCTCATGGTTCATCATCTTCAACACAAAAGCGAACACGCGCTTAACAACCGACCACCAAAACCCATTTTCATGGCTTGGTAGAAACATTTCCCAAATACTAAGGAATGCTTGGTTGCGCCAAGTCTTACGCCCTTCGCCCGACAATCAAACGTCACCATAGGGTACTTCCATTAGGAGCGTCACCCATATCAATAACATGCACAACTCAATGCATCTAATAACTCAAACTCGATGGCACATAATAAATAATCAAAGGACATATTTATTAAAATGAAACGTACCTTAACGTCTCCTTGCGGCATTCGCCACCTCCAACTCGGGAAAATCCGGCTTGCGATGTCCCTCTTTATGACAATAGTAGCACATTCCGTCATCACTTCTCGGCATTGTGCATTCCCATAACTTGTGGCCCCTAACACCACAATTGAAACATCTAGGCGCATAAGAACTCGTCAAATCTTTCTCCACGTTACCCATACTCGCACTCGCGCCCTTAGTTTTCTTACTTGGAGCATCATACGAATCAACCCTTCTCTTACTTGAAAGCTCCCTAACCTTCGATCGCGAATAAGATTCGAAACCCCTAGCCATGTTAAATAACTCCGCAAACGAGTTCACTTGGCCTACACTAATTTTGCCCTGCAACTCATCATTCAAAGTCCGATAGAAATCTTCCATCAACATCCGATCATTCCCAATATACTTCGGGTAAAAACGAGCCTTCGACATAAAGGTCATCTTTAGAGTATTCAAGTCCATCGATCCTTGTTGCAAATTTCGCAACTCATTTCGCATTTCCGACAAATCGGCTGAAGTCCAGAACTCCTCGAAGAATTCCTTCTTAAACTCGTCCCACGACAACGCCATTAACGGTTCACCACCGACAAGATCGATCTTACCATCCACCCAATCCTTCGCCCTACCCCGCAACAAACTAGTAGCGAGTCTCGTCTTTTTCTCGGGAGGGCATTCAATAGTGCAAAAACACCCTTCGACATCCGAGATCCAAGTTGTGCTTATCAAAGGATCCAGTTTTCCATCGTACATCGGGGGTTTAGTCCTCATGAAGCTCTTAAGACAATGCTCCTTTTCACCACTACTCCGAGATTCAGAATACTTCCTATCCATTTCTTCTCAAAACGCACTCATTTGCTCCGCAACGGCGGCCGCAACTCTAGCGTTAAACTCCAAATCGTTCATCTCGATCCCGTTTCCCGTCGCATTCTAAGGAATGCAAAGCGATTTGATCACGAACGTATAAAGCACACACACAATACTGCTCCATCTTGCTAAACACTCGTCGTACATCACTTGCTAGACACGATTTGCACCCGTAATAAGGTTTGCAAGTCCTTATTACGCACACACGCCGTATCAACTCGTTAGTACAACGACCGCCTCGCTCGATGATATAAACAAACACAACAAAATTCTACACAATATAAACACACGCGAGAATTATTATCACAACAAAATAATATATTAATAATATCCGCATTACTAATATAAACGTTAGTCCACCTACAAACAAGGCACTAACTACAACCTATTCCGACCCGTACTCCTACAAGTCCCACAATAAATTAAGCACACACAAAAGTCTAAGTCTAGGCACCTATCTCAAGTCACCTAAATCCCTTAGACTATGCTCTGATACCACTTGAAACAACCCAAGCCGTTATCCTTCCAAAAACGTGCCATAAAAAAATTTCTGGGACAGTGCATCTGGACGGCGTCCAGTAATCTGGACGGCGTCCAGCTCTGAAGGACTGGACGGCGTCCAACCATCTGGGACGGCGTCCAAATACACTAGAAAGTTCTGATCAGTTTTTCTTATACACGCGAGCGAAAAACCCGCTTCCCGACACTTTTAAACCAAAACACTTTCACAATATGTTATAATAATTAAATTCTGGATCATATACTCTCTCAAATTCTGGATCTTATTCATCCGCTCGTCCGAACCGCCAATCATCCTGGTGTAGTAGAAGAAGTCAACGAGCTTCGCGCTCGGGTAGTGGCTTTGGAGAATATGGTGCAAAGGTTACAAGCACCAGCAACATCACCGGCATCAACCGTACCACCGACAATAACACCAACAGTACCATTACCACCACCAACAACAACCGCATCGCAAACCTCAACTTCACAATCTATTCCACGAGCATCAATGTCATACGCACCGTAATTACTAAGAAATACCAGCAACAATAACCGATGAAGTATTAACTCATTTCCCCTGAAGAAATTTTATGTATATTTAATATATATGAATTTTGAAATCAAAATAAATCTTTTCGTACTAAGCTATTACGTGTGAATCTTAACTGGTAGGTACTACTCGGTTAGTTCATATTACTAATATGCAATGATGTACATCCTTCCTTAACAACTTAACCATCGTTAACTACAAATATCTGTTTCAACTCAATGAATTCCATTTCATAATGAACTTAGTGTATTAATCAATTACATGTTTGATTTTACACTTTTATCTTCGATGTACTCGAAACTTTCCAGAAAACATCATCTGTGCCATGTAAGATTCACAAAGATTCCACAAGCATCAACATCCTTCACCGAGAAATAAGAAAAAATAATGAAGTATCGATTACATTAGCGAAATACTCCGCAAAGATTATGTAATCTTTAATGTTTTAGAGATTAATCAATTTTAAGTCAAGTCGAAAATCAAATGAGCTTAATATGATATTAACTCATTAAATCCGTATTACATCTGAAGAAATATACATACATATATTTTCATAAAGACTGTAATGAAAATTCTTTTGTACAAAATATTACTTGTAAATTCTTTAACGGGTAGGTAATTTCCTGGAAATATATAAGTTCACAATTAATATGTTATATTGTACATTCTTCAACTTTGATTCAAAAATTATTAACTATGCTCACAGCGATATACAATCGTTTCCATACAAATTCAAATACATATTCTGATATTGACGGATCAGAATCCAAGTCATAACTCTGAACCGGTGACATCATTCTTAGATCTCTACATCTTTCAAATCTATACTTTGACTTCAAAACTGTGCAAGATCCTTTAGCGTTGTTTTTACCGAAAATAACCTTGCAATTTTTTTTTCAAAGTATCCAGTTTTACCCCACTTTCAACAAGTCAATTTTGACTTTTCAGATTAGTCTTATTATAACCTTGACATATACATTTTTGTTACTGGAGAACCTTTTATGTTCCACCACATTAGCAGTAAATTTACCAACAACTTCATTGATCCTTGACCTTCCGAAAAGTCATTATACTCATTGAAACCCTATCATGTACTCATCCACATCTTGTAACGGTAATGGTCATACCAACTACCGGGAATTAGCAATCAGTATTTTGAATCTCGTAGCATTTTCTACGACAACAGTTATATATAGATAACATCTATCTTCTAGACTTACATACTTCGAATGTGAAGTTTCTGAAAAACATCCCAAACTATGAAATAGTTCTCTGAAATTGGAACAATGCTGATGAAGCAGCAAAAACTGTAAACGACCTTAACAGTCAAAAGTTTAATGATAAAGAATAGTATGGTGGTAAAGCTGAGAAAAAGAGAAGGTTTGGAACTGGAAAACGGATTGAGCAAACTATGAAGGAGGCTGTGGATAAATCACAAAGGCTGAACCTGCCTTCAAAGAATCCAAATGATTCAGTATCTGCTGAAATCCTTAGTAAATACCTTGCTCTTTACTCTAAAACCTTTGCGGACAATATTCTTCATCATCATCATTATCTTAAATATTCTAAGATATCATCATATCTTTCATTATAAATATCCTCGATATTTCTGAAGATATTTTCATAACCATTCTTATTTGAAATCATTCATCTCTTCGCGCTATCTATGTTATAACATAAAAGAAACTATTTTAGTTTCTAACATCTGAAAAATTCGAAAAAATTTAATGTTTTGAAGTAGTGTTGGAAACTGAAGCATGAATTAGTATAATATAATGACACTTGATCAACGTGATTATATTACAGTAAGTCATGCTGAGTTTCTAATGGAACGTGATAAGGGTTCACAGATTCCACCCTCATCATGTGCCATGTTACACGACTCTTACATTTTAATCTCTAAACATATCAAGAAAATATTTTTCTTGATGATTCGGTCTTTTCCAGATATTCTGGTAATTTGACAAATCAAGATCGTGCCATTACAATTTCTTTCTTAGAACGTTAGTATTGTTTATCCAAAACTTCATACCTACGAATTCTGAACCATTATTCGCTTGACTTAAATTCGGGAAGATAAAACGAAAGCATGAAGCTCCGAAATATAAAGGAGAATATAAGCCCGATAACAAACCCGAAATTTACAAACCGTGTATATCAATGCGTATAGCAATATAAAGACACGGGAGAATGAAAAACACTATAACCCCAAGGTAATGGTAGAAGAAAATAACTTCCTCTGGTGGCAGATGAAAAAGAAGAATGAATGATATGATAGCCAAGAAAATATCAAGACTCAGAACTGGATGAAGCATTTTCACAATCTATTGGGATGTATGAAATAAGAAAGAAAATTATATGAGTGGTGAAAATAAATGAAACGGAAGAGGTCAATTTATAGCGAAATATCAGACATAGCAATCGAGGCAGATTACGCATTTAATCAAAGAAAATCCTAATTTTCGCAAATTCCGAAGAATCAAATCTTATTTAGATTATGAAGATTTTCTATTCCTTAAATTCCGGAAATCAATCGTAACTACGTCAAAAGTTAAGACGAATCTCTATTCTTTCATTTCACTCTTTTACGATAACTTCTCACATACGCTTCGAGTAATCGGATTGTTTTATCCGTATTATTCAATGGTGACAAAATTCTATTTACCAACTCATATTCGTCATGAAAATATTTTTATTGTCAGCCATGACGACCTCATTCAAATTTCGGGACGAAATTTCTTTAACGGGTAGGTACTGTGACAACCCGGAAATTTTTGACCAAATTTAAACTTTATCTTTAAATGATTTAACGTTTCCGACACGATAAGTAAAGTCTATGAAGTTGAATCTCAAAATTTTAGAACTGTTTCATTACATTTGACTGCTCTCGACGATTCATGAACAATTATATGTATGTATATATATATATATATATATATATATATATATATATATATATATATATATATGTACAAGTAAAAACTACTTTCCTACAGTAAAATACTATTTGCTACAGTAAATGACTTTGCTACAGTAAAACACTATTTTCTACAGTAAAACCGTATTTTGCTACAGTGCTACAGTGAAAACGACTTTGCTACAGTGATTTGCTACAGTAAACACTATTTGCTACATGTAACAACCCAACCCGTAATCCATACGATAAATTTTTTTTTTTTTTATATACAACACAATTTCACGCCAAATAAATATGTAACCCATTTCACGAGTTCCATTTAAAACGCACAACAATTAATTGTTTACAAAAGGCACGAAGGCCACGAATAAAGTTTAGTACAAGTTTGACCCATTACAAATGATAGTTTATAAACCAAACGATGTTCCGAGCATGGTTTGGGACTAAACTACCCAAAACTAGGCCAACTTCCAAAAGCTCCAACATAACAACAACAAGGGACACCTAGTGCCCAACGACCCCCTTGCCCTTGTCCGCGCCTGCATCTAAAAAGATAACAACGAGAGGGGTAAGCAAAGCTTAGTGAGTAGAATAAATATATACATGCATATAAGACTTACCCACACGCATACACAATATCATATAACGCACACAATCACATAACATCTCGATAAACAAGCTAGTATAATCAAATCGTACAACTAGCAATATTAATAGCATAGTAAACATAGCATTAATTGAAATGTTAACGTTAACAACTATAACCCATGGTTAACCCAATTCTTCGCAGGGGAATGACTTCGCGAAACAAGTCATCGATGTTCATAACAACCGTTAGCTCCCAAACACGGCTATGGTATACTAACCCCCGAGGTGTTCCAAAAACGGCTATGGCATCACCCCCAAGTGTTCCCAAAAACGGCTATGGCATCACTTGATCAACATGTGAGTAAAACATGGCTATTACTCACAATCATGTACACAAACACGGCTATGTGCACAATAACACGGATAATAACGTGGGAGTAAAACACGGCTATTACTCGCCACTATATGCACAAACACGGCTATGTGCATAAATATAAAACGTGGACAAAATGGCTATGTCTCACAACTATGGTCACAAACGGCTATGTGACACCATTAATACGGCACGTAAATCATATACATACATATATAGATTTTCCACTCACCTCAAGTCCCTTGTGAAAGCTAACCGAGCTTGAAACTCTTCAATGTAACGTACCTATTACATTATGCATTTATTAACATACAATCTAGTTGAATTAAATGCTAACCTCTAACCCTTGAGCATTTAATTACCCTATCGCATTAAATGACTCAACTATACCAAAACCGCCCATAAATGACCATTCTTGTCATAAATCACTAAAAACTAGTGATTAGGGTCTATTAACATCAACTAACATAAACTTGGTGTATTTCATACCCATTTTACCCAATTAGTTCAACTTTGACTCATATGACCCATTTTGACACTTACACAATCAAACTTTGTCATACATGACCTATTCACAATCTCACCAACATTTAACAAGTGTATTTAATGCTTACAACACCATTAACACTTAAAAACCCCATTTCATTAGACCAAACCCTAGATTATGGTAATTAGGGTTTCCTTTCAACAATCTAACCCAAAATCCACCCATTTAACCCTCAAATGGGTCACACAAATCCCATATGAACCAAACCCTAGCTTAACTAAATAAAACTCGAAACTTAAAGTTGAGACTTACCAAAACTATCCTCTTGTAGGTAATAGCAAGGAGAACAACTTTAATTCTTGCTTCTAGGATTGATTCACAAAACTCTTTCTTCAAATCTCAAGTATAAACTAAGTGGATTTTAAGTTTTGAGAGGAATTTATGAAAGAAAATGGAAAAGAAATGAGAATATAGGATAAGTGGTTGATATTAAAAGCTCCAACCAGATCTACATGTAAAAAGACTAAATTACCCCTAAACACTATTTAATTTGAGTAGAATTCGGAATCAGAATTGCAGAAGTGCCGCGTCGCGGCTTCTTTGTCGCGGCGCGACATAAAGAAGAAAAAATGACCCTTCTTAACTCAAGTTCTGATCTGGATTTGCTTTGTTTACCGCGGCGCGATCCCTTTTGCCGCGGCGCGGCGTTTGCCTTTTCCTGGTCACTACGAAAGTTTAACATAAAACAAAGGTTCAAAAAATATATATATATATATATATATATATATATATATATATATATACACACACACACATATGCCCTTATACGACAATTAATACCGTAGCTCATTTAATCACATAACGAACAGGTTTTAAGCGTACTTTTGATTAAGTACGCACCTTTATACGCGCACGGGAAAACGGGGTGTTACACAACAGTAAACACTATTTGCTACAGTAAACACTATTTGTTACAGTAAACACTATTTGCTACAGTAAAACACTATTTGATGTCGACGAACTAGCAAACAAAAACGGATAAGGCGGCCATGCGATCGCATGGCAAAAACACTGAAAACTCATGCGATCGCATGAGGTACTGTAGCAGGTCACATACTATAAAATCTCGATTCATTCCTCCGTATTATTATTTTTTTATATTATTATTATTATTATTATTATTATTATTATTATTATTATTAATATTAATATTATTATTATTAATCTTATTATAATATTATTATTAGTAGTATATATACCTAAAATACTACGACGAGGTCATGAGCGTGTCACTTTCAAAATATGTTTTCGAGCGGGATAGAGCTAAGGAAATTATGGGTTATTGCCAAGGAGGTTATGGGTAATGTTCGGGGGTATATTTGTGAATCAAATCTAGTGTTTATCATCTCTGTTGCGTCTACGTACTTTCCTACAATATTGAATCTCAATATTGATACGTAAGCACTCATATTTTATCTTTTATATATTAATTGTGTATCCATGTCTAGTGCTCGAGTATATATATATTTATATATGCTTGTATGCTAAATTTCGTCGTTAAATAGTTATAATGAATCACGAATTAAATACATATATTACTGCTAAAAAGTATATGATATACATGTTTTTGGAAAGCTGGCGAAAAATCAATAACTTTTCATTTAGATATCGAATAATTTCGATGAACGGATTAAAAGATATGATCAACTGAATTATAATTGACGTTAATTGAAATTGCTTTTGAATCTACAATTAAGATTTAAACAACTCGTTTACGAGATTGATAATTTGGATTTTTGAATATTACCAACCGAGTAAATGAATCCTTATATAAGGTACGTCTCGTTTTGTTAAACAACTGTCAAAATTGACTTTTTGAAACGACATTGGATAACTTTTGTATGTCGATCTCGAGCATTAGGATTGTGATACACTATGACCTGACCTAGCTTGATAGACATTTATTGACCAACATATGTTCTCTAAGTTGAGATCTACGGTTATTTGGTAATCCGAGTTTCGATCACATTTTGGTGAACGACTTTATATGCTGCTAAGGTGAGTTTCATTTGCTCCCTTTTTAACTGCTTTTGCAATATACATTTTTGGGCTGAGAATACATGCACTTTATTTTAAACGCAATGGATACAAGTACATACTAAATTCTACACCGAGTTTGAACCGAAAATCCCTTAGCTTTGGTAACTAGTAACTGCCGATTATAAGAACTGGTGGGCGCGAGTAGTTATATATGGATCCATAGGGCTTGATATCCCCATTCGAGCTAGAGCACTAGCCTTTTAACGGATGTATGCTATTTGAGAAGCGTACACGTTGGTTTGCGTGTATTATTAAGATGATTATACAAAGGGTACAAATTATATATACGTTAAAGTTTAGTTACCAGGGTGCTCAATTTCGTAGAATATTTTGATAAACGTTTCTGGATGAAACAACTGAAATCTTGTGATCCACCTTTATATACAGATTATACAAAACATTAAAACTATGAACTCACCAACCTTTGTGTTGACACTTGTTAGCATGTTTATTCTCAGGTTCCCTAGAAGTCTTCCGCTGTTTGCTTATATGTTAGACAAGCTATGTGCATGGAGTCTTACATGGCATATTTTTCAAGGAAACGTTGCATTTACCAAATCATCACCATGTATCTTATTTTGACTGCATTGTCAACGGAAGTACTATTGTAAACTATTATTTATGATGATTGTCTATATGTAGAAATCATCAGATGTCGAAAACCTTTGATTTAAATATTCATTTATGGTGTGCCTTTTCAAAAGAATGCAATGTTTACAAAACGTATCATATAGAGGTCAAATACCTCGCAATGAAATCGATGAATGACGTGTTCGTCCATATGGATTTGGAGCGATCGTCACAGCTGGCTCGACAGACCAACTGGACGGCGTTCCACATTCTGGACGGCGTCAAGTCCTTCATTACTGGACGGCGTCCCAAATCCTGGACGGCGTCCCATATAACTGATCAAAACTGAAACCGAAACAGGGTCTTACATGATATTCCGTTGATCACTGCCCCTGAATCGCCGACTGTTGATTTTATAAATTCAAAAAGCGGAGGAAGATACGAGCCTGAACTTAAAGCTAGGTTGCAAGATTTAATGGGTGAAATAAAAAGTTTTTAATAGACTTGAGCCCAATTCAACCTCAAAAGTTAACTCAAGGGGACAAGGAACTCAAGCTATAATAAGCTACGTTTTATTTTCTCCCACGACCGATGTGAGATAACTAACCAACACGCTCCCTCACATCGAGACGTGCACACATGGGCTCCCAACATCACACATTTGGCTCGTTTGACTCTGATACCTTAAAGAGTTTTTAATAAACTTGAGCTCAATTCAACCCCTAAAAGTTAACTCAAGGGGATGAGGAACCCAAGTTATTATAAGCTACTTTTTGTTTTGTCCCATTGCCGACGTGGGATAACTACCCAAAACGTCCCCTCACATTGAGACGTGAACACATGGGCTCCTAACATCACACATTTGGCTCGTTTGGCTCTGATACCATAAAAAGTTTTTAATAGACTTGAGCCCAATTCAACCCTAAAGTTAACATAAGGGGATGAGGAACCCAACCTATTATATGCTACTTTTTATTTTGTTTCACGACCTATGTGGGATAACTACCTAACAGAATAGGTTATAAAGATTCCATTTTTTTATTAGTTTTTAAAAATTATTAAACACTTTCTTCCGTTATTAAGGTTTTTCTAGATTTCTTTTTTGATAAGGATTTATAATATTTATAAAAGCCATATAAAAGTTTGTTAATTGATAATTTATTATGCTACAAAAATTATCAATTCTTGGTGCTCATTAAGACAACTTTGTTTGTGCTTATAAAATTTGACTGGGGATAAAATTCATAAAAATTTGATTCCATCATTTTCATGACGTTTTTTTATTTTTATTTATTTATTTTTTGCCGGAGGTTTTCACGGAAGCAATCTCTTTACCTGGAGTAAAAAGAGGGATGACTTTCTCTTTCGGTGAGTGGAGAATTTTTCTCAACTCGTGATTAGAGAGACGACTTTTCTTCTATTCTAGGGCAGATGAAGGATTGTCTACATCTCACCTTCCCAATACCTCGCATAGACGGGATTGTGTATTGTTGTTGTTGCTGTTGTTGTTGTATGCATTACACATGTCATGTTTTAACTGACTCATTTAACGGTTGTTACTGACAGAAACTATTCACGCTCATTTTGTAAACCACAGTGATAAACTACCTCGAACATAAAGTTTAGGAACCAACCGATTCATTTCATGTAAATTACAGGGATCAACATGCAATTTTCTCTATATAATTACTTATTTAAGAATTCAGGTGAGAGCTATCAATCATTGTCCCCTAAGTTAGTAAAGCCCTTTTTCTTGTCACTTTTTGAAACCACCACATATTGCCACTCAAAATGTTCCTATGTCACACGAGTAAACGCAGACCACATAACGGGTGTTAACGTGTTACGTGTCACAAACAATATAAACTAGTAACAAAAATCCACACACCACATGATACACAAACTGACGTAGTAATAATAATATTAATAGTATATTTAAAATTACTGTTTATATAAATAAATATATTAAAACATCTCTTTCACTCAGTGCGGCTCGTCGATCTATATTTATTTTCATTACCAAAACTCATAGACATGCAATCTCTCTCAATCTCCCGGAAAGTGATCACCGACGACCGACGACCACAAGCAAAAGAAGATTCGGTATTAGCTTAAACACCCAACTTACTAACCTGCTTTTTATATTACTTTACTAATTTTGTTTTGGGTAATCGAGGAACCTCCTATAAATGAGCAGATTGACTCTCCTTATAAGGTAAAATCACGAGTAATCAAGCCTTCCGAGACGAGACCTGATACTTACTTTACTTATTGTAATAGGCAATTACGAGTAATATATTTCGCTTCAAAATATACAAAATAATTACATAACGCCTGCAACTCCAACTTCTTCTTCATTATACATTTTATTCTTTTTTTTTTTTTTTCCTTCCATTTTTGTTAAGACATTTAAGTTATGTTAGTTAAGATTGAGTTGGTTGATTACTGTATTTGTTGTTTTTTTATAGATAAAACGAAGTCAATCTTTTTAATGTTTAATCTAATTATTATTATCGTAACCAATCATTACAAATGCAGGGCAAGACTTAAGGGGAGTTTGTATTTTTATTTTTTTTCAAGTTCACATACCAACACCAATTTTACACAAATATTTACATAACAGAAGAGTTTGTAATTTTGTATCTTATATCTTATCACCCCAATTGACTCCCGTTACTCTAGCCAATATCATGTATAATCGTTTGTTTTCTTTCAAACATTTAGAGTAAGCCTACTAATTTAGTCGGATTGGATTGGATTGAATTGTCCGGGTCGGATAGGATCAAAATTCATCAAACGTTTAGACAGGCCGGTCAAATTCAGGTTCGGTTGGTGGGTTGGGTCGGATCGATTGGGCCTGGCCCAAAATCATTAGTAAGCCTACTGTTTACAAGATCATTATTTTTGAACCCTCTAGTATATCAGATTTCATCCCGTCATACGGGGCTTATATTTTACTTGTGCATTTGTGCGCAACCATATTTTTAAAATCAAAGATCTACATGTGACATGTGTGCCTCGATGCATTGCTACTAGAAATCAAGATATTGGGGTTGGACTTGTTAATAGATTCATAACTTTTAGAGCACAACCCATCTCTATTAGAACCTCCTTTACTTGTAGGAGTACATCTTGGATTTGTCAATTATGTTATGGCCGGAGTCCGGCTCATGACGACCTGCTCGAATTGGGAGAAGCTGTACGTATTATTGCAGGTCAATCGATTGGAGAACCGGGCACTAATCCATGGATCGTAAAATTTGACCTGCCTTGTAAATGCTGGACTAAGTTTATCGTGACGTGTCATTAAATTCCACATTGAACTTAAAACTTCAGTTTTTCGTTCACTGCCAAAATGTTTTTTTTTTTTGTTTGAAAGGCAAACTCATATACACTTTATACGAATATTTACAATAATCCACGAAATATGTCCACGATGGGAGTTGAACTCTCAACCTCTTGTTTAAAAGGGCCACCACGATATCGCTAGACCATTATATGCCCCTTTGATGTTCACTGCCAAAATGTACATGTCAATACTTACACATAATAAGCTGGTCGTGTCTCATGCATTTAGAAAAACCGAAACCAAAAGGTTTTTACAAATAAAAGTTGGAATGTTCTGACGGCTTTGAACGAGATACAAATTAAGACTATCGATTGGCATACGTGGCTACAGAATCCTTGATCTCTTCTCTCATAATTTGCTACTTGTTATGGTGCAATCTTAGCATCACTGTATATAAAATAGCTTGAGTACTAGTAGGTAGTGGTGGTGTTTGTGTTCTGTTTCCACAAAACAGTCACAATGCCTGTGATGTTTGTGTTTACTCAAATTGGTAGACACAATTGTTGTAATGTGAGATTTCATTCTTTAATAAAATATTGCTTTTCAAAAAAAAAAAAAAAACACTTGCACATAAAGCTCCCACTCCCCTAGATATTGTTTCAACCAGTTTCACCTAAAACCTCATTATTTTTTAAAATATAAATCCAACAGTTGATATACGTTACAAATGTGGTTTAAAGTACTTTTTTGTAAACTTTGTAGAGTTATTGTCCTTGATTTCATTAGAAATTGAGTAAAACGCCTTATCGGGTGGTAATGATACCGCAACCCGCAGGCGCACCTCAAATGCATGCGGACAATCACTATTGTGCGTATGCGTGTTCTTGTGTGCGGTATGCGGCGTGCGAATGCCTTTTGTTCCCGGTACGGCGGTTGCTTAGCTGTCAAGTAAATATCTTTTCCATAATTATATCCGTGATTCGGGGGAGTCAGTTATGGATGAGATTATCATGATCTGGGACGGTTCTAGAATTAGGGTTTGCCTATAAATACAAACCCTAATCATCGTTTACCACACACAGCACGTTACGTAACCATCGCATACGATACACATTACGTAAAACAGCATCATTCAGCATCTTTTCAAGGTGAACAGGTTAGTCTTTTGTAAGCTAGTACCTACGACCTTATTTGGGGCCTCTTGATCGACGACCGTTATCAGAGGTGGACTTAATCACTTGGCCACCCCGCCGACATCATCATGTCGGCCAGGGTTATTCACGGTAGCCGGACCGGAGAGCCACGTTCTAAGATCCTTAAACCCCTCTTTACGTATTGAGCAGGCATATTAAACCCCACGGTTGAAATATGCATGATCAAGTGGTGCTTTCATTGAGAGTCGAATTAATTCAAGACTGTTTAATTGCTTTTTCTTTTTAGGTTTTGAATTGTATGACTCGTTATTTACAAAATTTTTGAATTTTTTCTTTAACAGTATCATGACTTCCGAGGAATCATCGGAACATACCCAAACAGATATTCAAAACGCACCGTCTGGTAGTCAACAGACACCGGTTATGACTACGGAGGCGGCTATTCAGGCGGGGTACACGATGTACCCTACACCTATATCCGGCGAACCCTTTCAGAGGTACAAGCCGATATATTCAGACGGGGTTACACCGCCAAGAGCAAACTCACCAATCACAACCACGCGGCTGGACTTTTCGTCAGTGGATCCAAGGGTCATCTTTGCAGGCACTAGCGGTGGAACAACGGGGCCGCATGTGGTTTGCTGCGGCCAGGTACCTATTTACAGTACCACTGTTTCAATACCTCTGCATACGCAGAGCATTCAGCAGAATTTGTCATTTACACCGTTGCAACCTTGGCAACCACCGCGCCCAATTTCACAATTTTTAACTCCTGCGGATGCGCATGCGTTACTTAATAGTTGGGGATTTGGTGTCATCCCAGATGCAAACTCTCATTTGGCCCCGGTAACAGCGCAGCAGCAAAGCACAGCGCATACAGTTGGGCTTTTAAGTGTGTATCCTCAAGTTTCGCAGATATCTGCGCCACAGGTTTCGCTTCCTTTACAGCCACCTGTGTACTCTGCGTCTTCAAGTTATCCCTCTTTTCCCACGCAGCAGCCTTGGGTATATCCGCAGACGCAGGGTCAACCTTGGCAAAATGTTCAAGGGCAGGCAAATCTTGCAAGTCAATTCATGCAGGCCGCACCTCCTGATATGGTTCACTTATTTTCACAACCTGACTTTGTTCAGGACATGATGAAGCGTTTCTTTGCAAACTTGAAAGGGGATCCTGTTAAACCACCCTTCGAGTTACCGACTACCTTTGACAAGTTTCCTCCGCATATATCCGCATACCCGTTTCCATCAGCACCAAAGATACCTAGCACGTTGGGTACTTACAATGGCCTGACCGATCCAGATGATTTTTTACAGCGCTTCGAAGGCGCAATGCGCACTCAAGGCTGGGTGGATCCGGTTGCGTGTCAGATATTTCCTATGACACTACAGGGTATTGCTCGTGAGTGGTTTAATAAGTTGCCGGCAGGTAGTATTGCCGGGTTTATGGATCTGCGGACAAAGTTTTTGCTGCAATATCAGAATCAGAGACCACGCAAGCGCACTCACATTGAATGCCATGACATCGTGCAGAAGTCCAAGGAATCTTTGGGCGAATTTCTCACAAGGTATACTAATGAGTGCCTGCATATACCAGATCTCAAACCAGAGCAACAGATTTTCGGACTCATACATGGTATAAACTCAGAACGTCATCCAACACTGGTAAGGCGTCTGCGCCATACAGTCCCAACAACTTATGCTGAGGCGCTTAATGAATGCCACGACTATATGCGGAGTGGCGAAGATAATGACATCCCAACAGCTAGCTCACGCAACGAGAGGAAGGACGATGATGATCGTTCGCGCGATCAAAATCGTGGTAACAACTCTCGCGGAAGGTATCCTAGCGGTGGTCCTATCAGGAATGATAAAGGGAAATCAAGTGGCAATTATCGAAACAATAATCAACGCGGCATCAATAATCAGAACTATGCGCTACTCAAAAGTTTGTCCAAAACGCCCAAGGAAATTTTGGCAACGGAGCCAGTATGCGCGACCTTCGCGGTTCCAACTCCGCTTACAGAATTTGGCAAGCGGGACAAAACAAAGTATTGTGAATTTCATGATGATTATGGTCACGACACCAATCGGTGTAAAAACTTGATGGAGCGGGTTCTAGAAGCGCTTCGCGCGGGCAAATTGGATCATCTAAAACCACCAAAAAAGGACAAGGGAAAGGCCGCAGAAGAGGCTTCGAAGTCTAAGACTTTCGCGTGGCAGAAAGTTGACAAAGCGAAAAATGCCGACCTAACCATTAACATGGTTGACGCAGAGAAAATCAGCCAGCGGAGAAGGTACAACGATCACCAGGATTGGGAGCTTCTCCCAATCACTTTCCCTCCTGTAATGTCAATTGATTCTGTTAATGAGCCCATTATCATCAAGTGTCGCATCCCCGATTGCGGAATCCAGGTTAAGCGCATGCATGTTGACACTGGCAGCGGTGTCGATATTATGTACGAGCATTGTTATCGTTTCCTTCCGGTAGAAGTCAAAGCGCAGTTACGCCAGCCTGATATTACGCTATCAGGGTTTTCTGGAGAAAACTCGTGGCCGCTAGGCCGAATAGAGTTAATGATAGAGCTTGCGGATGACAGGAACCCGCAGATGATCAGGCGTGAATTGGTCGATTTTTATGTGGTTCGTTCAACTTCACGATATAACGCACTGCTAGGGAGAAACTTCATACGGCGTTTTAACATTATCCCATCGGTAGTGCATGGTTTGATTAAGTTTCCCACACTAGGAGGCGTTGCCACAGTTGCGTCACATCAAGCAACCGAGCTGTGTGGCTCTGTTGCGTCTGTAAGCGCTCCTAGCGTAGGAGAGCAACTTGCAAACTGTGCAGTAATAGCAAACCGCTTGCATCCGGATAAGCGAATTAAAATCGGCGCAGGCTTGTCAGCCGAAACGAAGGGCAAGTTGCATGGAATACTGTCAGCTAACGCAGATATTTTCGCATGGGGCGAGTCAGACATGACAGGGGTTTCGCGGGATATTGCGGAACATAAGTTAAACGTTAATCCATCATTGACACCCGTTAGGCAAAAGAAGCGGCATATGGCCCTAGACCGCAGTGATTGGTTGTGCGCAGAGGTGGACAACCTTGTCAAAGCAAACATTCTGCGGGAAGTGCGTTATCAGACATGGGTTGCAAATCCTGTGTTGGTAAAAAAGGCTGACGGCAACTGGCGAATGTGCGTTGATTTCAAAGACATTAATAAGGCATGTCCTAAGGACAACTACCCTCTCCCGGAGATAGACTGGAAGGTGGAATCACTGTCGGGATTTAGGTACAAGTGTTTTCTGGACGCATACAAGGGTTATCACCAAATCTTAATGGCTGCGGAAGATGAGGACAAGACTGCTTTTCATACGCCGCAGGGTATTTATTGTTACACGAAGATGCCTTTCGGTTTAAAGAATGCTGGCGCGACCTATCAGCGTGTAATTGACGCAGCATTCAAGCACCAAATCGGTAGAAATCTTGAAGCGTACGTCGACGACTTGGTAATTAAAAGTAACACCGAAGAAGACATGCTCACGGACATCCTGGAAACGTTTGCATCTCTGCGCAGGATCAACATGAAGCTTAACCCGCTTAAATGTAGTTTTGGGGAAGAGGAAGGCAAGTTTTTAGGTCATGTGGTGACAGCGCGGGGTATCAAGGCCAATCCCAAAAAGATTGAAGCCATTGATAATTTGCCATCTCCGAAGACAAAGAAAGATGTGCAAAGTCTAACGGGGAAGCTTGCGGCTATCACACGGTTTCTGTCGAAAGCCGCAGAACGACAGTTGCCATTCTTCAATACTTTGAAAAATTGTTTGAAGAAAAAAGACTTCGTATGGACTTAGGAAGCGGAATCAGCCTTTCAGGAGATGAAAAAGGTGCTTGCAGAATTACCAACACTTACTGCGCCAGTATCAGGAGAAACGCTAACGCTGTACCTCGCGGCATCGAAGGAAGCTGTCAGCTCAGTCCTCATCGCGGATCGCGGAAAGGTAATCCATTAATTTACATGCTTTATTTATATCGCAGAAACTTAACGACTGAGGTTTTTCTCAGACGCAAATGCCGGTCTACTTCGTAAGCAAGACGCTGGCATCAAGCGAAGTAAACTACTCACCGATAGAAAAGCTTGTATATGCGATGGTCCATACGGCGCGGCGTTTGCGCCGATATTTTCAAGCACATCCAATCGTGGTACTAACTGATCAACCAATCAAACAGGTTGGTAAACGCCTACTTTGCGGCAATGACCGGGGTTACCGCATTGACTAACGCAATCATTTTTCTTTCAGGTGTTATACATGAAATGTCCCGTTCATATTGATTAAAAACGTTCCATATTAATTGATTTCGTTGCGAGGTTTTGACCTCTATATGAGACGTTTTTCAAAGACTGCATTCATTTTTAAAACAAACCATAACCTTTATTTCATAAATAAAGGTTTAAAAAGCTTTACGTAGATTATCAAATAATGATAATCTAAAATATCCTGTTTACACACGACCATTACATAATGGTTTACAATACAAATATGTTACATCGAAATCAGTTTCTTGAATGCAGTTTTTACACAATATCATACAAATATGGACTCCAAATCTTGTCCTTATTTTAGTATGCAACAGCGGAAGCTCTTAATAATCACCTGAGAATAAACATGCTTAAAACGTCAACAAAAATGTTGGTGAGTTATAGGTTTAACCTATATATATCAAATCATAATAATAGACCACAAGATTTCATATTTCAATACACATCCCATACATAGAGATAAAAATCATTCATATGGTGAACACCTGGTAACCGACAATAACAAGATGCATATATAAGAATATCCCCATCATTCCGGGACACCCTTCGGATATGATATAAATTTCGAAGTACTAAAGCATCCGGTACTTTGGATGGGGTTTGTTAGGCCCAATAGATCTATCTTTAGGATTCGCGTCAATTAGGGTGTCTGTTCCCTAATTCTTAGATTACCAGACTTAATAAAAAGGGGCATATTCGATTTCGATAATTCAACCATAGAATGTAGTTTCACGTACTTGTGTCTATTTTGTAAATCATTTATAAAACCTGCATGTATTCTCATCCCAAAAATATTAGATTTTAAAAGTGGGACTATAACTCACTTTCACAGATTTTTACTTCGTCGGGAAGTAAGACTTGGCCACTGGTTGATTCACGAACCTATAACAATATATACATATATATCAAAGTATGTTCAAAATATATTTACAACACTTTTAATATATTTTGATGTTTTAAGTTTATTAAGTCAGCTGTCCTCGTTAGTAACCTACAACTAGTTGTCCACAGTTAGATGTACAGAAATAAATCGATAAATATTATCTTGAATCAATCCACGACCCAGTGTATACGTATCTCAGTATTGATCACAACTCAAACTATATATATTTTGGAATCAACCTCAACCCTGTATAGCTAACTCCAACATTCACATATAGAGTGTCTATGGTTGTTCCGAAATATATATAGATGTGTCGACATGATAGGTCGAAACATTGTATACGTGTCTATGGTATCTCAAGATTACATAATATATAATACAAGTTGATTAAGTTATGGTTGGAATAGATTTGTTACCAATTTTCACGTAGCTAAAATGAGAAAAATTATCCAATCTTGTTTTACCCATAACTTCTTCATTTTAAATCCGTTTTGAGTGAATCAAATTGCTATGGTTTCATATTGAACTCTATTTTATGAATCTAAACAAAAAAAGTATAGGTTTATAGTCGGAAAAATAAGTTACAAGTCGTTTTTGTAAAGGTAGTCATTTCAGTCGAAAGAACGACGTCTAGATGACCATTTTAGAAAACATACTTCCACTTTGAGTTTAACCATAATTTTTGGATATAGTTTCATGTTCATAATAAAAATCATTTTCTCAGAATAACAACTTTTAAATCAAAGTTTATCATAGTTTTTAATTAACTAACCCAAAACAGCCCGCGGTGTTACTACGACGGCGTAAATCCGGTTTTACGGTGTTTTTCGTGTTTCCAGGTTTTAAATCATTAAGTTAGCATATCATATAGATATAGAACATGTGTTTAGTTGATTTTAAAAGTCAAGTTAGAAGGATTAACTTTTGTTTGCGAACAAGTTTAGAATTAACTAAACTATGTTCTAGTGATTACAAGTTTAAACCTTCGAATAAGATAGCTTTATATGTATGAATCGAATGATGTTATGAACATCATTACTACCTTAAGTTCCTTGGATAAACCTACTGGAAAAGAGAAAAATGGATCTAGCTTCAATGGATCCTTGGATGGCTCAAAGTTCTTGAAGCAAAATCATGACACGAAAACAAGTTCAAGTAAGATCATCACTTGAAATAAGATTGTTATAGTTATAGAAATTGAACCAAAGTTTGAATATGATTATTACCTTGTATTAGAATGATAACCTACTGTAAGAAACAAAGATTTCTTGAGGTTGGATGATCACCTTACAAGATTGGAAGTGAGCTAGCAAACTTGAAAGTATTCTTGATTTTATGAAACTAGAACTTTTGGAATTTATGAAGAACACTTAGAACTTGAAGATAGAACTTGAGAGAGATCAATTAGATGAAGAAAATTGAAGAATGAAAGTGTTTGTAGGTGTTTTTGGTCGTTGGTGTATGGATTAGATATAAAGGATATGTAATTTTGTTTTCATGTAAATAAGTCATGAATGATTACTCATATTTTTGTAATTTTATGAGATATTTTATGCTAGTTGCCAAATGATGGTTCCCACATGTGTTAGGTGACTCACATGGGCTGCTAAGAGCTGATCATTGGAGTGTATATACCAATAGTACATACATCTAAAAGCTGTGTATTGTACGAGTACGAATACGGGTGCATACGAGTAGAATTGTTGATGAAACTGAACGAGGATGTAATTGTAAGCATTTTTGTTAAGTAGAAGTATTTTGATAAGTGTATTAAAGTCTTTCAAAAGTGTATAAATACATATTAAAACACTACATGTATATACATTTTAACTGAGTCGTTAAGTCATCGTTAGTCGTTACATGTAAGTGTTGTTTTGAAACCTTTAGGTTAACGATCTTGTTAAATGTTGTTAACCCAATGTTTATAATATCAAATGAGATTTTAAATTATTATATTATCATGATATTATCATGTATGAATATCTCTTAATATGATATATATACATTAAATGTCTATACAACGATAATCGTTACATATATGTCTCGTTTAAAAATCATTAAGTTAGTAGTCTTGTTTTTACATATGTAGTTCATTGTTAATATACTTTATGATATGTTTTCTTATCATAGTATCATGTTAACTATATATATATCCATATATATGTCATCATATAGTTTTTACAAGTTTTAACGTTCGTGAATCACCGATCAACTTGGGTGGTCAATTGTCTATATGAAACATATTTCAATTAATCAAGTCTTAACAAGTTTGATTGCTTAACATGTTGGAAAAATTTAATCATGTAAATATCAATCTCAATTAATATATATAAACATGGAAAAGTTCGGGTCACTATAGTACCTACCCGTTAAATAAATTTCGTCCCGAAATTTTAAGCTGTTGAAGGTGTTGACGAATCTTCTGGAAATAGATGCGGGTATTTCTTCTTCATCTGATCTTCACGCTCCCAGGTGAACTCGGGTCCTCTACGAGCATTCCATCGAACCTTAACAATTGGTATCTTGTTTTGCTTAAGTCTTTTAACCTCACGATCCATTATTTTGACGGGTTCTTCGATGAATTGAAGTTTTTCGTTGATTTGGATTTCATCTAACGGAATAGTGAGATCTTCTTTAGCAAAACATTTCTTTAAATTCGAGACGTGGAAAGTGTTATGTACAGCCGCGAGTTATTGAGGTAACTCTAGTCGGTAAGCTACTGGTCCGACACGATCAATAATCTTGAATGGTCCAATATACCTTGGATTTAATTTCCCTCGTTTACCAAATCGAACAACGCCTTTCCAAGGTGCAACTTTAAGCATGACCATCTCTCCAATTTCAAATTCTATATCTTTTCTTTTAATGTCAGCGTAGCTCTTTTGTCGACTTTGGGCAGTTTTCAACCGTTGTTGAATTTGGATGATCTTCTCGGTAGTTTCTTGTATAATCTCCGGACCCGTAATCTGTCTATCCCCCACTTCACTCCAACAAATCGGAGACCTGCACTTTCTACCATAAAGTGCTTCAAACGGCGCCATCTCAATGCTTGAATGGTAGCTGTTGTTGTAGGAAAATTCTGCTAATGGTAGATGTCGATCCCAACTGTTTCCGAAATCAATAACACATGCTCGTAGCATGTCTTCAAGCGTTTGTATCGTCCTTTCGCTCTGCCCATCAGTTTGTGGATGATAGGCAGTACTCATGTCTAGACGAGTTCCTAATGCTTGCTGTAATGTCTGCCAGAATCTTGAAATAAATCTGCCATCCCTATCAGAGATAATAGAGATTGGTATTCCATGTCTGGAGACGACTTCCTTCAAATACAGTCGTGCTAACTTCTCCATCTTGTCATCTTCTCTTATTGGCAGGAAGTGTGCTGATTTGGTGAGACGATCAACTATTACCCAAATAGTATCAAAACCACTTGCAGTCCTTGGCAATTTAGTGATGAAATCCATGGTAATGTTTTCCCATTTCCATTCCGGGATTTCGGGTTGTTGAAGTAGACCTGATGGTTTCTGATGCTCAGCTTTGACCTTAGAACACGTCAAACATTCTCCTACGTATTTAGCAACATCGGCTTTCATACCCGGCCACCAAAAATGTTTCTTGAGATCCTTGTACATCTTCCCCGTTCCAGGATGTATTGAGTATCTGGTTTTATGAGCTTCTCTAAGTACCATTTCTCTCATATCTCCAAATTTTGGTACCCAAATCCTTTCAGCCCTATACCGGGTTCCGTCTTCCCGAATATTAAGATGCTTCTCCGATCCTTTGGGTATTTCATCCTTTAAATTTCCCTCTTTTAAAACTCCTTGTTGCGCCTCCTTTATTTGAGTAGTAATGTTATTATGAATCATTATATTCATAGATTTTACTCGAATGGGTTCTCTGTCCTTCCTGCTCAAGGCATCGGCTACCACATTTGCCTTCCCTGGGTGGTAACGAATCTCAAAGTCATAATCATTCAATAATTCAATCCACCTACGCTGCCTCATATTCAGTTGTTTCTGATTAAATATGTGTTGAAGACTTTTGTGGTCGGTATATATAATACTTTTGACCCCATATAAGTAGTGCCTCCAAGTCTTTAATGCAAAAACAACCGCGCCTAATTCCAAATCATGCGTCGTATAATTTTGTTCGTGAATCTTCAATTGTCTAGACGCATAAGCAATCACCTTCGTTCGTTGCATTAATACACAACCGAGACCTTGCTTTGATGCATCACAATAAATCACAAAATCATCATTCCCTTCAGGCAATGACAATATAGGTGCCGTAGTTAGCTTTTTCTTCAATAACTGAAACGCTTTCTCTTGTTCATCATTCCATTCAAATTTCTTCCCTTTATGCGTTAATGCAGTCAAGGGTTTTGCTATTCTGGAAAAGTCTTGGATGAACCTTCTGTAGTAACCAGCTAGTCCTAAAAACTGGCGTATGTGTTTCGGAGTTTTCGGGGTTTCCCACTTTTCAACAGTTTCTATCTTTGCCGGATCCACCTTAATACCTTCTTTGTTCACTATGTGACCGAGGAATTGAACTTCTTCCAACCAAAATGCACACTTTGAAAACTTAGCGTACAATTCTTCCTTCCTCAATACTTCTAACACCTTTCTCAAATGTTCACCGTGTTCTTGGTCATTCTTTGAGTAAATAAGTATGTCATCAATGAAAACAATGACAAACTTGTCAAGGTATGGTCCACACACTCGGTTCATAAGGTCCATGAACACAGCTGGTGCATTAGTTAAACCAAACGGCATGACCATAAACTCGTAATGACCGTAACGTGTTCTGAAAGCAGTCTTTGGAATATCATCTTCTTTCACCCGCATTTGATGATACCCGGAACGTAAGTCAATCTTTGAATAAACAGACGAGCCTTGTAGTTGATCAAATAAGTCGTCGATTCTCGGTAGTGGGTAGCGGTTCTTGATGGTAAGTTTGTTCAACTCTCGGTAGTCGATACACAACCTGAATGTACCATCTTTCTTCTTGACAAACAAAACAGGAGCTCCCCACGGTGATGTGCTTGGTCGAATGAAACCACGCTCTAAAAGTTCTTGTAATTGGCTTTGCAGTTCTTTCATCTCGCTGGGTGCGAGTCTGTAAGGAGCACGAGCTATTGGTGCAGCTCCTGGTACAAGATCTATTTGAAATTCAACGGATCGATGTGGGGGTAATCCCGGTAATTCTTTCGGAAATACATTAGGAAATTCTTTTGCGACGGGAACATCATTGATGCTCTTTTCTTCAGTTTGTACTTTCTCGATGTGTGCTAGAACAGCATAGCAACCTTTTCTTATTAGTTTTTGTGCCTTCAAATTACTAATAAGATGTAGCTTCGTGTTGCCCTTTTCTCCGTACACCATTAAGGGTTTTCCTTTTTCTCGTATAATGCGAATTGCATTTTTGTAACAAACGATCTCCGCTTTCACTTCTTTCAACCAGTCCATACCGATTATCACATCAAAACTCCCTAACTCTACTGGTATCAAATCAATCTTAAATGTTTCGCTAACCAGTTTAATTTCTCGATTCTGACATATATTATCTGCTGAAATTAATTTACCATTTGCTAATTCGAGTAAAAATTTACTATCCAAAGGCGTCAATGGACAACTTAATTTAGCACAAAAATCTCTACTCATATAGCTTCTATCCGCACCCGAATCAAATAAAACGTAAGCAGATTTATTGTCAATAAGAAACGTACCCGTAACAAGCTCCGGGTCTTCCTGTGCCTCTACCGCATTAATATTGAAAACTCTTCCACGGCCTTGTCCATTCGTGTTCTCCTGGTTCGGGCAATTTCTAATAATGTGGCCTGGTTTTCCACATTTATAACAAACTACATTGGCATAACTTGCTCCGACACTACTTGCTCCGCCATTACTCGTTCCGACACCATTTGTTCCTTTCGTTCTATTAACCCCTGGTCCGTAGACCTCACACTTCGCCGCGCTATGACCATTTCTTTTACACTTGTTGCAAAATTTGGTGCAGAACCCCGAGTGATTCTTTTCACACCTTTGGCATAGCTGCTTCTGATTGTTGTTGTTGTTGCGATTATTATTGTTGTTGGGATGATTGTTGTAGTTGCTGTTGTTGTTGTTGTTGTTGTTGGGCCGTTTGTTGTAGTTGCGATTGATGTTGCGATTGTTGGGATAATTGTTGCGATTATTGTTGTAATTGCTGTTGTTGTTGTATTGGTGATTCTTATCACCGTTTTCCTCCCACTTTCTTTTGACTTGCTTCACATTGGCCTCTTCAGCAGTCTGTTCTTTAATTCTTTCTTCAATTTGGTTCACGAGTTTGTGAGCCATTCTACATGCCTGTTGTATGGAGGCGGGCTCGTGTGAACTTATATCTTCTTGGATTCTTTCCGGTAATCCTTTCACAAATGCGTCGATCTTCTCTTCCTCATCTTCGAATGCTCCCGGACACAATAGGCACAATTCTGTGAATCGTCTTTCGTACGTGGTAATATCAAATCCTTGGGTTCGTAACCCTCTAAGTTCTGTCTTGAGCTTATTGACCTCGGTTCTGGGACGGTACTTCTCGTTCATCAAGTGCTTGAATGCTGACCACGGTAGTGCGTACGCATCGTCTTGTCCCACTTGCTCTAGATAGGTATTCCACCATGTTAACGCAGAACCTGTGAAGGTATGCGTAGCGTACTTTACTTTGTCCTCTTCAGTACACTTACTTATGGCAAACACCGATTCGACCTTCTCGGTCCACCGTTTCAATCCGATCGGTCCTTCGGTTCCATCAAATTCCAAAGGTTTGCAGGCAGTGAATTCTTTGTAGGTGCATCCTACACGATTTCCTGTACTGCTAGATCCAAGGTTATTGTTGGTATGTAGCGCAGCCTGTACTGCGGCTATGTTTGAAGCTAGAAAAGTACGGAATTCCTCTTCATTCATATTCACGGTGTGTCGAGTAGTCGGTGCCATTTCCCCAATTACCGACTCCGTCACTTGTGGAAACGTTTTGTTTAATAGTTGTAGCCCGATGTTCTTGTTCTCACTTTGGTGAGAAGCGAACATTACTAATCCGTAAGCATAACATGCTTCTTTATGTTGCATGTTAGCCGCTTTTTCTAAATCACGAAGTCCAATATTCGGATATATTGAGTCAAAATAATTTCTTAACCCGTTGCGTAAAATAGCATTTGGGTTCCCCGCAATATATGCGTCAAAGTAAACACATCGTAACTTATGGGTTTCCCAATGTGATATCCCCCATCTTTCAAACGAAAGTCTCTTATAAACCAAGGCATTCTTGGAACGTTCTTCGAATGTCTTACAAACTGATCTCGCCTTAAATAGTTGTGCCGAAGAATTCTGACCGACTCTAGACAAGATTTCATCAATCATGTCTCCGGGTAGGTCTCTTAAAATATTGGGTTGTCTATCCATTTTGTGTTTTTATACTGTAAAATAGACAAGAGTTAGATTCATAAAAAAAAATACTTATTAATACAAGCAATTTTTACATATATCATAAAGCATAAGCACACTATATTACATATATTACACCACACGAATACAACTATCTTATTCCGACTCGCTTGTTTCTTCTTCTTCGATTTTGGTTCGTTTTGCCAAGTTTCTAGGGATATATGATGTTCCCCTAATACGAGCCGTCGTAATCCACATTGGTTTAGAAAAACCTGGTGGTTTAGAGGTTCCCGGGTCATTGTTACAACTTAAGGACTTCGGGGGTTGACGATACATATAAAGTTCATCGGGGTTGGAATTAGATTTCTCTATTTTTATGCCCTTTCCCTTATTATTTTCTTTTGCCTTTTTAAATTCAGTTGAGGTAATTTCTATAACATCATCGGAATTCTCGTCGGAATCCGATTCATCGGAGAATTGGTAATCCTCCCAATATTTTGCTTCCTTGGCGGAAACACCATTGACCATAATTAACCTTGGTCGGTTGGTTGAGGATTTTCTTCTACTTAACCGTTTTATTATTTCCCCCACCGGTTCTATTTCTTCATCCGGTTCCGATTCTTCTTCCGGTTCCGATTCTTCTTCCGGTTCCGACTCTTCTTCCGGTTCCTCTTCGGGAACTTGTGAATCAGTCCACGAATCATTCCAATTTACATTTGACTCTTCATTATTATTAGGTGAGTCAATGGGACTTGTTCTAGAGGTAGACATCTATCACATAATATCAAACACGATAAGAGATTAATATATCACATAATATTCATATGTTAAAAATATATAGTTTCCAACAAAAATGTTAAGCAATCATTTTTAAAGAAAACACGGTCGAAGTCCAGACTCACTAATGCATCCTAACAAACTCGATAAGACACACTAATGCAAAATTCTGGTTCTCTAAGACCAACGCTCTGATACCAACTGAAATGTCCCGTTCATATTGATTAAAAACGTTCCATATTAATTGATTTCGTTGCGAGGTTTTGACCTCTATATGAGACGTTTTTCAAAGACTGCATTCATTTTTAAAACAAACCATAACCTTTATTTCATAAATAAAGGTTTAAAAAGCTTTACGTAGATTATCAAATAATGATAATCTAAAATATCCTGTTTACACACGACCATTACATAATGGTTTACAATACAAATATGTTACATCGAAATCAGTTTCTTGAATGCAGTTTTTACACAATATCATACAAATATGGACTCCAAATCTTGTCCTTATTTTAGTATGCAACAGCGGAAGCTCTTAATAATCACCTGAGAATAAACATGCTTAAAACGTCAACAAAAATGTTGGTGAGTTATAGGTTTAACCTATATATATCAAATCATAATAATAGACCACAAGATTTCATATTTCAATACACATCCCATACATAGAGATAAAAATCATTCATATGGTGAACACCTGGTAACCGACAATAACAAGATGCATATATAAGAATATCCCCATCATTCCGGGACACCCTTCGGATATGATATAAATTTCGAAGTACTAAAGCATCCGGTACTTTGGATGGGGTTTGTTAGGCCCAATAGATCTATCTTTAGGATTCGCGTCAATTAGGGTGTCTGTTCCCTAATTCTTAGATTACCAGACTTAATAAAAAGGGGCATATTCGATTTCGATAATTCAACCATAGAATGTAGTTTCACGTACTTGTGTCTATTTTGTAAATCATTTATAAAACCTGCATGTATTCTCATCCCAAAAATATTAGATTTTAAAAGTGGGACTATAACTCACTTTCACAGATTTTTACTTCGTCGGGAAGTAAGACTTGGCCACTGGTTGATTCACGAACCTATAACAATATATACATATATATCAAAGTATGTTCAAAATATATTTACAACACTTTTAATATATTTTGATGTTTTAAGTTTATTAAGTCAGCTGTCCTCGTTAGTAACCTACAACTAGTTGTCCACAGTTAGATGTACAGAAATAAATCGATAAATATTATCTTGAATCAATCCACGACCCAGTGTATACGTATCTCAGTATTGATCACAACTCAAACTATATATATTTTGGAATCAACCTCAACCCTGTATAGCTAACTCCAACATTCACATATAGAGTGTCTATGGTTGTTCCGAAATATATATAGATGTGTCGACATGATAGGTCGAAACATTGTATACGTGTCTATGGTATCTCAAGATTACATAATATATAATACAAGTTGATTAAGTTATGGTTGGAATAGATTTGTTACCAATTTTCACGTAGCTAAAATGAGAAAAATTATCCAATCTTGTTTTACCCATAACTTCTTCATTTTAAATCCGTTTTGAGTGAATCAAATTGCTATGGTTTCATATTGAACTCTATTTTATGAATCTAAACAAAAAAAGTATAGGTTTCTAGTCGGAAAAATAAGTTACAAGTCGTTTTTGTAAAGGTAGTCATTTCAGTCGAAAGAACGACGTCTAGATGACCATTTTAGAAAACATACTTCCACTTTGAGTTTAACCATAATTTTTGGATATAGTTTCATGTTCATAATAAAAATCATTTTCTCAGAATAACAACTTTTAAATCAAAGTTTATCATAGTTTTTAATTAACTAACCCAAAACAGCCCGCGGTGTTACTACGACGGCGTAAATCCGGTTTTACGGTGTTTTTCGTGTTTCCAGGTTTTAAATCATTAAGTTAGCATATCATATAGATATAGAACATGTGTTTAGTTGATTTTAAAAGTCAAGTTAGAAGGATTAACTTTTGTTTGCGAACAAGTTTAGAATTAACTAAACTATGTTCTAGTGATTACAAGTTTAAACCTTCGAATAAGATAGCTTTATATGTATGAATCGAATGATGTTATGAACATCATTACTACCTTAAGTTCCTTGGATAAACCTACTGGAAAAGAGAAAAATGGATCTAGCTTCAATGGATCCTTGGATGGCTCAAAGTTCTTGAAGCAAAATCATGACACGAAAACAAGTTCAAGTAAGATCATCACTTGAAATAAGATTGTTATAGTTATAGAAATTGAACCAAAGTTTGAATATGATTATTACCTTGTATTAGAATGATAACCTACTGTAAGAAACAAAGATTTCTTGAGGTTGGATGATCACCTTACAAGATTGGAAGTGAGCTAGCAAACTTGAAAGTATTCTTGATTTTATGAAACTAGAACTTTTGGAATTTATGAAGAACACTTAGAACTTGAAGATAGAACTTGAGAGAGATCAATTAGATGAAGAAAATTGAAGAATGAAAGTGTTTGTAGGTGTTTTTGGTCGTTGGTGTATGGATTAGATATAAAGGATATGTAATTTTGTTTTCATGTAAATAAGTCATGAATGATTACTCATATTTTTGTAATTTTATGAGATATTTTATGCTAGTTGCCAAATGATGGTTCCCACATGTGTTAGGTGACTCACATGGGCTGCTAAGAGCTGATCATTGGAGTGTATATACCAATAGTACATACATCTAAAAGCTGTGTATTGTACGAGTACGAATACGGGTGCATACGAGTAGAATTGTTGATGAAACTGAACGAGGATGTAATTGTAAGCATTTTTGTTAAGTAGAAGTATTTTGATAAGTGTATTAAAGTCTTTCAAAAGTGTATAAATACATATTAAAACACTACATGTATATACATTTTAACTGAGTCGTTAAGTCATCGTTAGTCGTTACATGTAAGTGTTGTTTTGAAACCTTTAGGTTAACGATCTTGTTAAATGTTGTTAACCCAATGTTTATAATATCAAATGAGATTTTAAATTATTATATTATCATGATATTATCATGTATGAATATCTCTTAATATGATATATATACATTAAATGTCTATACAACGATAATCGTTACATATATGTCTCGTTTAAAAATCATTAAGTTAGTAGTCTTGTTTTTACATATGTAGTTCATTGTTAATATACTTTATGATATGTTTTCTTATCATAGTATCATGTTAACTATATATATATCCATATATATGTCATCATATAGTTTTTACAAGTTTTAACGTTCGTGAATCACCGATCAACTTGGGTGGTCAATTGTCTATATGAAACATATTTCAATTAATCAAGTCTTAACAAGTTTGATTGCTTAACATGTTGGAAAAATTTAATCATGTAAATATCAATCTCAATTAATATATATAAACATGGAAAAGTTCGGGTCACTACAATACAAGCCTGAGATTTCTGGCCGAATGGCTAAGTGGGCAGTTGAATTAGGTGAAGATGAAATAAATTTTTCTTCGCGCAGTGCGGTTAAGGGTCAAATACTTGCTGATTACCTAGCAGAATTACCTGCGGATGTCGAGGCATCAGCAGAACATCGGGATCCACCTGCACCAATTTTGTCACCATGGGAATTGTACACCGATGGAGCGTGCAGCGCATCTGGTGCAGGTGCGGGTGTAATTTTAACAGGCCCGGATGGCGAAGAGCATACATACGCACTGCGGTTTAATTTTGCTGTTACAAACAACGAAGCAGAGTATGAGGCTCTGTTAGCAGGTATGCGCATTGCGCATAAGTTAAATGTTAAAATTTTGCACGCTTATGTGGATTCAAAGCTAGTATGCAGTCAAGTCAGCGGAGATTTCGAAGCGCATGACATAGCCATGCAGCAATATCTATCGCTTGTTCACAACCTCGCTGACCAGTTTGAAGCTTTTCAAATCTCCCACGTAATGCGTGGGCAAAATAAGAAGGCGGATGCGCTAAGCAAACTGGCTGCCTTGGCTTTTGATCATATGGGAAAGAAAGTTCTAATAGAAGAACTCAATGCGAAATCCATTGTTATGATGCCTTTAGTGGCACCAGATGAGGAATCAAGCTCAACATGGATGACGCCCATTGTGGCTTTTCTGCGGGATGGCACATCTCCTGCGGATTCCGCTGATGCAAAGAAAGTCCGCGTTAAGGCACCGCTGTATGCCCTTGAGGGTGACGTCCTATATCGAAAAAATTATTTGGGACCACACTTAAGGTGCATTGGCCCGAAAGAGGCAGAGGAAGTTGTACGCGAGGTGCATGAAGGTGCATGCGCACTCCATTCGGGGCACAGGTCCATTGTGTCAAAAATAATGCGGCTAGGATATTATTGGCCCACCATGTACGCGGATACTGCGCGCATAGTTAAGCAATGTGAATCATGCCAAATACATGCACCTATTAGCAGAGCACCTGCGCATCCAATGATACCAGTCTCCTCACCGTGGCCATTCTGCAAATGGGCAATCGACATAGTCGGACCATTCCCAAAAGGCCGAGGAAACATCAAATTTTTGATTGTTGCAATCGACTATTTCACAAAGTGGGTCGAAGCGAGACCGCTGGCAGCAATCTCAGGAAAAAGGGTGCGAAATTTTGTATGGGAAGACATCGTCTGTCGATTTGGTATACCAAACGAAATTGTTAGCGATAACGGTACGCAGTTCGCGGGTAACCCTTTTCGCAGCTGGTGCGCGGAGCTTAATATTAAGCAAACTTTTACATCTGTTGCGCATCCGCAGGCGAATGGCCAGTGCGAAGTCACCAACCGGGATATAGTAGCTGGAATCAAAGCTAGGTTGGGTCATGGTCGCGTTGGTTGGGTGAATGAACTACCGAAGGATTTATGGGCGCATAGAACAACACCCAAAGCAAGCACTGGTGAGACCCCGTTCAGTTTGGTCTATGGATCAGAAACTGTTGTACCCGCAGAAATTGGGGTACCAACGTTCCGCATACAAAATTTTGATGAGCAAAATAACTCTGAAGCTTTGCGGGAAAATCTTAATTTGCTGGAAGAGCGCAGACTCTCTGCGGCTGTCAACGAAGCAAATAACAAGCAAAAAATTGCAAAGTACTATAATCAGCGTGTGCGTTCGCGCTCTTACAAGTGCGGTGACTTGGTTTGGCGTCAGAACGACGCAAGTCATGCGGAGGATACTGGGAAACTGGGCCTCCGTTGGGAAGGCCCATACAGGGTAGCGAAGGCAAACAATACCGGGGCGTACCATCTCGAGACATTAGATGGAAAACCTGTGAAACGCACTTGGCATGCGACGTTATTGAAAAAATGTTATATGTAGCTAGGTGGACCTGATCACTCCAGTTTATTGTAGCACATTATTTTTTCTATGTATTTTCCGTCCGTTTGGATGTGTCGCGGTTGTAATTGTGATTAATGCCAATTAAATATTTACTCTCGCATACTTTTGTTGTTTAAATCTTTTTTATATGCGGTTCCTGCCTACTTAAGGGGTGTCCTCTAGCCCCCGTGCGGCAGAAGCCTGTTTGGTTACAAGGCTAGACGCTAACGGCAGGCAAAGGGAATTGGTTTTCCCCTAGCCAAGCGCCACGCAGACTAGATGGATGCAAAGTCGACTTAAAAAATTACAAGCATTGGTTTGCTTGTGCGTAATTGCTCTCGCATTGGTTTGCTTGAGGAACTCAAAGCATAAAAACATTGGCTTGTTTTTAGTTGCGTTGCTTACCATACAGCTATAGTGCACCTCTAGTACATGACAAAGCAATAACGCAGTAGCTTTCGAGTCTAAATTATTAAAGGGTAATTGTTAAAGTATTGGTTTATTTTACGCAGTAATACCCGCATACGCATGAGTTTTGGTTAACTATGCGCATGGGCATGCGGTTCACCTTTTGTTTTGATTCGCGATATATAAACAAACAAACTACGCATGCATATACATTGAATTAAGTTATTACATAAGTGGTAATTGTTTCAAATGCCTGCCCGACACGGGACTTGGGGCTCAAAAATACATTTACAATTTCCTGCCTAAGCATAGGACTTACGGCGCAAACCATCACAAACACAAACTAATAATCCTCCTTTAAAAACCCATCGATCGACATGTTCGGGTCCGCAGCGAATGCGTTGATTAGGGGGATAGGGATGGACTTGATGGCTTATTCCGCCTCCATTAACGCTGCAGCCGTTCCCTCTTTTAGCTTCTTTTGAACGATGTCGGGGAACGGCGGTGTTAGACCGCAAGCTTAAATTACCTCCTGCACAGCCTTGTTGATTTCATGGTCCCTGACCGCATCAACGTAGGCATTGAACTTGTCGGACACAGGCTCTGAGTCCATCACCTTTTGCGCAATGGTGGGGAGTGCAGTGCGCAGCTTCGCCAGATCCGCCTCTGCTAGCTCGCGGTTGGTTACCGCGTCATCCCTTTCCCTCGTCACCCTTTCCAGCTCCACCCACAGACGCTCTGCCTCCCCTTTGGACTGGTCAACCGCACCAACCAGCTCGCGGTTTTTTTCTCTCTCTTCAATCAGGGCAGTTTTGGTTTACGCCGCGGTTAACTCCACCGCCTTGCGCGCTTCTTCTGCGGCGTCCCTGTCTTTCTTCACCTGATCAACCCCCGCTTGCAGCAGCCCTAGCTCTGTTTCTTTCCGCAAGGCCACTTGATACAAGTTAGTCGAACGGCGGGCTTGATCTGCAACCATGCCAAAAAAGACAAGGCCGTTTGGACGATGGCGTTGAGCGCCTGATTAAAAGGCAGTGCGGCTAGTTGGTTGCGGAACTCAGCCGAGAAGATTTGTTGGAGGAAGGCAGATTGCTCTGCGGCGTTTTCCGCCGATAACTGGGTGAGCTGCGCCAGGTTTGCCAATCGGAAGTTACCGTGTGGCGGGGTTGGTGTGGACTCGGAGTCCAGGTGTATCGTCTTATCCTTTGACTCGGCAGTAGCTTCGAGGTCCGGATTGACCCGCGGTGGGGTGTGATGAGTTTCTTCCGCATGCCCTGCGTATTAATAAGTGGTTAAATAAGTGCAAACTTAAATGTGCGGTATGCGCGCAAGCAGAACTCTTACCAGATGATGGGGGAGGTAGATCCGCAGAACGGGGTTCGATGGGAACGAAGTTATCGTTCCGCTTGTCCTCCCTCTGTTTGGGAGTGAGTTTCTTCTTCTTCTGTTGGGATTGGGAGGCTTCGGCGGCCTTGCGCTTATTGCTGGAGGTGGCAGGTGCATTCTCGCCAGTCTTCTCCTGCTCTAACGGTTGGTTCACATTCTGTTTGCGGAAGGCGATGCCCGCAATCTCCTTCGCAGTCAGTACTCTCTTCATCTTCATCTCTGCAAACATGCACGCATGCGTTAGAACACATAAATAGCAAACTGTTAGTACGTGATTATACTATTCCTACCCTTTCCATCCGGTCCGACTATGGCTGGACGCACATCCTCCCATGGCCAGTGTGCGGATATCTTCCCTAGCCGCAACATTGAAATGTCCCGTTCTTATTGATTAAAAACGTTCCATATTAATTGATTTCGTTGCGAGGTTTTGACCTCTATATGAGACGTTTTTCAAAGACTGCATTCATTTTTAAACAAACCATAACCTTTATTTCATCAATAAAGGTTTAAAAAGCTTTACGTAGATTATCAAATAATGATAATCTAAAATATCCTGTTTACACACGACCATTACATAATGGTTTACAATACAAATATGTTACAACAAAATAAGTTCCTTGAATGCAGTTTTTACACAATATCATACAAGCATGGACTCCAAATCTTGTCCTTATTTAAGTATGCGACAGCGGAAGCTCTTAATAATCACCTGAGAATAAACATGCTTAAAACGTCAACAAAAATGTTGGTGAGTTATAGGTTTAACCTATATATATCAAATCGTAACAATAGACCACAAGATTTCATATTTCAATACACATCCCATACATAGAGATAAAAATCATTCATATGGTGAACACCTGGTAACCGACAATAACAAGATGCATATATAAGAATATCCCCATCATTCCGGGACACCCTTCGGATATGATATAAATTTCGAAGTACTAAAGCATCCGGTACTTTGGATGGGGTTTGTTAGGCCCAATAGATCTATCTTTAGGATTCGCGTCAATTAGGGTGTCTGTTCCCTAATTCTTAGATTACCAGACTTAATAAAAAGGGGCATATTCGATTTCGATAATTCAACCATAGAATGTAGTTTTACGTACTTGTGTCTATTTTGTAAATCATTTATAAAACCTGCATGTATTCTCATCCCAAAAATATTAGATTTTAAAAGTGGGACTATAACTCACTTTCACAGATTTTTACTTCGTCGGGAAGTAAGACTTGGCCACTGGTTGATTCACGAACCTATAACAATATATACATATATATCAAAGTATGTTCAAAATATATTTACAACACTTTTAATATATTTTGATGTTTTAAGTTTATTAAGTCAGCTGTCCTCGTTAGTAACCTACAACTAGTTGTCCACAGTTAGATGTACAGAAATAAATCGATAAATATTATCTTGAATCAATCCACGACCCAGTGTATACGTATCTCAGTATTGATCACAACTCAAACTATATATATTTTGGAATCAACCTCAACCCTGTATAGCTAACTCCAACATTCACATATAGAGTGTCTATGGTTGTTCCGAAATATATATAGATGTGTCGACATGATAGGTCGAAACATTGTATACGTGTCTATGGTATCTCAAGATTACATAATATATAATACAAGTTGATTAAGTTATGGTTGGAATAGATTTGTTACCAATTTTCACGTAGCTAAAATGAGAAAAATTATCCAATCTTGTTTTACCCATAACTTCTTCATTTTAAATCCGTTTTGAGTGAATCAAATTGCTATGGTTTCATATTGAACTCTATTTTATGAATCTAAACAAAAAAAGTATAGGTTTCTAGTCGGAAAAATAAGTTACAAGTCGTTTTTGTAAAGGTAGTCATTTCAGTCGAAAGAACGACGTCTAGATGACCATTTTAGAAAACATACTTCCACTTTGAGTTTAACCATAATTTTTGGATATAGTTTCATGTTCATAATAAAAATCATTTTCTCAGAATAACAACTTTTAAATCAAAGTTTATCATAGTTTTTAATTAACTAACCCAAAACAGCCCGCGGTGTTACTACGACGGCGTAAATCCGGTTTTACGGTGTTTTTCGTGTTTCCAGGTTTTAAATCATTAAGTTAGCATATCATATAGATATAGAACATGTGTTTAGTTGATTTTAAAAGTCAAGTTAGAAGGATTAACTTTTGTTTGCGAACAAGTTTAGAATTAACTAAACTATGTTCTAGTGATTACAAGTTTAAACCTTCGAATAAGATAGCTTTATATGTATGAATCGAATGATGTTATGAACATCATTACTACCTTAAGTTCCTTGGATGAACCTACTGGAAAAGAGAAAAATGGATCTAGCTTCAATGGATCCTTGGATGGCTCAAAGTTCTTGAAGCAAAATCATGACACGAAAACAAGTTCAAGTAAGATCATCACTTGAAATAAGATTGTTATAGTTATAGAAATTGAACCAAAGTTTGAATATGATTATTACCTTGTATTAGAATGATAACCTACTGTAAGAAACAAAGATTTCTTGAGGTTGGATGATCACCTTACAAGATTGGAAGTGAGCTAGCAAACTTGAAAGTATTCTTGATTTTATGAAACTAGAACTTTTGGAATTTATGAAGAACACTTAGAACTTGAAGATAGAACTTGAGAGAGTTCAATTAGATGAAGAGAATTGAAGAATGAAAGTGTTTGTAGGTGTTTTTGGTCGTTGGTGTATGGATTAGATATAAAGGATATGTAATTTTGTTTTCATGTAAATAAGTCATGAATGATTACTCATATTTTTGTAATCTTATGAGATATTTCATGCTAGTTGCCAAATGATGGTTCCCACATGTGTTAGGTGACTCACATGGGCTGCTAAGAGCTGATCATTGGAGTGTATATACCAATAGTACATACATCTAAAAGCTGTGTATTGTACGAGTACGAATACGGGTGCATACGAGTAGAATTGTTGATGAAACTGAACGAGAATGTAATTGTAAGCATTTTTGTTAAGTAGAAGTATTTTGATAAGTGTATTGAAGTCTTTCAAAAGTGTATAAATACATATTAAAACACTACATGTATATACATTTTAACTGAGTCGTTAAGTCATCGTTAGTCGTTACATGTAAGTGTTGTTTTGAAACCTTTAGGTTAACGATCTTGTTAAATGTTGTTAACCCAATGTTTATAATATCAAAAGAGATTTTAAATTATTATATTATCATGATATTATGATGTACGAATATCTCTTAATATGATATATATACATTAAATGTCGTTACAACGATAAACGTTACATATATGTCTCGTTTCAAAATCATTAAGTTAGTAGTCTTGTTTTTACATATGTAGTTCATTGTTAATATAATTAATGATATGTTTACTTATCATAATATCATGTTAACTATACATATAACCATATATATGTCATCATATAGTTTTTTTACAAGTTTTAACGTTCGTGAATCACCGGTCAACTTGGGTGGTCAATTGTCTATATGAAACCTATTTCAATTAATCAAGTCTTAACAAGTTTGATTGCTTAACATGTTGGAAAAATTTAATCATGTAAATATCAATCTCAATTAATATATATAAACATGGAAAAGTTCGGGTCACTACAAACATCACGTTCCCGTATGACCGGTGCACCAGCTGTGCGTTAGCGCACTCCGCTAACAGCTTTGTTTCCTCGTCATCAAGGACCGGGGTTTTGTTCACATCCTTTTCCACCTTCTCGCACCATATAAGCGTTTGCGGGAAAGCGGTACCAACTACAGTTTGGTCAACGAAAAAGAAAGTTTCTTTCCAGTTACCCGCATTCGACTTTGGGGTTTTGGTGAAATTTTGTCGGGCGAAGAAGGTGAACCAGGATTTGTGGTGATTGGCTAGGCGGTATAGATGACAGAAAACTTTAACCAACGGTACCCTGTCGATTGCTGCGCACCACATTTCAAACAGAACTATTTTGCCTATGGCGTACGGGTGTAGTTGCCCTAATCCCACTCTGAAGTGATCTAATACGCCTAAGAAGAAGTCAGATGGAGGAACCCTAAAGTTACCATGCTTGAACGCATGTTCATAGATGGCCACTTTCTTCTCCGGTGGCTCGTGAGCACGCTGATGGGGTAGGGGTGGCACCGGATTGTACTTGGCTAAGGGAGGATACTGTTTCACTAAGTAATCTATGTGCTTCTGCTCTATAACAGACTCTACGCTATCTACATACGTCTCGTTAGCTTTAGTCATTTTCTAGGAGTAATCGGATGAATACTAACCTTTAAACGGTGGCCGGAATGTTCGATTTTTGATCGGAATTCAAATTGGCAGCGTAACGAGGAAGCTTGAAGCAGGAAAGTGGAAATGAGCTGCAAAATGGGGTATTTATAGGGCAGATTGGATGGAGTGGTGTGATCGTGGCTGTACACGTGTTACGCAATCGACGGCCAGCACTTTATTTATGCGCGTGGATGCCAGTTGGGTATGATTACATGTACGCGCGTGGTTGGCACGCGCCTGACACACTGCCACTTTATGTCATGTCCGCCGAATGGGCTTCTGCGATTGTGACAGGCATTTAATGGCATCGAGGCGCACGCGGAATATTAAATGCTAGCCGTTTACTTGTTTTTTCTTTCGCTTAATAGTTTGATATCATACGCCTCGCGCCATATAACATCAAACTGGGGGGACATAATGATACCGCAACCCGCAGGCGCACCTCAAATGCATGCGGACAATCACTATTGTGCGTATGCGTGTTTTTGTGTGCGGTATGCGGCGTGCGAATGCCTTTTGTTCCCGGTACGGCGGTTGCTTAGTTGTCAAGTAAATATCTTTTCCATAATTATATCCGTGATTCGGGGGAGTCAGTTATGGATGAGATTATCATGATCTGGGACGGTTCTAGAATTAGGGTTTGCCTATAAATACAAACCCTAATCATCGTTTACCACACACAGCACGTTACGTAACCATCGCATACGATACACATTACGTAAAACAGCATCATTCAGCATCTTTTCAAGGTTAACAGGTTAGTCTTTTGTAAGCTAGTACCTACGACCTTATTTGGGGCCTCTTGATCGACGACCGTTATCAGAGGTGGACTTAATCACTTGGCCACCCCGCCGACATCATCATGTCGGCCAGGGTTATTCACGGTAGCCGGACCGGAGAGCCACGTTCTAAGATCCTTAAACCCCTCTTTACGTATTGAGCAGGCATATTAAACCCCACGGTTAAAATATGCAAGATCAGGTGGTTAAAGCAATTAACTATTACAAGGTAACCTAATGTTTGTGGTTCTGATATCTAGATATCTACACAGGATGTCTCAAATTTAAATCATACTAACATACTGTAATATTTTAGAGTCTTATCTGTTTACCCGATACAATTAAGTTCACTTATTTCTCATCATTGATTTATACAGCATCAAATCAAATGATGTGCAACACGTAGAGCCCATGTTGCTAGTACACAAATAAGTAGTAACATCATGATTCTACATGATTCAGTCAATTTGACCTACTTACAGGTAAAAATAGTTACATTTTTTGTGGGTCAGGTCAAGTAATGTCAATATCTATATCTATTTGGCCATTTGGGTCGATGACTAACAATCATAAATCAAACTTAAAAGTAATGTAACACTTTGTAACATTTATAATGTATTCATCAAGATTCCAAATGGTAACAATAAAAATACTCTAGGCACATAAAAGAATGGAGAATAAATGCCAAACCAATCTGGAAAATATCCAAAAGCGCACACACACACACACACATCATGTACTGCAACACATATTTTCTTTTTTTGCAACTTTTTTCTTTAAATCAAATCCCAATTGAACATTGGATGAACTGTGTTGCTGCTGGTGCTTGCCGGTGGTGGTGGTGGTGGTGGTGGTGGTGGGGCAGCCATAGATTCAAAAATCTCCCATTCTGTAGTGACGGCAGAAGATGGTGGTTTAACTTTATCAGCCACCACTGTCCGCCTTGATTGTGGCAGCATGTTACCATTAGTACCACCTGTTGTTGAGTTTAAAATCTTCAAAGCATCTAACTTTTCAACATACTCTTGGATCCTTTTTACCTGTAAAGTTGATAAATTTAGAAACTTTCTATCAAGAACCAAAAATTTAAATTTCGGTCTACCATTTTTAAAGATGCACCTGTGTTTTCCTTTGTGATTTTACATCACCATCAACTGTAATTCCATCTAGTTTAAGCAGTTGATTCATCAATAACTCGATCACATTCAACAAAGTCTTATCAGCAACTTTTCCTCCTTTAGATATGACCGAATCAATCGCTGATACCTACCCAATCAGTCATTATAGAATCTTTATATTCGTAAAAACCATGTTTAATCGCTTTGAATGGCAAGATACTTGATCATTACAATAAAGCATTACTCAAATAGAGGAACGATCAAGTAAAATGTACTTGTATGAAGTAAAGTGTAGCGACAATAATTAGGGCATCAGCTTTAACAAAAATGTGTAACAGAACATGTGATGCCACCATACTATTCCGTACATTTTTTTAACAACAGTACGTGATCACCCAGGGGACTTAACCACGTTAATCTATCACAGTTGCATAACCCGCCCTCAACCGCTGCCCAGGAGGAAAACCGACCCATTCCGAGGGCATGGGCGGTAAAAACCCCCCTGCCCCCGCAACGAGATATGCAAAAGGCACCCTTGGTGGAATTCAAGGGTAAATGGGCAACCTTGTGTGCAATGTTGCACCCCACGAAAGTCCTGAGCTCTTGCTAAGAGAGTTAGACCACTACCACATAAGCTACGGAAGAGTATATTCCCTACATTTATGTTTGATATATTTTTTTCCACCCAAATTTAATCAACCAATTTTTAAAAAGTGTTTGCATTTCCTTACCAATCATGACATCATGAGCTAGAAGCACAGGATATATAGCTTATAGCAAATAGGTAGCATATTATATTATATATAGCATACAATATAAAGTATCCTGCTATATATGATTGGTACCGTAATAAAATGGGAAGTGATATGTATACAACTACTTTTTACACATACACTACTGTACAATACTCTAAAGCATATTTGATTGTGCATGTGTAAAAAGTAGTTGTGTAAATATCATCCTAATAAGATACAAGTCTCTTCCTATTATTTTTATTGATAAATAATGTTCTTGATATGTTACTATGATCGGTATAAAAAAGTTCATGTATTAGGCAATCATGTACTTGTGAAATTTATATTACCTTGGCCGGCTTCATTGCGGGTATCGAGGTGTCCTCTAACCATGAAGTTATGAGTTCAAAACTTGTGTCGGTGTGTATTTTTTTTTTTTTTTTAAAGAAGAAGAATATTACCTGACCGGCTAGCCTATCGACCTCGAAGCTAATATCCGAAATCAATTTAGCAACCTTCTCCATTTTTGCATTCTTTCTCATTTCAACAAATCTTTTTTCTTGGCTAATTGGATCTTCCATAACCACCATTTTCGATCGATCTTTAACACCAGCAACATCAAGATACGCTTTTGAATCCCTTGCTTTATCTTTGTACATCAGCTGTTGATCTTCATGGTGTAATCCGGTTAGCCCAGTTAACATCTTCTTCAACTCACCTACACAATATTAATAAACACAAAGTGACAAATTAAAAACATAAAACTACTAACATAATATAAGTTTAATAGTTTATTAAAGACAATTACATTACAATTAGTATTAATTACCAAATGTAGCTTGTGAATTGATGTTTACTTCATGGTAAACCGAACCGTATTTGACCCGAACCCGGATAGTTGGTGGAGGAATACGATTAGTTTCAACATCCGGGTCTCGTTTCTGAACCAACATTCCACCTGGCCGGACCTCCCATATATTCTCACCGCCGGCACCGGAAACTGAGTTCCGGTCAACGGGAGTCATTTCTGTTGCTTGTGTCCTCACACGCATCATATTAATATTAATATATATATATATGTAAAGATCAAAATCAGTTACTGCTACAGATCCCGGCAAACCTTTTCCCCGGAAAAAAAATCTTGCCGGAATTCAAAAATTTAGTGAAAAGTTTATGAATTAACGGCAATCTAGATACAGCAAAGTTTGGATTTTTAATAGAAACCCAGAGATTGCAACCAAAACCCAATTCAACTGTACAAAAATTTGACAAAAATAATTGAATTTTAAAGAACTGTTTTTTTCTGTCTCCAAATAATGAATGATTAAAGATGAGACTTTGGAAGGTTTTGTTTTGTTCTCTTTCTATAATTATTTGTTAGAGAGAGAAAGAGAGAGATGGAAACTGAATATAAAATGAATGGACAGCGAACAGAACAGAACAGAGTGTTGAGATAACCTGGGCCACCAGAACTTTCAATGAAGCAAGAGGTCACGGGTTCGATTCCCTTCAAGGCAAAATACCTTGAGACGAGCTCTATTTAGTGACTAATTGACTAAAGGATGCTTTGCCTGGTAACGGTGGAGGCCTGGCTTGCGTTTACCCGGGGTTTACCAACTAGAGGGGAGCCATTATGGCTCGTCCCTAGGGTTCCTCGCAAAAAAAAAAAAAAAAACAGAATGTTGAGATAATACTAGTACTGATGTATGAATAAAAACACACACAGAAAAACACGTTATAGTGTGTGTAATTAGTTTACGGTATTAATAACAGTTATTTTTGGGTCAAGTGTTACTGTGTTAGGAATAAAGTAACAGAGTATCCACATGAGATGTCGCCGAATATAGTGCTAAAGAGTAAAGGAGGAACAATATTTTCTTTTCCATTTTTTTTTTCTTTTATGAAAATTATTGTATGTATTGAGAATTTTAACACAATAATCTATGAATTATTGCATGTGAAATTTTAAACTGTTCCTGAAAACAAGCTAACGAATAATGAATATTATATTTTTTATACATAATACAGTTATATTATTATTTTTAGTAAACGTCCAAATTGATAAATTTCACATTTTATATATTAGCTAATTGATGATTTTGTAAGATTCGGATCTTTCGTATTCTTACTTGATTCTTAGAGAATAATTTACATAATAATATGGTTTTTCAGAAATAATCGAATATAAGGATATAAATGTAAATGCATGTGTTGAATGGTTAAAAAGTATTTAAATTTTGAGAGTAGTAAAACAATTCAATCAAGAGTCAATCAAACGCGATCTTAGTAATACTTCATCACTTCAAAATCAAAAATATAGTTATTATACATAAATTTAATACAAATGTTTAGTAGGTGTCCATAATCGAAGGCTTTGATATGTACGCGTAAGTTCTTCTCGTAACTTTTATACAAGTACACCTATTATTATATTTTCTACGAGATTATGGGACACGAGTATTATTGGAAGATGATGTGATCCAATCATTTTATTTTATTTATGGTTAACAAATTGATTTTAGGGGACTCGTTGAAATAAAGGTTTCATGAGTGTTGGGGCGAACGTGTCAATTGATAAAAGGGTGGGTGTCTTGTTTCTTTGCTAGTTTGGTGACGATTAACCCCACTCACCAATATCTTATTTTCCAACACAAATATAGTATTATATTACGGAGTATTGATGATTTATAAAAATAGGCAACCGACGACGATAAGCAACAAATATACACTAGGGATTGACAACAAATAGGAAAATAGAAACCCTAGACCGGCTATTAGGTTTAGTGCGCCGTCGATTAGGGGAAAAAATTAGGTGAATTCATATTGAAATTATATTGTCATCTAAACATGAATTATTTGTTTTTTGATCCTTATAAGTAAACCTCAGAGTCATTTCTGGAAGTTAAGTTTGGTGATCAAAGTGAAAACAAGCAAACTTTGTTGATGAACTTCAAGAATGAACCAGAGAAGGCTGAAGTAAAATTTAAGTTATTATATAAATTTATTTATTCATTCTGTATCTGTTTTTCTGTTACTGTGAGTGTAAACAAGTTCAAATCTGTTGACCTTGTTTGTGAGTGACTGTGTGAACCTTTGTTTAGTTACAATCTTTGATTGTAATTATGGTTTTTTGGTTTTTTGTAATTGTTCAACTTCCTGTGATTGGAAGATTTACTTCCCGTGATTGGAAGATTATTTCGCTGTGCATTTGTTCATGGTATCCGAGCGGCAAGGTTGATTGATTCGATCGTGCTAGTTTTTTCAATCGAATTGGAAAATTAGGGTTTCGGTGTTTCTGTTTCTTCGTCTTTCTGCCGATTGAAAGAAGAGTGTATCTCTGTGTTTGGGTTCGATTGTTGATCCTGTTGGTGTTGAGGTACATTGATCTGAAACATTAAGGTTTCGTTTCAAAACCCTAATTGTGTTCTTCCGCTGCTACTGTTGTTTCTTGGATTCTTCTTTGTTTGATTCTACAAAGGGGAGTCTCGTGTTTATTCGTGCTTTCCTTTCACCCTTTTGACCAGATCCTTACGTCCAACTCTTGATCTAGATACCTTGAGATCTATGAATACCTGATCAAGCGTAGTAAGACCTTGACCACTTATACTGTAAATCATCTCTACAGGTTGCGTGGTTAGTAACCAGACGATTGGGGTTTGTTTTCTTTCCTTACATGTGTCTGAACCGTGGATTTGTTGCGGTTATTGTGTGCTATTTGTTTAAGTTTACTGTTCTAATTGCTTAATCTAAGTATTTGAATCACTGCATGATTATTTGTTTACTGTTTGTCTAGTTCTGTTTAAATTTGTGTGTCTATTGATTCTTTTATTATTACTTGTTCTCTTCTTGTTACCGCAACTATGTCTGATGATAGTTACGTTAGTTATGCTGGTATTACTAAGATTAGTAAGTTTGAATTTAATGATCCTTTGTATCTGCATCCTAGTGACACATTTGGTGCATCTTTAATCACACAAAAGTTAAAAGGAACTGAAAATTATAATGTTTGATCTTGTGCTATGAAACTTGCATTACAAACTAAAAATAAATTAGGTTGATGGTTCTTGTGCTAGGTATGAGTATGAAGATGATGATGTATTACTTAGTCAATGGGATAGATGTAATTCTGTGGTTTTTACCTGAATTTTATTGTCGTTGCCAGAGGATGTTTACAATGGTCAAATCTTCTCTAAAACTGTTGAATCTGTTTGGTCTGAATTAAAAGAAACCTATGATAAAATTGATGCTTCTGTTACATTTAATCTATATCAAAAAATTAATTCATGTAGTCAATCTGGTCAATCTTTATCTGATTATTATCATAAGTTGAATAATATGTGGAGACAATTTGATGATATGATTAAAATTGATGATATGGTATCTGTAAATAAGTCATTCCAAGAACATAATCAATTTTTAAAACTTATGCAGTTTTTAATGGATCTTGATGATGTCTATGTGCCAATTAGAAGTCAAATTCTTACTTCTGATCCTGTTCCTTCTGTTAAAACTGCATTTTCTATTATTTCTAGGGATGAATCTCACAGAATGCACTCTGCATATAGTTCATATGTTAATAAAACACAATCTTCTGCTTTTAATGCTAAAACTGCTAATTTTGTTAATAGTAATAATCCTACTAATAACAAGAAAAAAAATACAAGAATCCACCATTAATATGCAGAAATTGTAACATGCTTGGCCATATAGTTGATAGGTGCTATGAACTAATAGGTTATCCACTTAGTTATGTTAAAAAAACCTTTTAATCAAGGTGCACCTAGGTTTAATAGTAATAATTGTGTTTCTGATAATGTATGTGTTGATAGTTCATCTGTTCAGCTTACTAGTGATCAAATTATGAAGCTTCTCAGTCTTGTTAATGAAAAATTTGTTTCCCATCATGCCAATGCCAATGTGGCAGGTAGTTTTCAAAATAATAATATTTTCTTTAACAAAAATTTTAATAAATTCTTTTCTGCAAACTGTTTTCATATGAATCAGTCTTTATCAAAAGGTTAGATTATTGATTCTGGAGCTAACCAGTACATGGTGTCTAATTCTTTTAAACTTGATAATGTAGTTGATGTCAGTGATTTAAATTTAACTGTTAACCATCCTAATGGTACTGTTGCTAAGATCTTACAAATTGGTAATCTAAAACTTTCAGATAAAATTCAACTATTTGATGTGTTGGTTATTCCACAATACTATGCTAGTTTAATGTCTGTCAATAAGTTAATTAAAGATTGTAATCTTGTAAGTTTTGATGATAAAAGATGTTATATACAGGATTTAATTCAAAAAGGTTGATGGGGACTGGTAGTAAGTTTGATGGTCTATATTCCTTTGATGATTGTTTAAGTGGTAAAAATTTTAGTTCAAGTGTGTCTTTACATAATTTGATACATAATTTGACTAAACATAAAATTTGGCATAATAGACTTGGTCATCCTGCTGATCAAGTTTTAACTGTTTTAGGAAAAGATCTTGGTTTTAACAAAATTAATAATAATGAACCTTGTGATATTTGTCATCAAGCTAAACAAACTAGAGAACATTTTCCTTTAAGTGATCATAAGTCAACTAGGGTTGGTGAATTAATTCATTTGGATACTTGTAGACCTTATAAAGTTAAAAGTAAATATGGTTTTATGTATTTTTTAACCATTGTTGATGATTATTCAAGAGCTGTATGGACATATTTGTTAAAAACCAAAGAAGATGTTTTTGAATACTTTGAAATTTTTTATAACTTGTTACAAAATCAGTTTGATATTAAAATCAAAACTATTAGAAGTGATAATGGTACTGAATTTGTTAACGGTAAAATGAATCATTTTGTAAATAAAAAAGGTATTGTTCATCAGACATCTTGTGCATATATTCCTCAACAAAATAGTATTGCTGAAAGAAAACATAGACATTTGTTGAATGTGGCTAGGTCTTTATTGTTTCAAGAGAATATTCCTTTGTATATGTGGTCTGAATGTATACTAACTGCTACCTACTTGATTAACAGGCTACCCACTTCTGTTCTAAATGGAAAATGTCCATATGAAATGATTTACAAAAAATGTCCTAATCTCTCCCATCTAAAAACTTTTGGTTGTCTATGTTTTTCTACCATTTTGAATAATCGTGATAAATTTTCTAGTAGGTCTATAAAATGTGTTTTTGTGGGATATTCAAATTTTAAAAAAGGTTACAAACTGTTTGATCTTGAAAATAAAAGTTTTATTTACTCAAGAGATGTTAAATTTTATGAACATATTTTTCCTTTTAAACTTGACTCTGTTTATAAAACTGTTTTTACTGAAAAGGATTTAAATAATTTAAATATTTTTTATACTTATGACTGTAATTTTTCAAAAACTGAAAATGTTTCAAATAAAATTTCTCATGTAAGTCCCAATGATGAAGGGAGAGACAATACTGAGGATGAAGGCAATCATGCCTCATCAAGTGATTGTTTACTTGATGATGGTGTACCTGTAACTTCCCATGCTGAAAGCATTGTGACACAAGCTGTCCGTGAGGGCATTTCTGTTACTGAAACACACAATAGTCCTGAACCATAACCTCAATTAAGAAGGTCTAGTAGGCAAACTGTTATTCCATCCAAGTACAAAGATTTTGTACTCAATGGAAGTGTCAAATATGATTTAAATAAGTATTTAAACTATTGTAAACTTGGTTTATAAAACTATTATTTTGTTACTAATCTTAATAAAGGACATGAACCTAAATCTTTCTATAAGGCATCATTAAATCAAAATTGGGTTCAAGCCATGAATGATGAAATGGAAGCTCTAAATAGAAATAATACCTGGATAGTTACTGATTTACCTTTAGGTAGAAAACCTATAGGATTCAAGTGGGTTTATAGAATTAAATATAAGTCAACTGGTGAAATAGATAGGTATAAATCTAGACTTGTAGCTAAAGGTTATAGTCAAAAGGAAGGTATTGATTTTGATGAAACTTTCTCTCCTGTTGTTAAGATAGTTACTGCAGAATTGTGATTACTATTGCTATGCAAAATAATTGGTCATTGTTTCAGATTGATATTAATAATGCATTCTTATATGGTGATTGTTAACACCTATTTCCTTATGAGGTAAGGCTTAGTATGTCAACGAGATACTAGAAGTAATCTAGCTTTAGGAGGGCGGAGTGTTGCCGATTGATTTTTACCCTCGGGAAATAATCCCTGCAGACCCGGTTCACAAGTGTAGAAACTTGTGGGGTGGCTTAATCAATCTGTCGTCCGTAGAGCGTAAAAGTGTTAGCCGGATGACTTCTAGTGAGAGAAAGTAGAGAGAGAAAGAGAAGTGAAGTCTCAGCTCTCAAAGTTGTCAGAATATCTGAACTGTGTAAAATGACGACCCAAGGGGTCTATTTATAGTGTCAGATCCACCAGATTGCTTGGGGACACGTGTCAGATGATGATACGTTCTGTTACTTATGATCCGAAATTTACGCTGAAGGTGGCGTTCTCCGGCCAGGGCTTACGCGCTAGGCGGCCTTCAGGGCTTACGCATGACGGAGCAGCCTGTACAACGGAGAACGCTGGACGGTTAACTCCACAAAACTGTTGTTTCCAGCCTTCCTGATGCTACTTTTATGCAACCATTATACCTTTTATGTGTGTATACAATAGGATACACCAGTGATTCAACTGAAGAAGTATATATGTCTCTTCCTGAAGGTTATTGTGATAAAAATGATAAAAGAGTTTGTAAGCTTGTTAAATCTTTATATGGTTTAAAGCAAACTCCTAGAAAGTGGAATGAAAAGTTTTGTGATGCTTTATCTGAGTATGGTTTTGAACAAAGTGTTAATGATTATTCTTTGTTTACAAAATGCAATGGGAGTGAATGCATGTACTTACTTGTATATGTTGATGATATTATCTTAACTGGTAGTAATCCAGAAGATATTGAAAATTGTAAAACTTTCTTGAAAACTAAATTCAAAATAAAAGATTTGGGTAATTAACTTAAGTATTTTCTTGGAATTGAATTAGTTGAAGAAAGTGCTTGCTTTGTTTTATCTCAAAGAAAATAATGTCTTGAATTTATTTCTGAATTTGGTTTATTAGCAAGTAAGCATGCTATCACTCCTATTGAAACTGGAATTGGTATGTCTAAAATTGATAATTGTTCTTCTTCTAATTTTCCCTTAGCAGATATTAGTGTATATCAAAGACTTATTGGAAAATTGATTTATATTACTTTAACTAGACCTGATATTGCTTATGCTGTTCATTGTTTAAGTCAGTATATGCATGCTCCTTTGAATTCTCATTTGAAAAGTGCTTTCAGAGTTTTAAGATATTTAAAGGGGTCTCTAGGTACTGGCATTACTATTTCAAAGTGTGATAATTTTTCTATATCTGCTTATGTTGATTATGATTATGCAAAATCTTGTATGCAAAGAAAGTATGTTACAGGTTTCTGTGTTTTTCTTGGAAATTCCTTAGTTTCTTGGAAATTCCTTAGTTTCTTGGAAAAGCAATCATCTGCTGAAGCAGAGTATAGAGCTCTTACTTCAGTTACATGTGAAATTGTTTGGATTTTGAAAATTATTGCAGACTTATATATTAAAACTGTTTTACCTGTTAAAGTTTTTTGTGACAGTAAGTCTGCATTGAAAATTGCCAAAAATCCTTTTTTTTCCGAAAGAACTAAACACTTTGAAAAAAAAAATCTATTCAGGTATTATTGAAACACATCAAATTTCTTCAAGTGATAATATTTCTGATATTTTTACAAAAGGGCTCACTGGTTCACAACATAATGAGTTGTGTAAAAGACTTACTTTATTTGATGCTTTCCATGTTTAGATTAAGGGAGGGTATCGAAATTATATTTTAATCTAAACATGGATTATTTGTTTTCTTTGGATCCTTATTTCTGGGTTAAGTAAACTGCAGGGGCCTTGGAGTCTGTTGGTTGAATGTTGGTTAATGGACTAAATGACAAAGTTAAGTATGATGATTAACCAAAGAATATGTTTTGATGATGACACATACATATGCATAAGTGATGACCGACATCTTAACATAAAACACGCAAGGTCACTAATTCATACTTTATCTTGCAAATGACCAATTCAAACAAAACTTAAAGAATGGAAATAAAGATCAGCAAAGTACACGGTCAAGGTACGGTCGACCGCATACCCAGCCGTAGAAGCCCAAACTGGATTACAACGCAGTTTTGTGAAAACAAGTTGCACGGTCGCCACCACGGTCAACCGCAGTGCGACCTCAGTTTTTTCTGTCACCATTTTTGACCAAATTTAGTTTGACTAGTTCTCGACATCTAACCTTTCTCAACATGCTTAGAATAGATGCCCTCTTCATACTCAATTGAGTTTTGGTCATAAAAACACTAATCTCGGTTAATTACGCTTAATTACATCTTAATGACAAATTAATCAAGAGTAGGCATAACACATAAGTGTTAATCAACAACTTGTGATCTTAAAACTTATCTAGATATCCTTAGTATGATCACCAAGTACCAACACACTTAAGCTAATGTCACTAGAACATTAATTACAATTAAAGATAACTTAGTGATTAATTAAGGCTAAATGAAGAACAATGCTTGCAAGTGTAACTAGTAAAGACTTGTAATCCTAAAATACACTTAGATACATTTAGGATGGTCACCAAGTTCCAACTAGAGATTGCTCTTCCCTTGTACATGTGTTGGACATTAATGTGTGCTTACACATTAATCATGCAATATGTTATATTGCAAGTAAGCTGGCTAAAAGCTTAAACTATAAGTTGTGCAAATATCAATATGATCAATTTTAGAATAACTATCTCTTGCTATGTGTGAGTATTACTTGCTACTTGCTAATATGTTTAATACTCATCAATTTGCCAACTTGAATAATATGCTTGCTATGTGCTTACTAGTTAGAATACTAGGATTCAAGTAACTAGTCTACTCTAATGAATTAAGTGTAAAATGATTCACAATGGAATAATGGTCAATAATCTATTTGGTCTTGACTAAGTAACACATTGTGATTACTTGTCAAAGTATGACTTAACATTGATGTCTTTACATACTTAATGTTTATTTTAGAAAGACATCATTCAATTAATCTCCACTAAACCTTAAAATGAATATGACTTGTGATTAATTGAAACTAGGAAGTTAATGACATGATGACTAGTCTTTAGGATTGAAGCAAATGCATTAATGAGCCTAACTAAGTCTTGACCAACACTGAGATTACCCAAAATGTCAATCAAGACACTTCTCCAAGAATGTTGGGTTTACTACATTTGAAGTGTTATGTCATTTTTACTCAATAAGACCAAATCTCACACACTTAATGCATGTAGTACTTGTATAGGATATTGGGTTTCTTTTGCAGGTGCTAGATGGAGTAAAGATTCCAAAATGTGATGTTCAAATTTGAGTTAAACGGCCATACAACGGATACACATTTTTGGACTGAAGCACGCACGGTCGAACCACGGTCGACCGTGTCAGCAACCGAGTGATAACGGATATTTTTTGAATCACACTATAAAATGCAAGCATTGAAGAGCGTTTGAAGTTGACCCTCTTGCAATATTTAAAAAGCTTATTTTCAGAGATCACAAGGGCTCTAATTACTACTCAAATGTGATCAAGCAAGAGAAGATTCTATGATCTTATAGATATAAAATTTGGTTGTTGTAAACTTACTAATCAAAATCATTTATCTTGTGAGTTTACTTAGTGTAATGTATGTCCTAGTATTATCTTCGAAATATCATTACATATTGTATAAGTCCTGTAACTTCAATTAGTAGAAGCATAGGCTAGCTTAGTTATCTACTTCCTTAAAGGGACTAAGGAAGTTGATTAATCTTATTTGGAGATTAATATTTGTCCAAGGTGAAGACAAGTTGATCTAGGTTGGAGTTGATCTTTCAAAGGGATAGAAAGATTAGGTTTGTTGTCTACAAAAGAAGTTGAAGACTTGTAAATCGGATCTCTACCGGCTTTGGAGAAAAATGCTTAGTGAAGCAAGAAATCTCGATTAGTGTAATCGGGGAGTGGATTAAGGTGGATTAGTTAACATTCACCCGAACCACTATAAATCCTTGTGTCTAAGTTCTTTACATTACTTTATTCATCATTTTAAACATACACACCACATACATCAAGTTTGAGTTGAATTGGTTGATCATAGTTAATCGAATTTGGTGATCAATCGAAAAAGTGTTAAAAACGTATCAAGTAACTATTCACCCCCCTAGTTACTTACAATTGGTATCAGAGCGGTTGCTCAAATCATTGCTCTACAAACATTTTTAAAAGTGTCAAAATTCGTTTTGTGCAAAAATTTGAGTCAACGATTCTCGGATAAACTCAAACTATAGGATACTTAGAAGAATTGGTAAAAGAAGCACTAATCTTTGATAAAGTAGATATTGATGTGTGGAAATTGAGATTTGAGACTTATCTCAAATCTAAGGATTACTACTTGTGGAGAATAATCAAAGTAGGAGACTTTGTTCCACAAGCAAGTTCAAGACTAGGGAAGTCAACATTTCAAAACAATGATGTTTTGAAACAATTTGATGCCATTTCACTACTTTATAAAGTTCTTCCTAATGAAGAAAGAATAAAGATAATTTCATGTGAAAATGCAAAGAAATTTTGGGATTGATATTGCTCCAAATGAACATATATTTAGGCACAATATCCTTCCAATATGTAAAGTTTTTAGTTGCAATTGTTCTATTTTTATGTAATATTCGTTTAAATAAATAAGTGCGAAGACAAAAGAAGAAAACGACGATTTGAATACGCAAATGACCAAAAAGCTCAAATGAACAAGATATAATTCAAGTGGTTCCATTTATTGATAAGAAACGTCTAAAAATGACAAGAGTACGAGTCGCGGAATGCAAAATACAAGATATTAAATCATACGAAAGGACGTTCGAAAATCCGAAATCAGGACATGAACCGAGCATCAACGCGCAAGTCAACGGAGCTAAAATTATAAGTCTACCATGCACAAGAATATAATATTTATAATTATATAAAATTATATATATTATATTATATATTAAATAAATCAAGCAGCCCACGTTTAATTGAAGGATGTATGCTGGCCAGCCTGTCCATGCAATCGCATGGAAATAACAAAGGGAACCCATGCGATCGCATGGCTCCCAAACTCAGATCACATCTATAAAAGGCCAGCAAATTGGACGAGTAATATATATCTTTTTCTTTTCCTTCTCTGTAAGAAACATATATATATATATATATATATATATATATATATATATATATATATAATTTAAAGTTTAATTTAAGTTTAATAATAATTGGGTTATTGTAAGAAATGTTTTAAGGTTTCGTAAGTCTGAACTCTGTCCGTGTAACGCTACGCGATTAATCACCACTGTAAGCTATGTTCTTCCTTTTTAAATTAATGTCTTGTAACTAAGTTATTTTTATGATTATTTGAGCCGAAGTAATCGTGATGTTGGACTAAAATATTAAGATGGGGTTATTGGATTTTGTACCATAATTTGGGTTTGGACAAAAGACCGACACTTGTGGACATTGGACTATGAACTATTAATAGATGGGGGGTATTGTCTAATCGAATGACAACTCATTAGAATCTGTCAAACCTATCTTCAAATTAGTTAATCTAATAATTATTTAATGATTATGCATGCCCTATTTAGTGACATTTATACGACATCTTTTACGATCATTTAAATAATTATTTGGGTTGGGTAATTGATTATTCAAACTGATCAAGTGGATAAATTAATGTTCATATCTTATTAAAACAGGGGTGGATTACATACAAGGATAATTGGTGTAATTGTTAACAAAGTAATAAAACCTTGGATTACACGCAGTCGATAACCTGGTGTAATCATTAAACAAAGTATTAAAACCTTGTTACGGTTCGAATCCCTAATTAGTTGGAATATTTGACTTCGGAAATAAGGTTAATTTGACGAGCATTTTATAATTATGACCGATGGACTATTATGGACAAAAACAAGATAGGTATCAAATAAATCCAGGACAAAGGACAATTAACCCAGATAAATAAATTAAAATCAAAACGTCAAACATCATGATTACGGAAGTTTAAATAAGCATAATACTTTTATTTCATATTTCATCATACCTTTATTTACTGTTATTTTAATTACTGCAATTTACTTTATCGCAATTTAAATTCTATCATTTATATTATCGTCATTTATCTGTACGCTTTATTTAAAATCGACAAACCGGTCATTAAACGGTAAAAAACCCCCTTTTATAATAATATTACTATATATAATTATATATATTTTATATAAATATAGTTGTTAAAAATATAGCGTTAAACTCAGCTAGCTCCCTGTGGAACGAACCGGACTTACTAAAAACTACACTACTTTACGATTAGGTACACTGCCTATAGTGTTGTTGCAAGGTTTAGGTATACCCATCTATATAAATAAATAAAACTTGTATCATATTATGCCGTATTTCGTACTAAAAATAATAGTATTTTGTACTACACCTCGCATAACATCAGGGATTCACTGTGCTCTCAAGAAGAAGAAAACTCCAAGAGTTTAAAGGGTAAAAGGGTAAGAGAGTATTTGAAAGAGCTTGGTGATTTTCAAGAAAAGGGTTTGGATGAAAATGAAGATTTTTGCCTCATGGTTCTTGGAATGATCTAAATCAAGATGGTCAAAGTGAAGAAGAGGTTGAATCTCCTTTCAAAGAAGATGATGTCTCAAACATGGATTGCAATGAGGTACATGTATTCTATCCCTCTAATTATGAAGAATTGTTAGATGATTACAAGACTATTAAATTTGTGTATGATAGTAGTCGTGACAAAGTAAAACTCTTAGAAAAAGAATTACACAAAGTTAGACAACTTAACAAAGTTTTAATTGATGAAAACAACACTTTGAAAAGAAAAATTGAAAGGATGACTATTTATGATTCATCAAAAGATAAACTTGAAATGAATGTGTGTCACGACTCTAGCAAATACAAATCATGTAATCAAGTCCATTGTCTATTATTAGGAGAATTGAGAACATGGGAAAAATGGACCAAGCTAGCAATTCAATGGAAGGGATAAGTCAAGGATTGGGTAACCTTAAAATCAATCAAAACCAATGATTAAAATGCTAATAAGAATAACCTTTTCAAAAGGATTTTTGAAGGAAGTTTACTTGTGTTAGGATTGTATGTCTATGTGAAACTATGAATTGCATGCTAAATACAAGATTGATGCGTTTTGTGTATACTATGTGTATAATTGAATATAGATATATATACATATAAATATAGTATATTACATGTCATTGATGATGAAACGTCGGGAGGATGTGATCATTCAATGTTAGAAAAAGAAAACTTGTCCTCAAGTATTCTATAGAACCTAAGAATCGTCAAAACGCGCTCAAGAGAAGAAGAAGTGAAGAAATTTGTGATCATAAGGATCCACGGCTGACCGCAGACTCGACCACAGAATCCTGTTTTAAACGTCTGGAAATTCTCTCACGGCTAACACCACGGTCGACCGTGCTTTGACCGTGCGTTGTCTGATTCTGTTTTAAACCTAATAAAACCCTCACTTTTCATTTCATTCAAACTCACTTCAAAACACACACTCTCTGCACGGCTGAGGAGATCGACCGCACAAAGAAGAACACACATTCCTTTCATCTCAATTCCTACTTTCGGTATGATTAATCCTTGCTTTCCTAGCATTCAATTGTGTTTGTATGATGAATTAGGGTTACGAAAAAACCCTAACTAGAATGAACCAAAACTCAAATTAATGCAAACAATCAAAATCGTTCTTGAGAACAACTTAGAAACAATTGTAATGATGTCTATCTATGCACTAGTTTAACTTTGGATGATTCTAGGGTTCATTATACATCTAGGTTAGATTTTCATAGAATCATTGTTCATATGATATAAGTAACATTGTTGCAAATTGAGTGTGATAATGTTAGATGTCAAAACATGTGTTGATGTTGATCTTAAAAGTCTAGAACATATAACTTTGTGAAAATCATAATCTAGTTGTAAACTCATTAACACTAATGAAGAGTGAAGATGTGAAGAACATTAACATCAAAACATCTAAGTATTGATCATAATTAAAGTTTGCAAAACTTGTTGCCTATAATTGAACTATACATACACTTTGAATTAATTTAAAGTGTCAATATGTAGAAAATGGCCAATCAAGGAGAAAGCTCATCCAAATTTCCTCCACACCAATCAACACTCAATAGAGAAAAAGTGAGAAATCGAAAAATAGCAGAAGGAAGAAGAATTGAAGTAGAAGATTTTCTTGAAATGGTGGCATCCTTCTCAGATTTAAACTGGAATGTATTTCTTGATTCAAATGGACCAATATATCCATCACTCATTCGAAGCTTCTACTCTAGTTTCATCTATACCGAAGGATTAGTTTCCTTTAGGTTGAAAGCAACAAGAAAAACATTATCCCTTCAAGAATTCGGAAAACTGCTGGGAGTTCCGAAAAGTGGACGAAGGTTCTTCCACACAGGACACAGTCTAACCTATCTCCCAGAATTCATTAATAGAGACAAGGCTATTCGAACACTATGTGAAGACAACGCTCCAAGAGAAGATATTCTCAATCGGGGAGTACTAGGCAAACACTTGCGAAAGAAGTTCCGCATATGGAACACAGTGATCAACCACAATATTTACTATAAAATGGGAAATCGCTCGCATATTCACACTGTTCAAATGGCTCTCCTTTGGTGTCTGGAAATGCAAGAACCGGTGGACATGGCTTATTTTATGGCCATACGAATGAGCAATGTACCAAAGGACTCAATAAGAGCTCTTCCTTATGGAATGCACCTTACTAAGTTGTTTGAAAAACTGAGAATAACAGATGACATTCACATAAATCCAACCAATCAAATATTCAATCGCCATACATTAACGTTGATGGGATGCGATGATGAAGATGACTCTGATGAGATTGAAAGGGTCTACAAGGCTATGACCAACTCACAAATCAACCTATAAGAGATATCCGACAGTGATGAAGAACTATTTCTGGATGAAGCTAATGATCCTTTTTATGGTTTGGATCGTGATTCAAAAGTAAAACGAATCTACCTGAATCAAGCTAAGATAAAGAAGTATCAATCCAAGATCTGACTGCTATTGAAGAAAGCGAAAAGGGCTTTCTCATGCCGAAGGAGCAGCGATGTGAGAAGTAGAGCTGAAGGAAGTAGTGGAAGAAGATGAATTTACAATGTTGGGTGAATATCTCGTTTTGTAATAATTGAATGTTTGACTATTTGAATATTTCTTGAATAATATCTGTTTGAATGAGTCAATTTGGGTTGTTAAATTAACACAAATGTTTTCAGACCTCATGCGGCCAACTACACGGTCGACCGTAGGATCGACCGTGCATCAGCCTGACACTATCTTTTCTCTCTTCTTGAAAAATTAATGCACGTTGAATCCTTCAAATCTAAATGGATCTGTTTTCAAAGTATCATTCACAAATTAGCATACTTAAATATGATCAAATTTCTTAAAAGATTCAATTACTCCAAAAGGGAATGAAAGATTAAATGAAGACTCATCTTTTTCCCTTTAAATTGAGAAGATCATGATGCAAAACTCACTACACCACTTCACTCAAAATGAGTCAAACAAACAAGTCCCCTAACAATCCTTTCGTGATTGACTTGTCTTCTTCCATTTTCGACTCCTTTGACAATCACTTTCCTAACTCCCAAGAAGAGCGAGATATGATCAATCACAACCGATAAATGGTTAGCACTAGACCAATTGTTGAAGGTTGTGTGTTCACTATTGAGCACTTTCCCGAGGAACTTCTCGAAAATTTTGCTCACATAAAATGGGATTCATTCTTAACCTTAAGAGGTCCCATTCACTCCACTCTTGTTCGTGAATTCTATGCAAACTGTGAATTCACTCCCCCAAACAACGTCAAATTCCAGTTGTTTGATAAAGGGTTTTTCATGTCTCTCAAAGACTTTGGAAAATCTATGCATGCACCTGATGAAGGTGTGGAATTCTTCACCTATAGTCCATACCTCCATTGTCTTCCTGAGTTTGTCACAAAAGGTGACATTATCAACACCTTTTGTCAAAGACCCATCAATCACATTGAAATCCGAAACGATGGTCTTAAGGCAAATCATCTTGCACCAAAGTTTGACCTTTGGCTCAAGGTCATAAACCAAAACATCTACTGCAAGGTGGAAAAACTCTCCACAAATGTCCATGCCTGTGAAGCCTCCCTACTTTGGTATCTCCAACACCGAATTCAAGTCAACATGGCACTTTTCATGGCAAAGAGGATGAGTGGATTGGTGTACAATGAATCACTCTCCCTTCCTTATGGGGCACACCTAACCAAACTCTTCACGCAACTGTGTGTTCAAGATCTACATCCTGTTGGTCTAACCACCCTCCCAATCAATTATGATTCGGTTTGACCTTTTAGTGAAGAAACAGAAGGTGAGAACACACCTACCTGGAGTGTTATGGGATATAATGATAGTGTTGAGGATGACCAGTTCATTGCACTATTATCCTCCACTCAAATGTCCATCCTTCATCGTTAGAATTGTCGAACCCACAAGATCTTGCGACGTTTTCAGAACAACCTTGTCTGTGGAAAATGCTCATCACAGCCAAGCACCTCTCTCCCCATGTAGAATGAACCTAGGAATGATCTGTTGTATTTTCCATGCATATTTTCATGTATGCATAATTATGTTTCGTGTTTGCTATGAATAAAATGTGTGCTTGTTATGTTTTAATAAATATTTTCCAACGTGGACAATTTAAGGGAGAGATTTGCTCTAAGGGCGAGCATAATTCTAGGGGGAGCTAATCTTTTTTGCTTCAACAAAAGGGGGAGAAATATGGATACAAATGATTGTTAACACTTACGTATTTATAGTAAAATGTCCCTCATCACTTGTATGTTTGTCATCATCAAAAAGGGGGAGAATGTTGGTTGAATGTTGGTTAATGGACTAAACGACAAAGTTAAGTATGATGATTAACCAAAGAATATATTTTGATAATGACACATACATATGCATAAGTGATGACCGACATCTTAACATAAAACACACAAGGTCACTAATCCATACTTTATCTTGCAAATGACCAATTCAAACAAAACTTAAAGAATGGAAATAAAGATCAGCAAAATACACGGTCAAGGTACGGTCGATCGCATACCCAGCCGTAGAAGCCCAAAATGATTTGCAACGCAGTTTTGTGAAAACAAGTTGCACGGTCGCCACCATGGTCAACAGCAATGCGACCGCAGCTTTCTCTGTCACCATTTTTGACCAAATTTAGTTTGACTAGTTCTCGACATCTATAATTCATGAAACCTTTCTCAACAGGATTAGAATAGATGCCCTCTCCATACTCAATTGAGTTTTGGTCATAAAAACACTAATCTCGATTAATTACGCTTAATTACATCTTAATGACAAATTAACCAAGATTAGGCATAACACGTAAGTGTTAATCAACAACTTGTGATCTTATAACTTATCTAGATATCCTTAGTATGATCACCAAGTACAACACACTTAAGCTAATGTCACTAGAACATTAATTATAATTAAAGATAACTTAGTGATTAATTAAGACTAAATGAAGAACAATGTGAAAGGACCCGTTCATATACATTATAAACGATTCACAATAGTTGTTTACATCGCAAGGTATTTGACCTCTATATGATACATTTTATAAACATTGCATTCGTTTTTAAAAGACAAACTTTCTTTACATCAAAAATTGACAGGCATGCATACCATTTCATAATATTCATTATCCAACTATAAATTGACTTAATTATAATCATTGATGAACTCAATGACTCGAATGCAACGATCTTCGAAATATGCCATGAAAGACTCCAAGTAATATCTTGAAAATGAGCAAACGCACAGCGGAAGATTTCTTTCAATCCTGAGAATAAACATGCTTTAAAGTGTCAACCAAAAGGTTGGTGAGTTCATTAGTTTATCATAATCAATCATTTCCATCATTTTAATAGACCACAAGAATTTCATTTCCAGTTCTCATAAATATACGTCTCATGCATAGAGACAAAAATCATTCATATGGATTGAACACCTGGTAACCGACATTAACTAGATGCATATAAAAATATCCCTTATCATTCCGGGACATCCATCGGACATGATATAAAACAACATCGAAGTACTAAAGCATCTGCAACCATGGATGGGGTTCGTTAGGCCCAATAGATCTATCTTTAGAATTCGCGTCAATTAGTAGACCAGTTTACTAATTCTTAGGTTACCAAGCAAAAAGGGGCATATTCGGCTTCGATCATTCAATCATAGAATGTAGTTTCAATTACTTGTGTCTATTTCGTCAAACATTTATAAAAGTTGCGCATGTATTCTCAGCCCAAAAATGTAAAGGGTAAAAAGGACAAATGAAACTCACATATTGTATTTCGTAGTAAAAATACATATAACGTCATTGAACAAGTGCAAGGTTGGCCTCGGATTCATGAACCTAAATTAATTGTATATATTTATATGTTGGTCAATATTTGTCTAACAATTAGGTCTGGTCATAGTGTACCACAATCCTAATGCTCGAGACTAATATGCAAAAGTCAACAAAAGTCAATTGGACTCAAAATGATTTCCAAAATTTATACATGATTATAATATATTTTAAATATCGTCATTTTATATTTTTTAAATATTTTTAAAAGATTTATTAGAGTAAATAATATGATTCATTTATTAAAAAATAAAATTTTATATTAAAATTTATATAATAAAATATATTTTTATATATATTAAGTAATAAAATTTATAGAGTTCATTTAATATCATAAAGATAATATGATAGGTATTATTAAAGTAATTTATTACACGTAGTAAAATATGTTTGTATCACATATTTATTTGATAAAATAATATCTATAATAATAGTAAGTAAAAGTTGTATTATTTTGTAATAATAATTATTAATATAAAAATATCAATATTTATAATTACTAAGATGACATTATGATAAAACGATAATTCTAATTATGGTAACTTTAATATTTACGATACTTTTTAATATTATTTATAAAATAATAATTCTATTTAAAATGATAATAATAATGATATTTTATAGTAACAATGACATTTCTATTAAAATGATAATTTTTTTTTGTTAAAATGATAGTTTTAATACTAACGATACTTTTAATAATAATAGTAATAATAAAAATAATAAGAACGATAATTTTATCTAAATCAATATCTTATAATATTTTAATTTCATCATGATACTCTTACTCATTATTTCCTAATCATTTCATTTAATAGTTTTTAATCGTCTTTTATATCGTGTTCATAATAATGATAATAATAGTAATCAAAATAATTAGGTGTTACTAATATTAGTTTTAATTACAATAATACTAATAATGATAATTACTATGACATTATTAACGATAATACTAATAATTATTTTAATGATAATATAATAATAATAATAACAATAACAATAACCATTTTCCAATAATGATATATATATATTAATAATGATAATAATAATAATGATAATAATAATAATAATAATAATAATACTAATTATAACTTTAACGATAATAACGATAGTAATAATAAAATAACAATTTTTAATGATAAATCCTTTTATTGATAAAGATAATAATAATAATAATAATAATAATAATAATAATAATAATAATAATAATAATAATAATAATAATAGGATAAAACTAGAACGACGATAATAACGACGATAATAATAATCATTTTTAATAATAATACAAAATTCGATTGACTATAACTTCAAATCCGTTCATCAAAACCATTTGATATCTAAAGGAATAGTTCTTAATTTTTTGCTAGCTTTCCAACGACATGCATATCTTATACCTTATCTCAACCGCATATATAACTAATTCAGGATTCAACATAACCTAACTAAAGGCAATATTAAAAGTACAAACATGCATAATTCTATATACTCGAGCACTAGTCAGGGATACACTATTAGTATGTAAAAGTTAAGTTATGAGTGCTCACGTATCAATATTGAGATTCAATATTGCAGGAAAGGTACGTAGACGCAACGGATATGATAAACACAAGTTTGACTCACGAGCAAAACCCCCGAACAATACCCATAACCTCCATAGCTATAACCCATAATTTCCTTAGCTCTATCCCGCTCATAAACCCGTTTCGAAAACACGCGAGCAGAACCTCGTCGTAATATTTTATGTATAATTCTAATAATAATAATAATAATTCTAAAATTAAGATTTATAATTATAATCTTAATACTAATTAATAATAATAATATAAATATAAATAATATTGATAATGATTACGGAGTATGTGAAATGAATTGTGAAGAATGAACGCGAATTCGATCGAGCTTTATATCCATTTCTGTCCCAGCTTCCTCCGCACTCGCGGAGGTATATAGGCACAAAGCTCCGCACTCGCGGAGCTCCTGTTTCCAGCTGTCTCTCATTCTTCTCGTGGGCTGCCGACAGTTTATATAATATTTATATATATTATTATTAATTTATATAATTAATTAAATATTATATTTTATTTACGTGCATAGTTAATTTGTAAAATTAGTTCCAAAAACTTGTACGTTGTCACACAACCAATGTCCCGATTCCGGTTTCTCGAACGACATTTTGTACACTAAGAAAACTAGCATTTTACGTTTCGCGACGTGTACCTTTATTTATGACAAGACTCAAATCAATGAAAAATAATCCAATTCAATGTGTAACTTATTCATTTGAGTATTTTGGTTGTTTGCTTCTTTAAATCAAAGTCTCGTTGTTTACTAAAATACGTTTAATAATATCGAAACGTTTTATATTTAATTTATAAATTAACGCGTTTGTAAAATATATATATATATATTCTTACTTAAGAATATAATTTTGTATATCTTATATATAATTGAAATATCTATCTAATAATATAACGTTTAGTTTTTTTCAAAACTAATTATTTTTCAAAGTTCATTTCAAAATCGTTTAAGTAATAGAAAGTATTATGTCATAAAACGTTTACGTTATCAAAATATATATATATACATACATACATACATACATACACACACACACACACACACACACACACACACACACACACACACATATATATATATATATATATATATATATATATATATATATATATATATATATATATATATATATATATATATAGGAATGATAGGATTATCAAGAAAATATGTTCTTGATATGTTTATAGATTAGATAGAATGTAAGAGTCGTGTAACATGACACATGATATATATATATATATATATATATATATATATATATATATATATATATATATATATATATATATATATATATATATATATATATATATATATATGTGTGTGTGTGTGTAATTTATAATACAAAGCCTTAATTAGTTCCTTAAAACCTATGAACAATTTATCTTATAAGACGTTTCACTAATAAAGTTCTTTAAAAATTGTTTTTGTACGTTTGAAACAATATTAAGTAAATATGAAAACTTTGTTTTCCAATACTAAGTATATTAAAGAATCATTTTACTGAAAAGGTTATATTAGTAGAAGTTGTTATATCGTAAAACATTTTAGAGAAGTAAGATTAAATATACTTTTCATAGGTTTCAAGTTTTTAACGTTTGTTGGTGTAACGTGATATAAAGTCTAAAGGTTAGATAAACGTATAAAATTATTTTAATGTAAAACGTTAATTTACTTAACTTATCGATATCCATCTTCTAAGTTATCTATATTCTATAATCTTACTTCCACGTTAATTAATATACAAGTTTAATAGTTTATCTTATCAAAAGTCACGAGATAATTATTGTAAAGCATAAATTGAAAATCAAACGGGAATCTTCACTAACCCTTGTCTAGTTCCCGTTAATTGACACTTTGTTCTTATTTATAAAATCACTTTACCATTTTCCAAATATGGTTAAAAATGAAAGGTTTCCTAAATCAAAGTGGACCTCCTAATAGGGACTCGTTTCCATAATTCAATGTATCTGATAATTCAATCATTTGACATTATCTTTTAATTTCGTCGATAATTATTTTAAATATATTTTAAAACAAATACGTTCATGTAAAGTATTATACGTCTAATACTTTGTTAATGTTTTTAAGTTATAATATACATATATATATATATATATATATATATATATATATATATATATATATATAATCATATCTGTAACATCCCGCGTTTTTCCGTTAAATTTATTTTTAACACTATCTTTTTTTTTAAATAATACCTTTCGTTATTTAAATTCGTAGTTTCCGTTGACCAACGTTCTTGATTTTCCCGTTATTTAATTATGACATCACTCGTTTACTCGAGCGTTTTTAAAATATTCGTTCGGTTAATTCCCGCACCCGCTCTTAAACTCGAGGGACTATTGGTGTCAAGTGAGCAAAGAAGTAACTAGTGGTTGACTAGTCAACCACCTCCTCCCCACCATTTATTATTTTCTTTTCATTTTCCTTTTTCTCTCCATTTTTACTCCCAAACTCCAATCCTTTTGATCTTCATCACACATTCATCATCTAAATCGGATTTAGCAAGCAAACATCAAAACAAATTACATATTTGGAATCCTCTCTTCATCCTCTTCGATTTGGTACCAATTTCATAGCTTGGGGTAAGGTTTCTAAAAACTCTAGATTTCTCTAAATTCGTGTTTTTGACTTGAAATTGTGTTAGTTAGTGTCTATGGCTCGTGTATAACATGAATATATGTTTTGTTTGCTCGATTCGTTGTTTTGAGTAACTAGTTTGAACATTTGAAATGAGTGTGCTTAATCCTTAATTTTGGATGAGTTAATGTTGTTAAATTGTTAGAGTTTATGTTTTAAAAGTGTTACTAGCATCTTTAGCATCAATTTGATGTGTAGGTTGATTTGGAAAACATCATTAACATGATTACTGGTTTTGTGATTCTTGATTAGGGTTTGATGAACTCTAAAAGGAAATTTTGATGCTTTGAATGCCATGGAATGTTATTAGTTAGTGATTAGTTGTATTGTATGTTTCATTACCTTCAAAACGGCATATCATATGTGTGAATTGCGTTCTCGAATCTTAAAATGCGTTTTGTAAGCTTGAAACGATGGTTTTGAACATTTAATGACCACTTGACGAGATTTCGGCTATTGTAAATGATGTTTTTGCTTGATGAAAAGTGGTTAATTGTATTCCTTGTCAAAATACCTTTCCAACGATATAAGATACTTGTTTTGGATGTTTACAGTTTAGGATTTATGGGTATTTGAAGTTGGATTCGTGCTTGAGTGTGAAAACTGCCAGAATTCTCTGCACAGGTAATGGCGCGGCGCGCCATGTACCCGCGCGGCGCGCCAAAGTGGTCTGTCCAACTTTGTCGATTTTTGAATTATGTTTGCTATGCTACGCACCTCCGATTCACATGTAACTTGTTCTAACATGCTCATATATGATTAAAAACCTCAGAAAAATAGTTCGGGACCCGACCCGAACGTGTTGACTTTTCGTTGACTTTGACCGACCGAAGTTCGACTTTTTGTCAAACTTAACCAAATGATTGTGCAACCTTCCTAACTTGTTTCTATACTTGTATCTTGCATGAAACTTGACAAATTGATTCACATGCTACATAATCGAGTCGTAACGAGCCATAGGACTAATTGAACACATTTCACCCGACCTTGTGTCGTAACCGGTTAATTGATACAAATTATTTGTTTAGGTCAAGACTAAGCAACTTTCATGCACACGTTTACTTTGTGAAGTACATTTATACTCGTGCACTCGAGGTGAGATCATAGTCCCACTTTTACTCTTTTTGAACTTATATTTGGGATGAGAAAACATAAACGATTCTTTTAAACTAAGTGAACACAAGTACAGGAAAACAAACATTCTACATACGAGTTTAGAACAAAAATCCTCAATTCGATTATCATTAGTTACATTTGCAGTGTGTAAGTGTAGGCGTGAACTTATGTTGTATGGCCATATGGGTTTGACAAACCCTCATCTAGGACGGTTCGCTACCGTCTACGGATGAAATATATTTTCGAGAAACAGTGTTGTTCTAGCACTATGAATGGGGTATCAACGGACGGAACGTTAAGCCTTGATAATTGGGTGCTCGTGAATATTAACTTTTAGAATGTACTACTACTTTATCAATGTTGCAAATCTTGTGGTTCGACTTACTTTTACTCACTTACTTATTTAAACCTATGATTTCACCAACGTTTTCGTTGACAGTTTTCTATATGTTTCTCAGGTTCATATATGGCTATTTGATACATGCTTCCGCGTACTTTCATACTTGCTTGAGGTCGAGCATACATACATACTTACGCTATTTATAGCAACTGTGATTTTCAACTAATTATGTCGCAAGTTATTTCATTTATACATTACTACTTTTGTAAACTTAAACTTGTTGTCGATCCGTTTGGTAAACTAAACTTTGCAAGTCTTGTACTTTTCAAATGAATGCGACATAGTTTTGGTCAAACGAGTCTCATATAGGGACTACGACCACGTAACGGGACCTAAGTTAGCGGCGCCGTCAATGACGATTTGGTCGGGTCGCTACAGATGGTATCAGAGCGTTGGTTGTAGGGAACTAGGATGTGCATTAGTGTGTCTGACAGAGTCGTTGGGATGCATTAGTGAATCTAGACTACAACCGGATAGTTAGCCATTGCATTCTGACATACATTTGCTATAGATAGCACTTACTTGACTACTTGTGCATTATACTTGAATCATTCTTAGGCAAACTTTTTAATGGTACCCAACTTTCATCATACGAATCCGTATTCTGCCACTTTCTGGTAACACACGTAAATTCAAGATTTATACACGTATGGATGACGACGACTTCATTAGTCACACTTGTTCGGGAACTCTGTCTCCCGGATTGTTATTTGCCACCGTTTCAACTTACTATCGGTTTCCCACTGGTGTTTCTTACTATCTACTTTTTGGTGTTACTACCATTACTACTCTAGGTGAGTATCGTCATCACTATTTATCACTACGGTTGCGTACTATTCGTTATCATGACTCGTTACACTTCTCGTACCGGAATACATTATTGTTTGACTTGAATCGCATTGACGTGAACAATCATTTATACACTTCCCTCGGGGAACGCTTCCTTAGAGTTGTAGAAATTCTTTCGATTTAATACGAGTCACGTTAGAGACGTCGTTACATTTTGTTCATTTTAGATCTTCACAATTACACGAACTTGATGTTATGGAGTGATGTGGGAATGGAGGTATGAGTTAGCGTAATATAACGACACTCGATCAACGTGGTTATATTACGGTAAGACATACCAAAGTTCTAATGACACGTGATGGTGGTTAGACTCGATCAACCTAATCACCACCATGTGCCATGTACACGATTTCATCTATTCATGTTTGGACATCTGAAAACTCCGAGAGTACTGACAACAACCATACCGGGGACACACCTTCGAATATTGTCGAACCATATTTATGCTTCCGAATGAATGACGAATTCTTTCAACTTCAAACATACGTTATACATGAATACTATCTCGTCCTCGCACAGTTTTATCAACGAACTACAATATACCTGTTATGCTCACACCGAGGTGGAAACTTCTCTCGTATTACACTCGTACTTCCGTATAAGGAAATCTTTGATTCTAAATTTTCAATGGAGAGATAGACTCTTCACGTTATACTAGTACTCGCCTCGAGGGTGAATAGCCCCGACGAACGTTTTCAGAAACCGATGAGAACTGGCTCCGACAAATGTTTTTGGAAACAGATAAATCTTTCGCGACACAAATTTCTTGAGAAACTTGTTCTAACTAACGTTTTCGAGTCCTGATGTACCCGTTCAAACATACCTTACAGAAATGTACCTCATTTCAGATCGAGATTCTTGTTTCACTTCTAGATTGCGGAGTGCTCTACGAAAAGCCTCGGGACCACGTTTAAACATGAGTACAACACATCAACGCATCTCGAAGGACCAAACAAACATACGATTCAAACCTTGGAAACCATAAAACGAATTCGTGTTATCGACTTCAAAATTTCTTTAGAAAAGTCATTGCCTTTACTAAATTCTCTTACGCCGATGGTTATCATTCAAGTCTTAAACGTCACACCTTTTGAAATCTTATGTGACCGAAAACGTCATTCTCCTTTTGTAGAACCAAGTTAATGATAATCAAACCACCGAACCCGAGCTAATTCATGGAACAACCAAGAAACTTCTTTAACCTCATAAAGGCTCGAGACGACCGTAGTCGCCAAAGGAGCTATGCCACTGTTAGACGTAAACTTTTCAAATTCCATGTGGGAAACCGCGTAATGTAAAAAGTCGCATCTTGAGGAGGTGTAATTCATTTCGGGAAACGTAGAAAGCTAAATCCGCGATATTTTGATCCTTTTAAAAAAAAAAAAAAATCTTGGGGCGTTTTGGACCCGTTGCTAGCCATTTAGATTTTCCGACTCGTTTGAGTCTCCATTCATCCTACATTCCATGCGCTAAACTTAAAGACGTGTCTCGCCAAACAAAAACTTATTATTCCTATCGATGAAACTATGAATCGTGAAACCAAACTTTAAACCAACGTAAAATCGCTACTGTCGAAGTTCGTTGAAATACCCGAGGGAGTACCTTCACTTATTCGTAGAACCGACAACGCAAGATCTCGAGGAAGAAACAACGACTACTACTTCCAACTAAATTTCGGGACGAAATTTCTTTTAAGGTGTAGGTAATGTAACATCCCGCGTTTTTTCGTTAAATTTATTTTTAACACTATCTTTTTTTTTTAAATAATACCTTTCGTTATTTAAATTCGTAGTTTCCGTTGACCAACGTTCTTGATTTTCCCGTTATTTAATTATGACATCACTCGTTTACTCGAGCGTTTTTAAAATATTCGTTCGGTTAATTCCCGCACCCGCTCTTAAACTCGAGGGACTATTGGTGTCAAGTGAGCAAAGAAGTAACTAGTGGTTGACTAGTCAACCACCTCCTCCCCACCATTTATTATTTTCTTTTCATTTTCCTTTTTCTCTCCATTTTTACTCCCAAACTTCAATCCTTTTGATCTTCATCACACATTCATCATCTAAATCGGATTTAGCAAGCAAACATCAAAACAAATTACATATTTGGAATCCTCTCTTCATCCTCTTCGATTTGGTACCAATTTCATAGCTTGGGGTAAGGTTTCTAAAAACTCTAGATTTCTCTAAATTCGTGTTTTTGACTTGAAATTGTGTAAGTTAGTGTCTATGGCTCGTGTATAACATGAATATATGTTTTGTTTGCTCGATTCGTTGTTTTGAGTAACTAGTTTAAACATTTGAAATGGGTGTGCTTAATCCTTAATTTTGGATGAGTTAATGTTGTTAAATTGTTAGAGTTTATGTTTTAAAAGTGTTACTAGCATCTTTAGCATCAATTTGATGTGTAGGTTGATTTGGAAAACATCATTAACATGATTACTGGTTTTGTGATTCTTGATTAGGGTTTGATGAACTCTAAAAGGAAATTTTGATGCTTTGAATGCCATAGAATGTTATTAGTTAGTGATTAGTTGTATTGTATGTTTCATTACCTTCAAAACGGCATATCATATGTGTGAATTGTGTTCCCGAATCTTAAAATGCGTTTTGTAAGCTTGAAACGATGGTTTTGAACATTTAATGACCACTTGACGAGATTTCGGCTATTGTAAATGATGTTTTTGCTTGATGAAAAGTGGTTAGTTGTATTCCTTGTCAAAATACCTTTCCAACGATATAGGATACTTGTTTTGGATGTTTACGGTTTAGGATTTATGGGTATTTGAAGTTGGATTCGTGCTTGAGTGTGAAAACTGCCAGAATTCTCTGCACAGGTAATGGCGCGGCGCGCCATGTACCCGCGCGGGGCGCCAAAGTGGTCTGTCCAACTTTGTCGATTTTTGAATAATGTTTGCTATGCTACGCACCTCCGATTCACATGTAACTTGTTCTAACATGCTCATATATGATTAAAAACCTCAGAAAAATAGTTCGGGACCCGACCCGAACGTGTTGACTTTTTGTTGACTTTGACCGACCGAAGTTCGACTTTTTGTCAAACTTAACCAAATGATTGTGCAACCTTCCTAACTTGTTTCTATACTTGTATCTTGCATGAAACTTGACAAATTGATTCACATGCTACATAATCGAGTCGTAACGAGCCATAGGACTAATTGAACACATTTCACCCGACCTTGTGTCGTAATCGGTTAATTGATACAACTTATTTGTTTAGGTCAAGACTAAGCAACTTTCATGCACACGTTTACTTTGTGAAGTACATTTATACTCGTGCACTCGAGGTGAGATCATAGTCCCACTTTTACTCTTTTTGAACTTATATTTGGGATGAGAAAACATAAACGATTTTTTTAAACTAAGTGAACACAAGTACAGGAAAACAAACATTCTACATACGAGTTTAGAACAAAAATCCTCAATTCGATTATCATTAGTTACATTTGCAGTGTGTAAGTGTAGGCGTGAACTTATGTTGTATGGCCATATGGGTTTGACAAACCCTCATCTAGGACGGTTCGCTACCGTCTACGGATGAAATATATTTTCGAGAAACAGTGTTGTTCTAGCACTATGAATGGGGTATCAACGGACGGAACGTTAAGCCTTGATAATTGGGTGCTCGTGAATATTAACTTTTAGAATGTACTACTACTTTATCAATGTTGCAAATCTTGTGGTTCGACTTACTTTTACTCACTTACTTATTTAAACCTATGATTTCACCAACGTTTTCGTTGACAGTTTTCTATATGTTTCTCAGGTTCGTACATGGCTATTTTGTGACAACCCGGAAATTTCCAACCAAATTTAAACTTTAATCTTTATATGTTTTCGACACGATAAGCAATATTTGTTAAGTTAAATTGCAAGAATTTTAAACTATGTTCATACATTCATTCAACCTCGACCAAGTTCCAACGATTCACGAACCATTAAACGAATATGATTATATATGTATATGTGTATATATATTATAACTTGAAACGTAAATAAAATATTAGATTAAATACTTTATATGATTGTATCTGTTTCAAAATGTTTATCAATGGAATTAGAAGATAAGATCAAATGATTGAATTATCAGATATATTGAATTATGATTACAAGTCTCGGTTGAAAGGCCCACGTTGATTTGAGAAATCTTTCCATTTTAACAATATTCGGAAAATGGTAAAGTGATTTATAAATAAGAACAAATTGTCAATCATTGAGAACTAGACAAAGGATAGTGGAAGATTGAATCTCATAAAGACTCGATTGATCTATTTAGTTTCAAACGAACAAAAACGTTTTCAGTTTAAAAAGAACTTTATTATTAAAACGTATATAACTTTTATAAATATCTAGAACCATTTTTGACAACTCATTACTTAACTAGTATGATAAAGATAACAATATTTATATTTTATTTTATTAAATATATATAACGATTTAAATTAATATTATATATATTTATACGCGTATTATACGTACATAGTTTTATACTTTTACTATACTTAAACTTTACCTTTACTTTATTTTTACTTTACTTTAACTTTAATAATTCATTTTAATAATTCATACTTTAATAATTCATACTTTAATAATTCACTTTAATAATTCATACTTTAATAATTCACTTTAATAATTCATACTTTAATAATTCACTTTAATAATTCAAAAATCTATTACAAATAGAATTCAATAGGTTTCATTATTTCATAGAAACTTGAAAATATTTTTCTCTAAACTCTCTCAATCGATTTACATATATATATTTACTCCGTATTATTTCAAGATATTATTAGTATACATAAAATATTACGACGGAGTGCTGTCCGAGTGGTTTCGAAATTGTTTTTCGAGTAGGATAGGATTAAGGAAATTATGGGTTATAGCTATGGAGGTGATTGAGTATGGTTCATGGGTATGCTCATGAGGTCAATATAGTGTTTATCATTTCCGTTGCGTCTACATACCTTTCCTGCAATATTGAATCTCAATATTGATACGTTCGTGAATCCGAGGCCAATCTTGCACTTGTTCAATGACGTTATATGTATTTTTACTATGAAATACAGTATGGTGAGTTTCATTTGCCTTTTTACCCTTTATATTTTTGGGACTGAGAATACATGCGCTTTTATAAATGTTTGACGAAATAGACACAAGTAATTGAAACTACATTCTATGGTTGAATTATCGAAATCGAATATGCCCCTTTTTATTAAAGTCTGGTAATCTAAGAATTAGGGAACAGACACCCTAATTGACGCGAATCCTAAAGATAGATCTATTGGGCCTAACAAACCCCATCCAAAGTACCGGATGCTTTAGTACTTCGAAATTTATATCATGTCCGAAGGAGGATCCCGGAATGATAGGGGATATTCTTATATGTATCTAGTTAATGTCGGTTACCAGGTGTTCACCATATGAATGATTATTTTTGTCTCTATGCATGGGACGTATATTTATGAGAACTGGAAATGAAATTCTTGTGGTCTATTAAAATGATGGAAATAAATGATTATGATAAACTAATGAACTCACCAACCTTTTGGTTGACACTTTAAAGCATGTTTATTCTCAGGTGTTAAAGAAATCTTCCGCTGTGCATTTGCTCATTTTAAAGATATTACTTGGAGTCTTTCATAGCATATTTCGAAGAACGTTGCATTCGAGTCATTGAGTTCATCAAAGACTATTATTAAATCAATTTATAGTTGGATAGTGGATATAATAAAATGGTATGCATGCCTGTCAATTTTCAATGTAAAGAAAGTTCGTATTTTAAAAACGAATGCAATGTTTGTAAAATGTATCATATAGAGGTCAAATACCTCGCAATGTAATCAACTATTGTGAATCGTTTATAATGTATATGAACGGGTCCTTTCAGTTGGTATCAGAGCGGTGGTCTTAGCGAACCATGTCTGCATTAGTGTGTCTAACTGATAAGTCGTTAGGATGCATTAGTGAGTCTGGACTTCGACCGTGTCTGCATGTCAAAAGTTTTGCTTATCATTTTTAGTCGGAAATCATCTGCTTATCATTCTTAGGAAATTACCTGCTTATCATTACTAGTCTAGACACGTCTTGCTACATTAATTGCATGAGTAGTGTATAGACACAATTCATATCTTAGCGTATCTGCTAAATCATATCTTATCGTATCTGTTACTTTAAACTTTACCTGACATATCCCGCAAATTCCTCCGTAATCTACCAAAATCTTTTGTTCTATATCTATGGATATTCTATGTTATTAGAATACCATCCGATAACTGAAAATCATTTCATATCGGAAAAAAAAATCCTTATTCAATCGTACGAAATGGAATTCATCATTAATTCAAGTTTCTCGGATTCCGAAATGGAATCCCACTTCAGCTCTGAAAGCAGTGTGACTGGAATGGATCAACCAATCAGCCATCATCTATTCTGGATGAATTGGGGATGGGTTCGTAGCCTCCTCAATCATTGGAGACAAGAAGAAGGTGATCCATTCCATCCACCCCATTGCCCTCTTAACGAAGAACCTGAAGCACTTACCGGCGAACCAATCCGAAACACCATTTTCTCTCTCATTTCCAGAGTATCTCATCACGATTATATACTACATCAAATTCTAGATTATATTTATCCGCTCATCCGAACCGACAATCACCCCGGTATAATAGAAGAAGTCAACGAGCTTCGCGCTCGGGTAGTGGCTTTGGAGAATATGGTGCAAAGATTACAAACACCAGCAGCAGCACCAGCAGCATAACCAGTACCACCATCATCAACGCTAATAGTACCATTACCACCTCCAACCACAACCGCGTCATAAACCTCAACTTCACAATCTGTCCCGCGAGCATCAACGCCATACGCACCATAGATACCAAGGAGTACCAACAACAATAACTGACGAAGTATTAATTCATAACTTCATTGGAGAAACATTCCGCGGCGATTATGTAATCTCTAAAGTCTTAGAGATTATCTAATCTAGCCCTAACCATAAATCAGTTAAGCGAACCAAAATGATAGAAGGAAGAGTAGAAACCCTGACAAAAATGGTGTGTGATTAACAAGCTAAACTTGCTTTACCAACAGCATCAACAGTACCGTCAGCGTTACCAGCATCGTCAGTACAGTCAACATCCGAATCAACAACACATATAACATTACAAACTCCGTCAGTTCAAGAATCATTGTGGACATCATTATGAATCAATAATGTGTATATTGTATCAACGAGTTATGAAGAATTAACTCATTCCCTCTGAAGAAATTATATGTATATTATATATATATATATATATATATATATATATATATATATATATATATATATATATATATATATATATATATATATATATATATATTGAAATAAATCTTTCCGTGCTAAGCTATTGTGTGTGAATCTTAACTACTCGGTTAATTCATATTACAAATATGCAATAATGTACGTCCTTCGGCCTTAACTTAACCAGCGTTAACTACAATCTCTGTCGCAATTCAACAAATTCCAATTCATAATAAATCAAGTATATATTTGATTTTACACTTTCATCATTGATGTACCTGAAACTTTTCAGATAACATCATTCGTACTTTGCAAAATTCACAAGAATTCCAGGAACCGAACATCATACATCAACAAATAACGAAGTATTGATTCATAATTTCAATGTCATTAAATAAATACTGCGTAAAAGTTATGTACTTTTTAAAGCCTTTAGGGATTATTCAATTATAGTTTCAACCGTAAATCAAATGAGTTTAATTTAACACTAACTCATTAAATCTATGTTACATCTGAAGAAAATATACATATATATATTTTCATAAAGACTGTAATAAAATTCTTTTGTACAAAATATTAATTGTGAAATTTTTTTTAACGGGTAGGTAATACCCGAGAGATATATAAATTCACAATTAATATGTTACATTCTTTGAATCTGATTCAGCAAATCATCCATTATACTCCCTACTTTCACAACAATATACATTCTTTTATAGAAATCAAAACAACCATACTCATTCAAAATTTAATTACATATTCTGATTTTGAAATCTCAAAATTCAACTTGAGATATGACCAAAATCATCACTCTTAGATCCTTACATCTTTCACAAGCTATATTTTGACTTCAAAACTGTGTTAGAACATCAAATGTATGTTAACGATTACAATCTGTGTTCAAACCCTTCGAAAATTTCTGAAGACACTTCGAATGACGAGCAATCGAGATGATGATCCAACCACATGTTACCCACAGTTATGTACCCGAAAAACTCTTGAAACTAAAGTAAAAGTTTAAACAACGTATCCGCGTCAGATTCTTTGGCATTTATTAGCAAAAATAACTTTGCGACTCCTATTCAAAGTAGCCAGTTTTGTCACAGCTCCAGCAAGTCAACTTCGAATTTTCAGTCAGACTAACCTTATTATAACCTTGAGATATACACCATCATTACCAGGGAACCTTTTACATTCCACCACATTATTAGCAGATGTACCAATAACTTTATTACCCTTTGACTTTAGCCTCTCCAAAAAGTCATTATAATTATTCATTGAAACCCCATCATTTACTCATTCGCATCTTGTAATGAGAATTGCCATACGAATTATTGGGAATTAGCAATCAGTATTTTGAAATCTCGCAGCATATCTACGCCAATAGTTATATGTGTATATATAACGTCTATCTTCTGGACTTAATTTGAATGTGAAGTTTCTGAAAAACACTCCGAACTACGAATTGGTTCTCCGAAAAAAAAAATGCTGATGAAGCAGCAAAAACTATAAACGACTTTAAATGGTAAAAGCTGGATGATAATGATGAAGTGTGCTGGCAAAGCGCAGAAAAAGAGAAGTTTTGGAACTGGAAAACGGATTGAGCAAAGTAGGAAGGAGGCTGTGGACAAATTACAAAGACTGAACCTGACTTCAAAGGATCCAAATGATTCAGTACCTGCTGAAGTCATTAACGAATACCTTGCTCCTGACTCTAAACCCCTGCGAACAATATTCTTCATCATCCTGTGATATTAGAAATTCTAAAATATCATCATATCTTTCATTATAAATATCCTCCATATTTCTGAAGATATTTTCTTAATTTTTCTTATTTGAAATCATTTACCTCTTCGCGCTATCTGTATTACATCATAAAAGAAACTATTTTAGTTTCTAAATTCTGAAACATTCAAGTTTAAAATAGGAATATTTTGAAGTAGTGTTGGGAACTGAAGCATGAATTAGTATAATATAATGACACTTGATCAATGTGATTATATTACAGTAAGTCATGCTGATTTTCTAAATGAAACGTGATGATTCACAGATCATAACATCATCATGTGCCATGTTATATGACTCTTGTATTCTATTTAACCTCTAAAATATCAAAAAAATATTTCTTGATGATTCGGCCTTTTTCAAGGTATTCTAGTAATTTGACAAGTTAAGATCGTGCCATCACAATTTTCTTCCTAGAACATTAACAATGTTCATTCCGAAATTCATATCTGTGAATTCTGGACCATTACAAGCGGTGCTTAATTGCAAGAAGAAGAAACAAAAGGACAAAACTCTAAAATAGAAATTGGGGTATAAATTGCAGCAAATAAAAGAGAGCATTAACTGTGAATGATAATGATTATAGAAGACAGAAGCAGAGACTTTGAAATATAAGGGAACATATAAAGCCCAATGACAAACCAGAAATTATAAACCATATATATCGATGCATATAGCAGCATAAAGACACGGGAGAACTAGAAACACTATAAACCCAAGAGTATAGTAGAAGTAAATAGATTCTTTCGGTGGTAGATGAAAAAGAAGAATGACCGATATGAAAGTTAGAAGTATATCGAGAATCAGAACTGGATGGAGCATATTGATGAATACTTTAAAATATGAGTTGAGGGGGAAAGAATAGAAGGTGATGAAACATGACTAGGAACTTAGAAATCAACACATTTAACTCACACAATGGCGGAATAAGTGAATCAAACCCTCTACTGAATAGGTTAAGTTTTTTTTTTTTTTTTTGATTAATTTTGTCAAACCACAACTAAATCAAGTATGATTAGATCAACACCTAGAGCTATTATTCACCACCTGGGTGATTTGGACTGAGAGAGAATCGGAGGAGCTCACTAGATCTGAGTGTGTGTAACAAATGAGAGGCTTAACCTAAAATGAAGAACATAAGACTTTATATACCCCTGCTGTTGACTCACCCATACGATTCATTCATCACACGTACGAGTTGGCTTCATCAGCCGTACGGGTGATCACTCACTCGTGTCTTCTCATTTAGATTGTAATTGTGACTTAGCTCAGCATCAACCGTGCATATGAGCCTGTCAGCCGTACTAGTGAGGCTTCACTCGTACGTCTGACTAAGTCTAACATAGTCAAACATCTAAATCTCGTTCCTGCAGTTCCTGTAACCACATACAAACACGGATAGGATAATAACGAGCAATCATGGTGGCCTGTAAACTGTTGTACCTGCAATGGACGTGGGTAGATGTCTAGGGAGTTGCATAAAATGCATCAACAGAAGGTGTGAGTTGTAAGGAAATGAAGGAGGTGAATTTATAAGAAAATCTCCGACAGAACAATTAAAATGGACGATCGCATTTAAAGCGGATCCTAATTCCCTTGATTACCGGAGAGTCAAATCTTATTAAGAAGATTTTCTTCAAATCCCTTGAAATCTGGGAATGAATCATATCTACGTCAAATGATAAGATGAATCTACACTTACTCATTTCACTCTTCTATGTTAGCTTCATTCGTACTCTTCATATAAATGAATTGTTTATCCAAATTAATCGCTGATGATAAAACTCTAATTTTCAGCCCGTATGCATCATGAAAACATACTTATTATCACTCACGACCTTTCCACTCAAATTTCGGGACGAAATTTCTTTAACGGGTAGGTACTGTGACAACCCGGAAATTTCCAACCAAATTTAAACTTTAATCTTTATATGTTTCCAACACGATAAGCAATATTTGTTAAGTTAAATTGCAAGAATTTTAAACTATGTTCATACATTCATTCAACCTCGACCAAGTTCCAACGATTCACGAACCATTAAACGAATATGATTATATATGTATATGTGTATATATATTATAACTTGAAACGTAAATAAAATATTAGATTAAATACTTTATATGATTGTATCTGTTTCAAAATGTTTATCAATGGAATTAGAAGATAAGATCAAATGATTGAATTATCAGATATATTGAATTATGATTACAAGTCTCGGTTGAAAGGCCCACGTTGATTTGAGGAATCTTTCCATTTTAACAATATTCGGAAAATGGTAAAGTGATTTATAAATAAGAACAAATTGTCAATCATTGAGAACTAGACAAAGGATAGTGGAAGATTGAATCTCATAAAGACTCGATTGATCTATTTAGTTTCAAACGTACAAAAACGTTTTCAGTTTAAAAAGAACTTTATTATTAAAACGTATATAACTTTTATAAATATCTAGAACCATTTTTGACAACTCATTACTTAACTAGTATGATAAAGATAAAGATATTTATATTTTATTTTATTAAATATATATAACGATTTAAATTAATATTATATATATTTATACGCGTATTATACGTACATAGTTTTATACTTTTACTATACTTAAACTTTACCTTTACTTTATTTTTACTTTACTTTAACTTTAATAATTCATTTTAATAATTCATACTTTAATAATTCATACTTTAATAATTCACTTTAATAATTCATACTTTAATAATTCACTTTAATAATTCATACTTTAATAATTCACTTTAATAATTCAAAAATCTATTATAAATAGAATTCAATAGGTTTCATTATTTCATAGAAACTTGAAAATATTTTTCTCTAAACTCTCTCAATCGATTTACATATATATATTTACTCCGTATTATTTCAAGATATTATTAGTATACATAAAATATTACGACGGAGTGCTGTCCGAGTGGTTTCGAAATTGTTTTTCGAGTAGGATAGGATTAAGGAAATTATGGGTTATAGCTATGGAGGTGATTGAGTATGGTTCATGGGTATGCTCATGAGGTCAATATAGTGTTTATCATTTCCGTTGCGTCTACATACCTTTCCTGCAATATTGAATCTCAATATTGATACGTTCGTGAATCCGAGGCCAATCTTGCACTTGTTCAATGACGTTATATGTATTTTTACTATGAAATACAGTATGGTGAGTTTCATTTGCCTTTTTACCCTTTATATTTTTGGGACTGAGAATACATGCGCTTTTATAAATGTTTGACGAAATAGACACAAGTAATTGAAACTACATTCTATGGTTGAATTATCGAAATCGAATATGCCCCTTTTTATTAAAGTCTGGTAATCTAAGAATTAGGGAACAGACACCCTAATTGACGCGAATCCTAAAGATAGATCTATTGGGCCTAACAAACCCCATCCAAAGTACCGGATGCTTTAGTACTTCGAAATTTATATCATGTCCGAAGGAGGATCCCGGAATGATAGGGGATATTCTTATATGTATCTAGTTAATGTCGGTTACCAGGTGTTCACCATATGAATGATTATTTTTGTCTCTATGCATGGGACGTATATTTATGAGAACTGGAAATGAAATTCTTGTGGTCTATTAAAATGATGGAAATAAATGATTATGATAAACTAATGAACTCACCAACCTTTTGGTTGACACTTTAAATCATGTTTATTCTCAGGTGTTAAAGAAATCTTCCGCTGTGCATTTGCTCATTTTAAAGATATTACTTGGAGTCTTTCATAGCATATTTCGAAGAACGTTGCATTCGAGTCATTGAGTTCATCAAAGACTATTATTAAATCAATTTATAGTTGGATAGTGGATATAATGAAATGGTATGCATGCCTGTCAATTTTCAATGTAAAGAAAGTTCGTTTTTTAAAAACGAATGCAATGTTTGTAAAATGTATCATATAGAGGTCAAATACCTCGCAATGTAATCAACTATTATGAATCGTTTATAATGTATATGAACGGGTCCTTTCATATTTGATACATGCTTCCGCGTACTTTCATACTTGCTTGAGGTCGAGCATACATACATACTTACGCTATTTATAGCAACTGTGATTTTCAACTAATTATGTCGCAAGTTATTTCATTTATACATTACTACTTTTGTAAACTTAAACTTGTTGTCGATCCGTTTGGTAAACTAAACTTTGCAAGTCTTGTACTTTTCAAATGAATGCGACATAGTTTTGGTCAAACGAGTCTCATATAGGGACTACGACCACGTAATGGGACCTAAGTTAGCGGCGCCGTCAATGACGATTTGGTTGGGTCGCTACAATATCCATTTATGTATTGGTTCGTGAATCGTCGAAACTTGGTCGAGGTTAATTGAATGTATGAATACACTTTAAAATTCTTGAGATTCAACTTACAAACTTTGCTTATCGTGTGGGGAATATATAAAGATTAAAGTTTAAATTTGGTCGGAAATTTTCGGGTTGTCACACAATGTTTTCAAGTGTAACTAGTAAAGACTTGTAATTCTAAAATACAATTAGATACATTTAGGATGGTCACCAAGTCCCAACTAGAGATTGCTCTTCCCTTGTACATGTTTTGGACATTAATGTGTGCTTACACATTAATCACGCAATATGTTATATTGCAAGTAAGCTTGCTAAAAGCTTAAACTATAAGTTGTGCAAATATCTATATGATCAATTTTAGAATAACTATCTCTTGCTATGTGTGAGTATTACTTGCTACTTGCTAATATGTTTAATACTCATTAATTTGCCAACTTGATTAATATGCTTGCTATGTGCTTACTAGTTAGAATACTAGGATTCAAGTAACTAGTCTACTCCAATGAATTAAGTGTAAAATGGTTCACAATGGAATAATGGTCAATAATATATTTGGTCTTGTCTAAGTAACACACTGTGATTACTTGTCAAAGTATGACTTAACATTGATGTCTTTACATATTTAATGTTTATTTTAGAAAGACATCATTCAATTAATCTCCACTAAACCTTAAAATGAATATGACTTGTGATTAATTGAAACTAGAAAGTTAATGACATGATGACCAGTCTTTAGGATTGAACCAAATGCATTAATGAACCTAACTAAGTCTTGACCAAAACTGAGATTACCCAAAATGTCAATCAAGACACTTCTCCAAGAATGTTGGGTTTACCACATTTGAAGTGTTATGTCATTTTCACTCAATAAGACCAAATCTCACACACTTAATGCATGTAGTACTTGTATAGGATATTGGGTTTCTTTTGCAGGTGCTAGATGGAGTAAAGATTTCAAAATGTGATGTTCAAATTTGAGTCAAACGGCTATACAACGGATACACATTTTTGGACTGAAGCACGCACGGTCTAACCACGGTCGACCGTGTCAGCAACCGTGTGATAACGACTATTTTTTGAATCACACTATAAATGGCAAGCATTGAAGAGCATTTGAAGTTGACCCTCTTGCATATTTAAAAAGCTTATTTCCAGAGATCACAAGGGCTCTAATTACTACTCAAATTTGATCAAGCAAGAGAAGATTCTATGATCTTATAGATATAGAATTTGGTTGTTGTAAACTTACTAATCAAAATAATTTATCTTGTGAGTTTACTTAGTGTAATGTATATCCTAGTATTGTCTTAGGAATATCATTACAAATTGTATAAGTCCCGTTACTTCAATTAGTAGAAGCATAGGCTAGCTTAGTGATCTACTTCCTTAAAGGGACTTAGGAAGTTGATTAATCTTATTTGGAGATTAATACTTGTCCAAGGTGAAGACAAGTTAATCTAGGTTGGAGTTGATCTTTCAAAGGGATAGAAAGATTAGGTTTGTTGTCTACCAAAGAAGTTGAAGACTTGTAAATCAGATATCTACCAGGTTTGGAGAAAAGTGCTTAGTGAAGCAAGAAATCCCGATTAGTGTAATCAGGGAGTGGATTAAGGCGGATTAGTTAACATTCAAGTGAACCACTATAAATCCTTGTGTCTATGTTCTTTACATTACTTTATTCATCATTTTGAACATACACACCACACACATCAAGTTTGAGTTGAATTGGTTGATCATAGTTAATCGAATTTGATGATCAATCGAAAAAGTGTTAAAAACGTATCAAGTAACTATTCATCCCCCTCTAGTTACTTACAGAGTCATTTCTGGAAGTTAAGTTTGGTGGTCAAAGTGGAAACAAGCAAACTTTGTTGCTGAACTTCAAGAGTGAACCAGAGGGGGATGAAGTGAAATTTAAGTTATTATATAAGCTTAGTTATTTTTAATTTATTTATTCATTCTGTATCTGTTTTTCTTCTTCGATCGATTGTTCTCTTAAACCCTATTAGAGTTTCATCCTGTCTTGATTCGATTACTGCTATTGTGAGTGTAAACAAGTTCAAATCGGCTGAACTTATTTGTGAGTGACTGTGTAACGACCCGACTTTTTCGACTTGCTTTTGTGCTTTGTGCTTTCATGGAACTGCGTATTTGTACGTACCGAGCTATATTATACTCTGGGATCTTACTACATTTGTATTACTTTCGTTAATATGTGAAAACGTGCCTTTAAGTACGTATGTTACTTAACTTGATCCCCGGAAGCCTTTACGACCGTTAGTGTCACTTAACGTTTAAAACGAACTGCGTACTGTGTACACGGTTAACTTTTGGTCATAATCGGAATATTATGACTACGAAATACTAATTGTTATTTTATAATAACAATTACTTGGGTTTTTGGATGCTTAATTACGCTTAGTAATTTACTGGAACACACTAGTTAGTCTTGTTGGACTTTCTACCTTGTTGGACTTTAGCCCACCCTACACTAGCTAGTGGACTATTTAATTAGCCCAATTTTAATAAGTTAGTAACCCATATTAATGTAAGACAAATGTCCATTTATTAGAGGAAACATACTAGCATTTTTGTTATCCATAATCACAATTGTTGCATGGGATCCCAACATAAGCACCAACTTTAGACAACCATTAACCAAAAAGCAAAAAGGTATCCCCCTTGTCCCCTCCCATAACCCACGGCCACCACCCCCATTCCTCACTATAAATACCACACAAACCTCACCCATTTTGCACTTGATCTCATTCACAAATTACACACACTTACTCTAGTCTTTCTCACTGTAAAAAGTGTAAGTTTTAAACTTTCTTCTTCTTCTTCTTCTTCCCTTCTCATTCACGACATCATTATCATCAAAGGGTCTAGCTCTTTAGCTTTTAGATCTTGTTATATCTTGTAGATTCAAACTTGGATTTGAATCCTTCAAGAACATGGAAGATTCAAGCTTCATAGCTTTGAATCTTCACTTATTTTATTAGATCTAAATCTTGTAGCTTTTAATCACTTTATTCTGTTGTAAAGATTCAAACTTGTGTTTGTAATCTTCATGTAACTTGAAGATCTAACTTCATGCTTCAAGGATCTTCAAGAACAACCAAGATTCAAGCTTTCTAGCTTTGAATCTTCATTTCTTTTGTTGGATCTAAGTTTTCTAACTTATGATCTCATTATTTTGTTATAAAGATCAAAACTTTTGTTCATGATCTTCATGTAACTTGAAGATCTAAGCTTTATGCTTCAAGATCTTCAAGAACACCAAAGATTCAAGCTTTCTAGCTTTGTAATCTCATAACTTGTGTGAAAAGAATCCAAGCTCTCTAGCTTAGGGTTCCATTACTTTATTTGATTAAGATTGAGTTCATACTTGTTTGATTGAAGGAAAGTTTGTAGCTTTAGTTGTAAATAGAACTTGTATTTGTGTTAAGACTAAGAATATGATGTAACCTTGGTTCATCATCCTTCTAAAACTCTTAAGTGAGTTGTATTCTTACTTAGTCTTAACATATTGTGTGTTGATGGTTGAACCTTGGTCAAAGTGATGCTAACACATCAATGAGTTGTACACTTGAAGCTACAAGCATCAAGGATGAGAACCGTGATGAGCATCAAGCACCAAGAATCCCACCGGAGCAATTTGTTTACTATTTTTGGGGGTCTGATCAGACTCTCTGGGCTTCTGGAAAGTTGATTTTCAGATATTTCGTTTCGAGTAGATGACTTTTTGTTTAGGTCTCGCCTAAATCTGATATACGGTTTAGGATTTATAGCCTTCCGAAAGTCACTACGCCTTTGTAACGTACTGGCACTTAAATCGTCGCCACGGTCAAATGAAGACGAGTTAGGTTCTGAAAATTGCTCAGCGGTTAGAGGACTCACATACGGAGCCATGGCCACTGACTACGCATCTTTTTGATTTTTATAGAGATCGTAACAGCTGTCCAAAATCAGCCTTTTGTTTCGATCTCTATTCTTGTTAAACTTACCTTAGCTTTGATGAATGATGATGATGACACTTAAACGTAATTTATTCACTTTTAAACTTTTGGGGACAACATACTGACCTAGTGACCTTTGACTTAGGTTGACGACCTTTCGGACCGACTTACTACCTGCATACGTTTCATATCGACTTTTATTACTTATTCACTGTGAGTTATAGCATCCCTTTACTACTTTTACTATTTTTGGGACTGAGAATACATGCGCTTTTTACGTTTTACATACAAGACACGAGTACTTAAACTTTATATATGTGTGGGTAACAAAACGGCACAAAGATTCCCCTTAGCTCGGTAAGGTTTAATCATTGGTTTCCTAACCGTGAACGCGGATCTTAGATATGGATCCATAGGGTTTGACATCCCCACTCGGGCTAGTCGCGCTAGCATTCAACTGGTATTTAATACTTCGAGGACAAATGCACTCTCTAAGTGCATTTTTAGGGGGTGATATACATACGTTAAGTCTAGTTACCGGGTGCTCACGGTTAAGCATATACTTTTCATACTGATTTAAACTGCTGATTGAAGCACTGAAATCTCGTGGTCTACATTACCTTACTGTTTACAAACTATAGCTCACCAACATTTGTGTTGACTTTTAAGCGTGTATTTCTCAGGTGCTTAGACGATGTTGCTTCCGCTGTTAGACTTGCTGTCTTGGTGTTATAAACTTGCTGTTATGGACCTGCTGTGTTAGATTTCCGCTGCATTACTTAGAGATGTCTCAATCATAAAACTTTTATTTTGCATTCGTAACTTATGTTATTTTCAAACAATGGCTTTGTAATGACCTTTGGGTCACATACTTATGTTAACGCTTCTATTCATAGGAAGCACGTTATCTTTTGTAAAACACTATCTTGTTATGAATGCAAAACTGGTTTTCAAACAGCGTATAGTGTTTGACCTTGTAATGATCCTGTTGTTGATGAACCGTACTCAATGGTTTTGTAGGGGGCATCACATTTGGTATCAGAGCATTGGTTGTAGGGAATTATGTTGTATTAGTGAGTCTAGACCAGACTGAGTAGGAATCACTAATAGGACTAATCTACAACTAGCTCGTTTACTTGTTACTGCTTACTGCCGTATGATCTTGTTGCATGCTACTGCTTACCCTTACTGCTATGTGAACTTGCTGTATGCTATTGCTTATCCTCGTTACTGCATGCTACTGTCTGCTTTCGATTGCATGTTACTTTGTTTAGTACTGTTGTTATTGCCATGCTATGTACTGCGGTAGATGATCTAGGTTGCTGTAGTGCCTGATTACGTGCTTGTTATATGTCTTACTGACATGGAAAAAGTTATTTTTCCTTGTTCAGATGTCGGACATGCCACCCATGACCTTTGACTTTGAGAGTGACTCAGATACGTCTGTGTGACGATCGGTCCAAATCCATATGGACGAACACGTCATTCATTGATTTCATTGCGAGGTATTTGACCTCTATGATACGTTTTGTAAACATTGCATTCTTTTGAAAAGGCACACCATAAATGAATATTTAAATCAAAGGTTTTCGACATCTAATGATTTCTACATATAGACAATCACCATAAATAATAGTTTACAACAGTACTTCCATTGACAATGCAGTCAAAATAAGATACATGGTGATGATTTGGTGAATGCAACGTTTCCTTGAAAAATATGTCATGCAAGACTCCATGCACATAGCTTGTCTAACATCTAAGCAAACAGCGGAAGACTTCTAGGAAACCTGAGAATAAACATGCTAACAAGTGTCAACACAAAGGTTGGTGAGTTCATAGTTTTAGTGTTTCGTATAATCTGTATATAAAAGTGGATCACAAGATTTTAGTTGTTTCATCCAGAAATGTTTATCAATAGATTATATAAAAGTGGATCACAAGATTTCAGTTGTTTCATCCAGAAACGTTTATCAATAGATTATATAAAAGTGGATCACAAGATTTCAGTTGTTTCATCCAGAAACGTTTATCAAAATATTCTACGAAATTGAGCACCCTGGTAACTAAACTTTAACGTATATATAATTTGTACCCTTTGTATAATCATCTTAATAATACACGCAAACCAACGTGTACGCTTCTCAAATAGCATACGTCCGTTAAAAGGCTAGTGCTCTAACTCGGACGGGGATATCAAGCCCTATGGATCCATATACTACTACTCGCGCCCACCAGTTCTTATAACCGGCAGTTACTAGTTACCAAAGCTAAGGGATTTTCGGTTCAAACTCAGTGTAGAATTTAGTATGTACTTGTATCCATTGTTTTTAAAATAAATTGCATGTATTCTCAGCCCAAAAATGTAGAGAGTAAAAGGGATCTTATGAAACTCACAGTTTAATATTGATATACAATATTGCAGGAAAGCACGTAGACGCATCGGAGATGATAAACACGAGGTTTGATTCACAAAAATACCCCCGAACATTACCCATAATTTCCTTGGCAATAACCCATATTTTCCTTAGCTCTAGCTCGCTCGGAAACTCGTTTTGAAAATTACTTGGACATCACTCCGTCGTAATATTTTTTTGTACATTATTATTTTTGTATCGCAAAAATAATAACACTAATAATAATAAAAAAAAAATAATAAGATTAATAATAATCTTATTAATAATAATAATAATAATAATAATAATAATAAATAATAAATAATATTACGGAGTATATATATATTTGTGTATGTGTGTGTTTTAAATCGAGCGAAAACACTGAAATTTATAGATGTGGCCTGAAATCTGGAGTCATGCGACTCGCATGGAAATGGCCTTCTGGCCATGCGACTCGCATGAGGACCAAGGACAGCTCACATTGTTTTGGCTCCTAGCTTGTCGACATAATATAAAATAAATATAAATATAATATATATAATTTAAATTAATTAATTATATATTATATTAAATTCACGTGCATAGTTGACTTGTAATTTTTGTTCCGATAAGTCGTACGTTGTCACTCGACTTATGTCCCGGTTCCGGTTTTTCGAACGCCCTTTCGTACGCTGAGAAAACTTGTACTTTACGTTTCGTGAATCGTACCTTTGTCAAAATATAGTCTTAAATCATCCATAAAATATACCACTGTAGCAAAGTTACTGTAGCAAAGTCAATTTTTACTGTAGCAATTCACTGTAGCAAAGTCAATTTCACTGTAGCAAATAGTGATTTTCAAAAACACTGTAGCATTTTGGGTACTGTAGCAATTTGAAAATACTTTATCAAATTAGTGTTTTACTGGTTCATCTTAAACGTTTTAGTTAACTTATCTAAATATCAATCAAATCAATAATCGAATGTTACTATCGTTTACTAAATAACTTGAAATCATATATATTTAATTAGATATATAAACCAATAAGTTTAATGTACGGTATTATGCAATTAAAACTTTGTTACGTTTTCAAGTTATAGTATATATATGTATCTATTTACATATAATTGTTCGCGAATCGTTGAGAAAATCGAAGGGTACTTAAATAGTTCAAAAATTTTGAGATTCAGTTTTACAGACTTTGTTTATCGTGTCGAAATCATTAATCCTTTAAAGATTAAGTTTAAATTTAGTCGCAAATTTTCGGGTCATTACAGTCTGCTACCTTGTTTACGATTGTTGCTGATTCACCGCTACCCTCCGATGACTCCGGCGATTCTTCATCCGGAGATAGCAGATACGCGCTTGACCTGATGGACATCTTGGACGGAGACGAGGATCCAGAGGAGATTTCTGCTCCACCCAGCCCTGGACTCCCGGGAGCACATCACCATTCCGGTGATGCTGTGATTCCTGGGGGAAATGGAGACGGTCCTTTCTGTAACGAGCATGGACATTGGGCTAGACGCACCGCTGACAGACGTGTCGTACTGATTACACCTGGAAGATATCAACTTATGACCACCGGCCAGACGCTTTCTCCCGCCCGCGATGATCTTTCATTACCTTCCGACGATTCAGACGATTCATCATCCGACGACTCCAGCGAGGAGGATCCCGAGGAGGATTCTGAGGAGGACCCTGAGGAGGAGCCCGTGCAGCCGCCCTCTACCCCGCCGAAGAAGCGGTACTGTTTCAATGGTACTATTATTCCAGGGGTTAACGGAGGTAGACCGCTCGTAGACGCACATGGACAGTTGGTTAGGGTCACAGCCCGTAAGCGGGTCGTACCATATCCTTCTGATCCATTCGTGCATAAGACCGCCCGCACTGTGCCGTATACATCTGCATCATCTGGACCATCTGCACCACCGGCGCCATCTGCACCATCTGCACCACCTGCCCCACCAGCATCCCCCGTCGTCGAGGAACTGACGAGGGAAGTGCATGCCCTCCGTGCTCGGGTAACTGAGCTCGAGGATCAGATGTCCCACCTGATGGACATCATTTACCCACCTTCACCCTAGGACTATTGTATTAGATTTCCTTATGTATTCCATTTGTAGTTTCCTGTTTTTCATTAATATAATGTACGAATCTCATGCCATTGTATGTAACTTTCTTATTATGAATGGAATTACTGTTGCTTAATTGTTGTACGGCTGTTTGACATGCTTAGTTATCGTGTATTGTGTTGTTTCTGTACCGTTTACCTTATGCTATGACGTTACCGATTATGGGATTTTGACTTAAGTCGAAACTTTTGTTTGGATGATCGATGGCTAACGGAAGAGGTCCGAGAGAAATCCCCACCGCAGCTCAAATTGAGGAGATGATAGCTACTCGAGTAGCCGCGGCTATGGCAGATGCCAACCCTGCTCCAGCTCCACCGGCTAACCCAGCTGTTCAGAACGGGTGTACTTACAAGGAGTTCCAGAGCTGCAAGCCCCATAATTTCAGTGGAACAGAAGGGCCAGTTGGTTTAACAAGATGGTTTGAAAAGTTGGAATCTGTGTTCCGTGTGAGTAACTGCTCCGAACAGAATAAGACTAAGTTCGCATCCTGCACACTGTCGGATGGCGCTTTGACTCAGGGAATTGACAAAGCTTATGCTACACCATGGGAATAGTTTAAGAGGGCTATGATCGAGGAGTACTGCCCCAGAACTGAAATTCAGAAAATGGAAGCGGAGTTTTGGGAACTGAAAGTTGTAGGAACTGATCTTGATGGCTATAACCGAAGGTACTTGGATTTAGCCATGATGTGCCCCACAATGGTTACTCCAGAGTACAAGCAGATGGAGAGGTATCTGTGGGGACTCCCCAAGGACATTCAAGGAAATGTCACTTCATCGAAACTAGCGAATGTCCCGGAAGCTATGCGCATGGCATACACCCTGATGAATCAAATTACCCACCAAAAGCCAGAGAAGGCAAAATCAGAATCGGGAGCTAGTAATGGAAAACGTAAGTGGGACGGAAATAAGGGAAAAGGTTTTGACCAGAACCCAGCTAAGAGGTATGAGAATTTTAAAGGGAACAACGACTGGAGGAACCCGAACATGAATCCTAGCTCAAACACTTCAAGATCAAAAGTACCCTTCCTCAGTGTAAGAGATGCTACAAGCATCATACTGGACAATGCAACGTAGTGTGTGAGAAGTGCAAAAGGATGGGACACATCGGCAGAGACTGTAAAAGCACCGCCCCAGCTGTGAGGACGAACCTAAATGGACCAAGAAAGTGCTATGAGTGTGGACAGCAGTGCCACTTCAGGAATGAATGTCCCAATAAGAAGAAGGATGGCGGGCCAGCACGTGGAAGAGCCTTCAACATGAACGCAAGAGATGCTCGCGATAATCCTGACTTGGTTACAGGTACATTCACTATCAATAACCTATTATCTTCTGTTCTGTTTGATACTGGTGCCAATAGGAGTTATGTATGTAGACACTTTTGCTCTAAGATAGATTGGTCGTTAGTTCCTTTGGAGGAGAGTATGCTTGTTGAGGTAGCCAATGGAAAACATGAGAAAGTTGACCAAATTGGCCGAGGAGGTATTATAAACCTAGCTAGTGTGGATTTTGAAATTGATCTAATACCCATCAAATTGGGAAGCTTTGATGTGATAGTCGGTATGGACTGGTTGTCCAAAGTAAGAGCCGAAGTTATCTGTGGTGAGAAGATTCTCCGTATACCATGCGAGACTGGAGAGCCACTGATTATTTACGGAGAGAGATGTAGTCTGAAGTTAAACCTAATTAGTTGCTTGAAGGTATAAAAGGTTATGAAGAAGGGGCGTTTTGCTATTCTGGCACATGTGAAGAAGCTAGAAGTTAAAGAGAAGAGCATGGATGATGTACGAATTGTGAACGAATTTCCCGACGTCTTTCCAGAAGAGTTGCCTGGATTACCGCCATCGAGAGCAGTGGAGTTTCAGATCGACCTAGTGCCAGGAGCTGCACCCGTAGATCACGCACATTATCGACTTGCACCTTCCGAACTACAAGAGTTGCAGAGTCAACTGGAGGAATTGCTAGATCGAGGGTTTATAAAATCGAGTTCATCGCCTTGGGGCGCACCTGTTTTGTTCGTGAAGAAGAAGGACGGATCTTTTCGCATGTGTATCGATTATCGTGAGCTGAACAAGTTAACGATCAAGAATCGGTATCCCCTTCCTAGAATTGACGATCTTTTTGATCAGCTGCAAGGATCCAACGTTTACTCCAAGATTGATTTACGATTAGGTTATCACCAGTTGAGGGTGAAGGAGAACGATGTGATGAAGAATGCATTCAGAATCTGATACGGTCACTATGAGTTTCTAGTGATGCCATTCGGTTTAACCAACGCACCTGCCGTATTTATGGATCTCATGAATTGTGTATGCAAGCCATATCTGGACAAGTTCGTTATCGTCTTCATAGATGATATCCTCATCCATTCCAAAAGTGAAACAGAACATGAGCAACATCTTCGACTCGTGCTAGAAGTCTTGAGACAAGAGCAACTTTATGCCAAATTCTCTAAGTGCGAATTTTGGTTGAAGGAAGTTCAATTTCTCAGTCATATTGTGAGCGATCAGGGTATTAAATTCGATCCCGCAAAGATCGAAGCTATCAGCAAGTGGGAAACCCCCACTACTCCGACTCATATCCGCCAATTCTTAGGCCTTGCCGGTTATTACCGAAGGTTCATTGAAGGTTTCTCTTTGATTGCGCGTCCTTTGACTGCATTAACTCACAAGGGGAAGAAGTTCGTTTGGGAAACCGAGCAAGAGTCGGCATTTCAAACCCTGAAGCAGAAGTTAACCACCACACATATTCTGTCCCTTCCTGAAGGCAGTGATGACTTCGTTGTGTATTGCGATGCCTTGTGATAAGGCTTTGGGTGTGTATTGATGCAACGGAAGAAGGTTATTGCTTACGCCTCCCGACAACTAAAGATTTACGAGCGAAACTACACAACTCACGATCTCGAGCTTGGAGCTGTTGTCTTCACACTAAAACTATGGAGACACTATCTTTATGGGACTAAGAGCACTATCTTCACCGACCACAAAAGTCTCCAACACATTTTTGATCAAAAGCAACTGAATATGAGATAGCGTCGATGGATTGGGATGTTGAACGATTATGATTGTGAACTTCGTTACCACCCTGGCAAGGCAAATGTTGTAGCCAATGCCTTAAGCCGAAAGGAGAGAATGGTACCTCTTCGTGTCCGTGCCTTGAACATCACCATTCAGATGAATCTCAACGACCAGATCCGCGTAGCTCAAGAAGAGGCTCTCAAGGAGGAGAATATTTCTCAAGAGCACTTGAACATTCTCGTTTCTCGATTTGAGGTCAAGGAGACTGGACTCCGATACTTTGCCAGAAGAATTTGGGTGCCTAGTTATGGAGATTTACGGAGACTTGTTCTAGACGAAGCTCATAAGTCAAGGTATTCGATTCATCCAGGAGCTAGTAAGATGTACCACGACCTCAAGGTTCAATATTGGTGGCCAAACCTCAAAAGGGATGTTGCAGCATATGTTGAAAAGTGTTTAACTTGTTTCAAGATCAAAGCTAAACATCAGAAGCCATCTGGGTTACTTCAACAACCCGAAATCCCGCAATGGAAGTGGGAAGGAATAACAATGGACTTCATCACGAAGCTACCGAAGACGGTAGGCGGTTATGATACCATCTGGGTTATCGTTGACCGTTTTACCAAATCTGCACACTTCCTAGCCATGAAGGAAACTGATACGATGGAGAGACTGGCGCAGTTATACATAAAGGAGATTGTATCTCATCACTGTGTACCCTTATCGATTATCTCAGATCGCGATACCTGTTTCGCTTCTAGATTTTAGCGTTCTTTACAAGAAGCCTTGGGAACACTTCTAGATATGAGTACATCGTATCACCCGCAAACCGACAGACAGAGCGAGTGCACAATCCAAACCCCGGAGGACATGTTACGTGCTTGTGTTATTGATTTCGGGAAAGCTTGGGAGAGACATTTGTTGTGACGACCCGAAAATTTCCGACCAAATTTAAACTTAATCTTTATTTGATTTCGACACGATAAGCAAAGACTGTAATATTGAGTCTCGAAAAACTTTGGAACTATTTCATTATACCCTTTGACCTTTTACTATTTCCGATGATTCACGAACAATTGTGTGTAAATAAATATGTAGAGTAATATACGAAATAAATAAGATGTATTAAAATAAATATGTAAATATAAATATAAATTCAGTACACAATTGATATTGTATGTATGTTGTAATATGCACAACAAATATAAATACTAAATATCCAATACTCAATATAAGTGATCATATAATAAATATATATATATATATATATATATATATATATATATATATATATATATATATATATATATATATATATATATATATATATATATATATATATATATATATATATATATATATATATATATATATATATATATTATATCAAATTAATTATAAGTTAAAATAAAGTTATTATAGTAACATTATTATTACTTACAATATTTATGTCAATATTAGTATTATTAATGTTATTTTAAATATATATAAAATCTACAAATGTGAATTTGATATCTATATATTGTTATAGTATTGCTATTACTAATATTATTATTATCATTAATAATATTATTACTATAATTAGTATTATTATCCTTAATATGAAAAATATTGTTATTATATTTTTTTATAATTAAAATCAATATTATTGTTATAATTATTAATATAATTATTATTAGTATTATTATTATTATTAATATTTATTAGAAATAATACATTTTGTTATCATAACCTTAATAATAATATCAGTATTATTATTATATTAATATAATTATTATTATTAGTAATATATTTATTAATTAATAATATTTATTATATAAACTATAAAATAAGGAAAAACTTGTACGAAATTAGTTACATGTATCTATCCCACTATTTTTTTTGATTTATTATGTCTGGGATCTTTAATACAATTCCAAAAATCGTTATCCTTCAGAATCAATTGTACAGACAGATGAAATCAAGTTTTCCTATTTTTTTTGTATTTTTCTTTTTGTTCCTGTTCTTGATTGAAAATGTCGACCTTTAAATTACAATAAAACGCGATTAAAATCAGTGTTAAAGGAGACCATTCGATCAAAACTATCAATTCCAGAAACCCTTAACAGCTTATAATTATCAAATTTTTTTTAAAAAAGAGGAAGAACAATAACGAACTGTTATGTTTTTATCTCATTATTCGAATACCTCAATTTCTAACCAAACTTCAAAATGTAAAAATGCAATTTTCTTAGGAATCGTCTAGGAAATCTTTCTGTAAAGTTTCAAGATCCAATTCTTCTTATTGAGTTGTAATTTACGAGTCAAAGTTTTGTAAAACAAAAGTTAAACGTATGAACTTTAATCAAATTCGAGTTTAATACAATGTTTCAGATTAAATTGAGGGTTGGGAAAGTTTCTAAGATCAATTTAAAACTTAACTTATTTAGGAATCGTTAGCTAAAACTTCCAATAATCTGAGTTTGATGTTTGGTTTAATTTTTTTTTTAAACGTGTATACAGCAGTAGCATTTCTGTTTATATTTTTTTTTCCTTTCATTTAATGATTAATATAAACACTTTGTGATTCTGTTGAAGGATTTACATCCTTGTTTGTATTAATCATGTTGATTTTGAGTATTAGTCGATTGAAATATATAATGAAGAAGAAGATAAGTGGAAACAGGAAACGTACGTGTTAAAACAAAATAAAACGAAACATAAAAAAGAAAAACTTGATGGTTCAGATGGTTATGAGTGTTAACGGTTTAGCGGGAGGTCACGGGTTCGAGCCCGGGCAGGGGTATTCTTTTTCTGAAACCTATTCTTTAAGGTAGCCATTTCTATTATTATTATTATTATTATTATTATTATTATTATTATTATTATTATTATTATTATTATTATTATTATTATTATTATTATTATTATTATTATTATTATTATTATTAGTAGTAGTAGTAGTAGTAGTAGTAGTAGTAGTATTATTATTGTTATTGTTATTATCATTATTGTTATTGTTATTATTAATGTTATAATTATTGTTATTATCACATGTATAAGTATTATAATCATTATCATTATTATTATTATAAATACTACTAATATTATTATAATTAGTAATCTTATCATTTAGTATTAGTATCATTTTACAAGTATTAGTATTATTATTTATTATTATCATTATTATCATTAATAACATAAGTATTATTACTAATATTATCATTTTTTTTTATAAATATGATTATTATCATCCTTACTAAACTTTGTATTTTGTTGTCACTAAAAACTATCAATATTAATATTAGAATTTTTATATTATCACTATAATTAATATTACAACTATTAATATTAATACTAATATCATAATTTTATGATTATTAATACTAACACAAAAATATTTTAATTTAATATAGAAACGTTGATAATATTTAAAAAAAAAAAATTAAATTAAGAACTTATTTCAAAGATTGAAGATAAATATATATTAAGGTTTAATATATGAAATAATATTTCAAAACATCAAAATAGAATATTTAAAGTAAATAACTTAACATATACTTTAAATTGATATATATGTATATATATATATATATATATATATATATATACATATATATATATATATATACATATATATATATATACATATATATATATATATATACATATATATATATATATATATATACATATATATTAAGTATATAAAATATATAAATGAATATAGTTAATAAATTATTAAAAATAATAAGTATATTAGTAAATAAATATATAAACTTGTTTGATTACAACTATATATATATATATATATATATATATATATATATATATATATATATATATATATATATATATATATATATATATATATATATATATATATATATATATATATATATATATATATATATATATATATGAATGATCTAGGTTCGTGAATCCAAGGCCAACCCTGCATTGTGCAATAACGTCATATGTATTTTTACTACAAAACATTATTGTGAGTTTCATTACTCCCTTTTTATATATATTTTGGGCTGAGAATACATGCGCTGTTTTATAAATGTTTTACGAAATAGGCACAAGTACTAAAACTAATTCTATGTGGGTTTAAACCAGAAATATACCCTTAGCTTGGTAACATTAAACTACTTGTCTATGTACGGTAGCCGCGAATCCTAAAGATAGATCTATTGGGCCTAACAAACCCCATCCTGACTATGGGATGCTTTAGTACTTCGAGGTTATTTTAAACACACATGATCTGGTGTACTTCAGAGGGTAAAACATGAATGTTAAGGCTTGTTACCGGGTGCCTACAAATTATAGAATACTTTTATACATTTGCGAGTGTACATATATTTATAAATAGAAATCTTGTAGTCTATTAATATATTGAAATGATTGATATGATAAACCTATGAACTCACCAACCTTTTGGTTGACACTTTTAAGCATGTTTATTCGCAGGTATGAAAGAAATCTTCCGCTGTACATTTGCTCATTTAAAGATATTACATGGAGTCGTTCAAGACATATAGAGGTCTGTACCTCGCAATGGAACCAGTTGTTGAAGACTTCGTCCAGGTGGATTAGGACGGGTCATCACAGTTGGTATCAGAGCGGTGGTCTTAGCAAACCAGGTCTTGCATTAGTGTGTCTAACTGATAGTTGTTAGGATGCATTAGTGGGTCTGGACTTCGACCGTGTCTGCATGTCAAAAGTTTTGCTTATCATTTCATGTCGAAAATCATCTACTTATCATCCTTAGGAAATTACCTGCTTATCATTCCTAAGTCTAGACACGTCATACTGCCTTTATTGCATAGATAGTGTATAGACAAATTCATATCTTAGCGTATCTATTACGGTAGACTTTGCCTGATATCTTTCGTAAATTTCTCCGTAATTTAAGGGAATCTGGTATTATATATATCTATGCATATTATGCATTGAGAATACCATCCAACTATCAATTGCTGTCACTAAACTCTTCATACCAAAAATCTTTTCTGAGATCGCTTAAGATGGCCTCTACGAATCGATCAAGTTCCTCTGACTCCGAAGAAAGCGTGACAGGAGCACACCAACCAATCAACTACCGTAATTACTGGAGAAAATGGGGGTGGGTTCGCGACATACTCACCCTATGGAGAAGGGAAGAAGGTACTCCATATCATGAACCAAATCTACCACCTAACCTAGGAGTACTTGACCCGCTCACCGGCGAACCCGTTCGCAACACCGTTTATACCCTTTTTGCAAGAATTTTTCATCTTGAGGCTACCATTAACGGAAATAGAGGAGATATCCGACCTCTACGTTACCCTTATAACCAACCAGGGTTAGTAGAAGAAGTTAGAGAACTCCGAGCTCGAGTATTAACTTTAGAGAGGACGGTACACAATTTGCAAGCACCAACAGTATCACCAACACCAGTAACATCACCAGCCTCAGCTCCAATGGCACCAGTACCACCAACAACCCAAGCTTCAATAATCCATGCCTCAACATCTCATTCTGTACCTCGAGTATAATCATCGTTCTACAAATTGTTCTACATCAATTACCATCGTTCGACATGGCGATTATGTAATCTTTAATGTTTTAGAGATTATATATTCTCGTTCTAACGGTAAATCAAATGAGTTTAATATTATATTGACTCATTAAATCCATGATTACATCTGAAGAAAATATATATATATATATATATATATATATATATATATATATATATATATATATATATATATATATATATATATATATATATATATATATATATATATATATATATTCATAAAGATTGTAATTGAAAATTCTTTCGTACAAACTGTTAATGATGAAAATATTTTAACGGGTAGGTAATACCCGAGGAATATTTAGATTTCACATTATTAAGTTACACTGTACATTCTTCGAATCTGATTCAATGATCATTTACTATCCTACTTACATCCATAGATATACGAATTCGTTCACCACAGAATAACCATTTTTCATTCAATTTCATATTTGGATTTTGACCTATCAGAATCCAACAAGTGGCATAATGAAGAAAAACATTTGACAAAATAAAACTTATTAGAAACAAACAAATTAATTATGAGAAATTTTGTTAAGAATCCACGCTAACTGTTCCTAGCTAACTGTTCCTAGCTAACTGATTACATATTTATTTATCGCAATTTATTTATCGCATTTTATTTATCGCAATTTTAATTCTCGTAATTTTATTTATCGTCATTTAATATCTGTTATTTATTTTACGCACTTTAAATATCGGGACACGTATACAAGGTTTTGACATATCATATCGACGCATCTATATATATTATTTGGAATAACCATAGACACTCTATATGCTGTAATGATCGAGTTCCCTATACAGGGTTGAGGTTGATTCTACAATAATATATATAGTTTGAGTTGTGATCGAGTCTGAGACTGTACACGGTTCACGATACGTATTAATTAATTCGAATATTATATATTAAACTATATATGAATTATTGGACTGTTAACTGTGGACTATCAACTGTGGACTAATAACATTGGACAATTAAAATGAATTAAAATATTGATTATAACATATGAAACTAAACAATTCTTCAAGTTTGCCACTTGATTTCATCTTAAACCTCATTTGTATCTTGACGATTACAATATGCGTTCAAATTTTTCAAGATTCTTAAAAACACCTCAATCGAAAGGATAAACCAATCGCACTTCATCTACGGAAGAAAAGATTGATGCTTATAGTTATGCACCAGAAAAATCTCGGAAACTAAGTAAGCGTTTAACGCATAGCTGTGTTAAATCCTTTAGCGTTATTATTACCGAAAATAACTTTGCAATCCCTCTCCAAATTAGCCAATTTTGTCACAGCTCCAGTAAGTCAACTTCGACTTTTCGTTCGAAACAACCTTATTTTAACCTTGATATATATATGCGTGCTCTTCTATTGTTACCGGGAAACCTTTTATATTTCACCATATTATCATCAGCGTTTAATCATCTAAAAAAACACAATACTCTTGAAACCATCTCGGATTGATAACCGATGATTCGGATATGGTAGCATTAAATGTAGAGGAAATAGCAAAATTGTAGATGGTCTAAACGGCCAAAAGTTTGATAATAAAGAATGGAAGGTTGGGAACGCTTAATAGAAAATTTAGTACCGAAAAGCGGATTATGCAAAACTATGAAGGAAGCCGTGGACAAATCCCAAAGACTAAACTGCCTTCAAAGAATCCACATGATTCAGTATCTGCTGAAGTCATTAACGAATACCTTGCTCCTTAATCACTCTAAATCATCGTGAATGAATTTCTTCATCACAATTTGATTCAGAAATTCCAAGATATCATCGTATCTTTCATTATAAATATCCTCCATATTTCTGAAGATATTTTCATAACTATTCTTATCTGAAATCATTAATCTCTTTTTTTGCTATCAGTGTTACATCATATAGAAAATGTTAGTTTCTATATTCTGTAAACCTTCGAGTTTAAAATATGAATGTTATTGAAGTAATGTTGGGAACTGATGCATGAGTTAGTATAATATAATGACACTTGATCAATGTGATTATATTACAGTAATTCATGCTGAGTTTCTAAATGAAACGTGATGATTCACAGATCATAACGTCATCATGTGCCATGTTACACGACTCTTACATTCTGTCTAATCTATAAACATATCAAGAACATGTTCTTCTTGATAGTCCTATCTTTCCCTTGAATTTTGGTAATTTGACAAGTCAGATTGTACTATTACCATTTCTTTTCTAGAATATTAACTGTGTTTATTTCGAAAATAATATCTACGATTTCTGGACCATTACAAGCAGTGCATAATCACAAGAAGAAACATAGGGATCAAACTTCGAAATAGAAATTAGAGTATAAATCGCAGCAAATAAGCGGGAGTATTAACTATGGAGGACAATGATTGTAGGAAACAGGAATAGGAACATTGAAATATAATGGGAGATATAAAGCCGATAACAACACATAAATTACAAACCATGTATATCAATGCTTATCGCCACATAAAGACACGGGAGAATTAAAAGCACTATAAACCCAAAAGCATAGTAGAAGTAGACAGATTCCTCTGGTGGTAGAAGATAAAGGAGAATGACAGATATGAAAGTCAGGAATATATCCAGAATTAAAACTGGATGAAGCATATTGACTGATGATTTGGAAATATGAATTAAAGTATAGAAAATGGGAGAAGTGAAAAACATTGGAACGAGAGAAGCTTAATTTATAGTGAAAATACCAGACAAAGCAATCGAGACAGATAATCACATTTAATTATAGAGATCTTAATTTCCATAAATCCCGAAGAATAAAATCTTCAAGATTTTCTTTAAATCCCTTGAATTCCGGAATTCAATCCTCCACGTCAAAAGTTAAGACACACCTTATTTTCTAAATTCAACCATGACTAGTGAAAAGTTATGATGAAATTTGTCTATCTCATTTCACTATTTAGTGATAACTTCATTCGTACTCTTCGAGTAATCGAATAATCTTATCCATATTACTCAACAGTAATAAAACTCTATTTATCAGTCCATATTCGTCAGGAAAACATTTTTATTGTTAGTCATGACGACCTAACTCAAATTTTGGGACGAAATTTCTTTAACGGGTTGGTACTGTGACGACCCGAAAATTTCCGACCAAATTTAAACTTAATCTTTATTTGATTTCGACACGATAAGCAAAGACTGTAATATTGAGTCTCGAAAAACTTTGGAACTATTTCATTATACCCTTTGACCTTTTACTGTTTCCGACGATTCACGAACAATTGTGTGTAAATAAATATGTAGAGTAATATACGAAATAAATAAGATGTATTAAAATAAATATGTAAATATAAATATAAATTCAGTACACAATTGATATTGTATGTATGTTGTAATATGCACAACAAATATAAATACTAAATATCCAATACTCAATATAAGTGATCATATAATATATATATATATATATATATATATATATATATATATATATATATATATATATATATTACATCAAATTAATTATAAGTTAAAATAAAGTTATTATGGTAACATTATTATTACTTACAATATTTATGTCAATATTAGTATTATTAATGTTATTTTAAATATATATAAAATCTACAAATGTGAATTTGATATCTATAAATTGTTATAGTATTGCTATTACTAATATTATTATTATCATTAATAATAATATTATTATTATTAGTATTATTATCCTTAATATGAAAAATATTGTTATTATCATTTTTTTCTAATTAAAATCAATATTATTGTTATAATTATTAATATAATTATTATTAGTATTATAATTATTAATATTTATTAGAAATAATACATTTTGTTATCATTAACCTTAATAATAATATCAGTATTATTATTATATTAATATAATTATTATTATTAGTAATATATTTATTAATTAATAATATTTATTATATAAACTATAAAATAAGGAAAAACTTGTACAAAATTAGTTACATGTATCTATCCCACTATTTTTTTCGATTTATTATGTCTCGGATCTTTAATACAATTCCAAAAATCATTATCCTTCAGAATCAATTGTACAGACAGATGAAATCCAGTTTTCCTAATTTTTTTGTATTTTTCTTTTTGTTCCTGTTCTTGATTGAAAATGTCGACCTTTAAATTACAATAAAACGCGATTAAAATCTTTGTTAAAGGAGACCATTCGATCAAAACTATCAACTATCAAATCCAGAAACCCTTAACAGCTTACAATTATCAAATTTTTTTAAAAAAAAGCGGAAGAACAATAACGAACTGTTCTGTTTTTATCTCATTATTCGAATACCTCAATTTCTAACCAAACTTCAAAATGTAAAAATGCAGTTTTCTTAGGAATCGTCTAGGAAATCTTTCTGTAAAGTTTCAAGATCCAATTCTTCTTATTGAGTTGTAATTTACAAGTCAAAGTTTTGTAAAACAAAAGTTAAACGTATGAACTTTAATCAAATTCGAGTTTAATACAATGCTTCAGATTAAATTGAGGGTTGGGAAAGTTTCTAAGATCAATTTAAAACTTAACTTATTTAGGAATCGTTGGCTAAAACTTCCAATAATCTGAGTTTGATGTTTGGTTTAATTTTTTTTTTTAAACGTGTATACAGCAGTAGCATTTCTGTTTATATTTTTTTTTCCTTTCATTTAATGATTAATATAAACACTTTGTGATTCTGTTGAAGGATTTACATCCTTGTTTGTATTAATCATGTTGATTTTGAGTATTAGTCGATTGAAATATATAATGAAGAAGAAGATAAGTGAAAACAGGAAACGTACGTGTTAAAACAAAATAAAACGAAATATAAAACAGAAAAACTTGATGGTTCAGATGGTTTTGAGTGTTAATGGTTTAGCGGGAGGTCACGGGTTCGAGCCCGGGCAGGGGTATTCTTTTTCTGAACCATATTCTTTAAGGTAGCCATTTCTATTTTTATTATTATTATTATTATTATTATTATTATTATTATTATTATTATTATTATTATTATTATTATTATTATTATTATTATTAGTATTAGTATTATTATTGTTATTGTTATTATCATTATTGTTATTATTAGTGTTATAATTATTGTTATTATCACATGTATAAGTATTATAATCATTATCATTATTATTATTATAAATACTACTAATATTATTATAATTAGTAATCTTATCATTTAGTATTAGTATCATTTTACAAGTATTAGTATTATTATTTATTATTATCATTATTATCATTAATAACATAAGTATTATTACTAATATTATCATTTTTTTATAAATATGATTATTATCATCCTTACTAAACTTTGTATTTTGTTGTCACTAAAAACTATCAATATTAATATTAGAATTTTTATATTATCACTATAATTAATATTACAATTACAACTATTAATATTAATACTAATATCATAATTTTATGATTATTAATACTAACACAAAAATATTTTAATTTAATATAGAAACATTGATAATATTTTAAAAAAAAAAATTAAATTAAGAACTTATTTCAAAGATTGAAGATATTAATATATTAAGTTTTAATATATGAAATAATATTTCGAAACATCAAAATAGAATATTTAAAGTAAATAACTTAACATATACTTTAAATTGATATATATGTATGTATGTATATATATATATATATATATATATATATATATATATATATATATATATATATATATATATATATATTAAGTATATAAAATATACAAATGAATATAGTTAATAAATTATTAAAAATAATAAGTATATTAGTAAATAAATATATAAACTTGTTTGATTACAACTATATGTTTTAATATATATATGAATGATCTAGGTTCGTGAATCCAAGGCCAACCCTGCATTGTGCAATAACGTCATATGTATTTTTACTACAAAATACATTATTGTGAGTTTCATTACTCCCTTTTTATATATATTTTGGGCTGAGAATACATGCGCTATTTTATAAATATTTTACGAAATAGGCACAAGTACTAAAACTAATTCTATGTGGGTTTAAACCAGAAATATACCCTTAGCTTGGTAATATTAAACTACTTGTCTATGTACGGTAGGCGCGAATCCTAAAGATAGATCTATTGGGCCTAACAAACCCCATCCTGACTATGGGATGCTTTAGTACTTCGAGATTATTTTAAATACACCTGATCTGGTGTACTTCAGAGGGTAAAATATGAACGTTAAGGCTTGTTACCGGGTGCCTACAACTTATAGAATACTTTTATACACTTGCGAGTGTACATATATTTATAAAATGAAATCTTGTGGTCTATTAATATATTGAAATGATTGATATGATAAACCTATGAACTCACCAACCTTTTGGTTGACACTTTTAAGCATGTTTATTCTCAGGTATGAAAGAAATCATCCGCTGTGCATTTGCTCATTTTAAAGAGATTACATGGAGTCGTTCAAGACATATAGAGGTCTGTACCTCGCAATGGAACCAGTTGTTGAAGACTTCGTCCAGGTGGATTAGGACGGGTCATCACATTTTCCGTTAGCCGAATTCTCTTACAACAACAGCTATCATGCAAGCATTAAGGCCGCACCTTTTGAAGCATCGAATGGCTGTAAAATGTCGTTCTCCTATATGTTGGGCCAAAGTAGGTGAAAAACAACTCACTGGTCTCAAACTCGTCCATGAAACAACCGAGAAGATTGTCCAAATTCAATCGAGGCTCAAGACGGCCCGTGATCGTTAAAAGAGCTATGCCGACCTTAAATGTGGAGATCACGAATTTCAAATCGGCGACCGTGTTATGTTGAAAGTCGCACCTTGGAAAGGTGTAATCCGTTTAGGAAAGCGTGAGAAGTTGGATCCGTGATATGTTGGTCCTTTTGGAGTCTTAGAGCGTGTACCGTTTGGGTCTTCCGACTCAATTGAGCGCAGTTCACCCCACTTTCCACGTGTCAAATCTGAAGAAATGTCTTTCCGAACCAGAACTCGTCGTACCTCTCGAGGAGCTTACGGTTGACGACAAAATCCATTTCATGGAAGAACCTATCGAAATTATGGACCGTAAGTTCAAGACCTTGAAACGCAACAAGATTCCGATCGTCCGAGTCCGATGGAATGCAAAATGAGGGCCTGAGTTTACTTAGGAGCGAGAGGATCAGATGAAACAGAAATATCATCACCTCTTCACAACTCTACCATCTACCTCAGCTTAAAATTTAGGGACGAAATTTTCATTAACAGGTGGGTAATGTAACGACCCGACTTTTTCGACTTGCTTTTGTACTTTGTGCTTTCACGAAACTGCGTATTTGTGCGTACTGAGCTATATTATACTCTGGGATCTTACTACATGTGGATTACTTTTGTTTATATGTGAAAACGTGCCTTTAAGTACGTAGGTTACTTAACTTGATCACCGGAAGCCTTTACGACCGTTAGTGTCACTTAACGTTTAGAACGAACTGCGTACTGTGTACACGTTTAACTTTTGGTCATAATCGGAATATTATGACTACGAAATACTAATTTTTATTTTATAATAACAATTACTTGGGTTTTTGGATGCTTAATTACGCTTAGTAATTTACTGGAACACACTAGTTTGTCTTGTTGGACTTTCTACCTTGTTGAACTTTAGCCCACCCTACACTAGCTAGTGGACTATTTAATTAGCCCAATTTTAATAAGTTAGTGACCCATATTAATGTAAGACAAATGTCCATTTATTAGAAGGAACATACTAGCATTTTTGTTATCCATAATCATAATTGTTGCATGGAATCCCAACATAAGCACCGACTTTAGACAACCATTAACCAAAAAGCAAAAAGGTGTCCCCCTTGTCCCCTCCCATAAACCACGACCACCACCCCCATCCCTCACTATAAATACCACACAAACCTCACCCATTTTACACTTAATCTCATTCACAAATTACACACACTTACTCTCTAATTCTCTCTCTAGTCTTTCTCACTCTAAAAAGTGTAAGTTTTAAACTTTCTTCTTCTTCTTCTTCCCTTCTCATCCACGACATCATCATTATCAAAGGGTCTAGCTCTTTAACTTTTAGATCTTGTTATATCTTGTAGATTCAAACTTGGATTTGAATCCTTCAAGAACATGGAAGATTCAAGCTTCCTAGCTTTGAATCTTCACTTATTTTGTTAGATCTAAATCTTGTAACTTTTAATCTCTTTATTTTGTTGTAAAGATTCAAACTTGTGTTTGTAATCTTCATGTAACTTGAAGATCTAGCTTCATGCTTCAAGGATCTTCATGAACAACCAAGATTCAAGCTTTCTAGCTTTGAATTTTCATTTCTTTTGTTGGATCTAAGTTTTCTAACTTATGATCTCATTATTTTGTTATAAAGATCAAAATTTGTGTTCATGATCTTCATGTAACTTGAAGATCTAAGCTTTATGCTTCAAGATCTTCAAGAACACTAAAGATTCAAGCTTTCTAGCTTTGTAATCTCATAACTTGTGTGAAAAGGATCCAAGCTCTCTAGCTTAGGGTTCCATTACTTTATTTGATCAAGATTGTGTTCATACTTGTTTGATTGAAGGAAAGTTTGTAGCTTTAGTTGTAAATAGAACTTGTATTTGTGTTAAGACTAAGAATATGATGTAACCTTGGTTCATCTTCCATCTAAAACTCTTAAGTGAGTTGTATTCTTACTTAGTCTTAACATATTGTGTGTTGATTGTTGAACCTTGGTCAAAGTGATGCTAACACATCAATGTGTTGTATAATTGAAGCTACAAGCATCAAGGATGAGAACCGCGATGAGCATCAAGCATCAAGAATCCCACCGGAGCACATTTTTACTGTTTTTCGGGGTCTGATCAGACTCTCTGGGCTTTTGGAAAGTTAATTTTCAGATAGTTCGTTTCGAGTAGATGACTTTTCGTTTAGGCCTCGCCTAAATCCGATATACGGTTTAGGATTTATAGTCTTCCGAAAGTCACTACGCCTTTGTAACGTTATGCTGAAATTTCTGACCTACTCGCACTTAAACCGTCGCCACGGTCAAACGAAGACGAGTTAGGTTCTGAAAATTGGTCAGCGTTAGAGGACTCACATACGGAGCCATGGCCACTGACTACGTGTCTTTTCAATTTGTATAGAGGTCGTAACAGTTGTCCAAAGTCAGTCTTTTGTTTCGATATCTATTCTTGTTAAACTTACCTTAGCTTTGATGAATGATGATGATGACACTTAAACGTAATTTATTCACTTTTAAACTTTTGGGTACAACATACTGACCTAGTGACCTTTGACTTAGGTTGACGACCTTTCGGACCGACTTACTACATGCATACGTTTCATATCGACTTTTACTGCTTATTCACTGTGAGTTATAGCATCCCTTTACTACTTTCACTATTTTTGGAACTGAGAATACATGCGCTTTTTATGTTTTACATACTAGACACGAGTACTTAAACTTTATATATGTGTGGGTAACAAAACGGCACAAAGATTCCCTTAGCTCGGTAACGTTTAATCATTGGTTTCCTAACCGTGAACGCGGATCTTAGATATGGATCCATAGGGTTTGACATCCCCACTCGGGCTAGTCGCGCTAGCATTCAACGGGTGTTTAATATTTCGAGGACAAACGCACTCGCCAAGTGCACTTTTAGGGGGTGATATACATACTGATTTAAACTGCTGATCGAAGTACTGAAATCTCATGGTCTACATTACCTTACTGATTACAAACTATAGCTCACCAACATTCATGTTGACTTTTAAACGTGTATTTCTCAGGTGCTTAGACGATGTTGCTTCCGCTGTTAGACTTGCTGTCTTGGTGTTATAGACTTGCTGTTATGGACCTGCTGTGTTAGATTTTTGCTGCATTACTTAGAGATGTCTCAATCATGAAACTTTTATTTTGCATTCGTAACTTATGTTATTTTCAAACAATGGCTTTGTAACGACCTTTGGGTCACATACTTATGTTAACGCTTCTATTCATAGGAAGCACATTATCTTTTGTAAAACGCTATCTTATTATGAATGCAAAACTGATTTTCAAACAGCATATAGTGTTTGACCTTGTAATGATCCTGTTGTTGATGAACCATACACGATGGTTTTGTACAGGGCGTCACAGACTGTGTGAACCTTTGTTTACTTACAATCTTTGATTGTAATTACGGTTTTTTGGTTTTTTTGTGATTGTTCAACTTCCTGTGATTGGAAGATTTACTTCATGTGATTGGAAGATTATTTTGTCATGCATTTGTTCATGGTTTCAGAGCGGCAATGTTGATTGATTCGATCATGCTTGTTTTTTCAATCGAATTGGAAAAATAGGGTTTCGGTGTTTCTGTTTCTTCTTCTTTTAACCGACTGAAAGAAGAGTGTATTCTCTGTGTTTGGGTTCAATTGTTGATCCTGTTGGTGTTGAGGTTCATTGATCTGAAAAATTAGGGTTTCGTTTCAAAACCCTAATTGTGTTCTTCCGCTGCTACTGTTGTTTCTTGGATTCTTCTTTGTTTGATTCTACAAAGGGGAGTCTTGTGTTTATTCGTGCTTTCTTTTCACCCTTTTGACCAGATTCCTACGCCCAACTCTTGATCTAGATCACTTGAGATCTATTAATACATGATCAAGCGTAGTAAGATCTTGACCACTTATACTGTAAATCATCTCTACAGGTCGTCTGGTTAGTAATCAGTCGATTGGGGTTTGTTTTCTTTACTTACAGGTGTCTGAACCGTGGATTTGTTGCGGTTATTGTGTGCTATTTATTTAAGTTTACTGTTCTAATTGGTCGTTCCTTCACAAAAAACTTCAAAACGACATCTCATCCGTAACGCTTCTATTCATAGGAAGCACATTATTTTTTGTAAAACGCTATCTTGTTATGAATGCAAAACTGATTTTCAAACAGCATATAGTGTTTGACGTTGTAATGATCCTGCTGTTGATGAACCATACACGATGGTTTTGTACGGGGCGTCACAGACTGTGTGAACCTTTGTTTACTTACAATCTTTGATTGTAATTACGGTTTTTTGGTTTTTTTGTGATTGTTCAACTTCCTGTGATTGGAAGATTTACTTCATGTGATTAGAAGATTATTTTGTCGTGCATTTGTTCATGGTTTCAGAGCGGCAATGTTGATTGATTCGATCGTGCTTGTTTTTTCAATCGAATTGGAAAAATAGGGTTTCGGTGTTTCTGTTTCTTCTTCTTTTAACCGACTGAAAGAAGAGTGTATTCTCTGTGTTTGGGTTCGATTGTTGATCCTGTTGGTGTTGAGGTTCATTGATCTGAAAAATTAGGGTTTCGTTTCAAAACCCTAATTGTGTTCTTCCGCTGCTACTGTTGTTTCTTGGATTCTTCTTTGTTTGATTCTACAAAGGGGAGTCTCGTGTTTATTCGTGCTTTCTTTTCACCCTTTTGACCAGATTCCTACGCCCAACTCTTGATCTAGATCACTTGAGATCTATTAATACATGATCAAGCGTAGTAAGATCTTGACCACTTATACTGTAAATCATCTCTACAGGTCGTCTGGTTAGTAATCAGTCGATTGGGGTTTGTTTTCTTTCCTTACAGGTGTTTGAACCGTGGATTTGTTGCGGTTATTGTGTGCTATTTATTTAAGTTTACTGTTCTAATTGGTCGTTCCTTCACAAAAAACTTCAAAACGACATCTCATCCGTCTATATAAAAACAAAAAAAAAACCCACCTACCTGATCGTCCATTACTCTCCTCTATGTTCTTCTGTGTGCGATTGTTCTCAAGATCTAGAGTTCTCGATACCGTTACAACCATTGCGAATTAACCCTGGGGTTTTTTGATTTCGTGGGAGAATGTTTATTTTTTTGGCGGCAACAATTTCGATTTAACCTAGGGTTTTGGATTTTGTGGCATTTTGTCTGTGCGATTATCATCTAAACTTAGGATTTTTGATTTCTGGTAAACGATTGTGCTTTAAGCCTATTGTTTTGGATTTCGATCAGGCGACACTTATGTATCAACCGTCGGTTTTCATACGATTGTTGTTAGATATCTTCGGATTTTGCATCGTCGTTGTCGACAACAGGTATACTTCTCACAAAAAAAATTACGTATTGTGAATGGTTAATGGATTTAGCTATCTTTGTTGTTGTTCTTCGTTATGATATTTCCGAATATTGTTCAGGTATCTTTTCTTATTTAGCGGTATTTTCGAATATTGTTCATGTATCTTTTTTACGTGTTGTCTGTCGTTTTAATGGGGTTTTTTGCTGTTGTGTATGTTAGCTTAACAACCTTTGACAAACAAAAACCCAATTTACCTTTGTGAAGACACAATTCGCCTGCAATTTGTTTTTTAACTGAAGGCTTCCCGTTAGAATTTCCTGCAAGTTCCCGTTGTTTCTCTTTGACTTTAAACAATTAATCAATATACCTTATACCTACGGTTATAAGAAAAATGATAAACTAATAATAAATAAAAAAGGTAGTTGATGCGAGATAAACCCAACAAAGAAACAATAACAAAGATAAATATTACCGAACCGAGAAAGATAGTTATGGGTCATGCTTAATTTAGATTAGTAAGATATAATAAACATCAGCTTTAGGATATTTGCATAACTTTCGTTGATATGTTTGACCTGTGATCAGCAAATCTTGAGCTTAATTGACTTTTGTTTGTTACTTTATGTTGCTGCATATATTAGAAAAATAGATTGAAAACATGAGATAAGTTTATGTTAGAAAAAGTAGCATTGTTTCATTTTCTATTATTTTGTTAACATGTTGATATTTTGTTAATAAATTTAGAGCTGATATATGTTTTTGTATGTTGCTATAATTTCGTTGATGCCTCTGTATTTGATGGTGTAAGTGTGGTGATTCATCGGTTTTTTTTATAAATGTTTATACAATTGATGAATGCACATAAAAATGAATTATAAATGTGTATACAACTCATTTTACTATAATACAGTCACGGGCGGATGTATTATAGAGTCAGTGGTAGCACGTGACACCACTGAAATACGTAATGTAGTGGAAAATTTTTGACGGTTTTAACTAGTGACACCACTGGATAGTGTAATTTTTTTTGAGTGACACCATTGAAATAAACCATTTAGTAGAAAATATTTTGGGGTTTTAACCGGTAATACCAGTGAGTACCATTCCTAGATCCGCCACTGGATTAATACACATCCAATTTTGTATTAATTGTTAATGGAATGGGAATGAAAATACTAATCTGAGAGAAGAAGTATTTTTTTGCTGAAATTTTATTTGTTGTTGAATTTTCACAGCTTGCTAAATCTGTAATGGTTAAATATGTGTGCCTTCAGTCACCCAGATGTGTTTTCGAGCATAGACAAGATAGACAACCGCATGAGGTTCAAAAATTTAGAAAGGCCCAAAATTTTGAATGTGTAAATATTTTTCTCAATATATTTAATTAAATCAAATAAAAAATTGTCAATTAAAGTTAAAATACCTTGTTTTTAATAGTTAAATACAATGTAAGTAAATCAACAGATAAAATTGGAGTATTATTTTTTTATACGTAGTAAAACAATTTAACGTATATGTGAGCCCATTTTTATTTTCATCTAAGGTCTTTAAATTGTTGAGACGGTCCTGGGTCACCTCTTAGCACGACAACATATAAGTTGAAGCCATGGTGTCTGATTACATGTTTCTGATGCAAATATTCAACTTTTTTTTGAACGGCAATTTATATTAAAAACTCAAAACAATACAAATGTTCTCACAAGAAGCTATACATAAGGATGCCGAGCTAGAATCATATGCTAACATCTACGGTTCTCACAATGAATTCTCAAAATAATAATTACAAAACAAAAACACGCGGATTGTGCAACCAATCGATCCACTCGATATTTTTTTATTTACATCTTTTCGCAACCCATTCGTAGCTCTTTACTTGAATATCATTTAAGGCAACATGAGGAGACCAACACAATTTTTTGAATACCATTTGATTCCTATTTTACCAAATGGCATATGTGCTAGTCCACACCATTGCTTGTCAAATCTTCTCATCCACTTTTGAGCATTGTAGAGGAAGGCTACCACTTAGGATATTGTGATGACCCGTCCAAATCCATTTGGACGAATACATCATTCATTGATTTCATAGTGAGGTTTTGACCTCTATATGATACGTTTTGTAAACATTGCATTCTTTTGAAAATGCACACCATAAATGAATATATAAATCCAAGGTTTTCGACATCTGATGATTTCTACGTATAGACAATCACTGTATATAATAGTTTTTAACAATACATCATCCGTTGACAATACAGTCAAAATAAGTTACATGGTGATGATTTTGTGAATGCAAAGTTTTCTTAAATAAAGCATGTATGACTCCATGCACATAGCTTGTATAACGTATAAGTAAACAGCAGAAGACTTCTAGGAACCTGAGAATAAACATGCTTAAAAGTGTCAACACAAAGGTTAGTGAGTTCATAGTTTTAATGTTGCGCATAATCTGTATATAAAGGTGGATCACAAGATTTCAGTTGTTTCATCCAGAAACGTTTATCAAAATATTCTACGAAATTGAACACCCTGGTAACTAAACTTTAACGCTATAATAAGTACCCCTGTTTTAACATACATGCAACCAACATGTACAATACACGCAATCCAACGTGTAATAAACTCAAATAGCATACGTCTGTTTTATAGTTCAGGCTAGGGTTTCTATACCTGGAACAGACGAGGATGTCAAGCCCTATGGATCCATATATAACTACTCGCGCCCACCAGTTCTTATAACCGGCAGTTACTAGTTACCAAAGCTAAGGGATTTTCGATTCAAACTCGGTGTAGAATTTTGTATGTACTTGTGTCTATTGCGTTTAAAATAAAGTGCATGTATTCTCAGCCCAAAAATATAGATTGTAAAAGCAATTAAAAAGGGAGCAAATGAAACTCGTCTTAGCAGCACATAAGATCATTCACCAAAATGTGACCGAAACTCGGAATGCAAAATAACCTTAGATCTCAACCTAGAGAACATATGTTGGTCAATACATGTCTAACAAGCTAGGTAGGGTCATAGTGTATCACAATCCTAATGCTCGAGACCGACATGCAAAAGTTAACAAAAGTCATATCAAAAGTCAACATGACCCAATATGATATTTAAATCTATACATGTTTATTTTTATATTAACATAGTATAAGTCTTAATAATTGAACGAATTTATAGTTTATCAAACTCAAAATATTATTTATTTCAGAAGCTATATTATATTAGAATTATCATGGCAATCGAAAATATTTTATTATTTCACATAGTTTTTTAACACTTGTAAAATCAGATTATAGTGTTTATAAAGCTTTAAAACATGATAAGATAGTCAACTTTGACAATTGTTCAACAAAACGAGACGTGCCTTATATAGAAATTCATTTATTCGATTAGTAATATCTAAAAATCAAATTTATCAATCTCATAGACAAGTTGTTTAAATATTAATTTACAGTTTCAAACACAATTTCAATTAACGTCAAACATAATTCAGTTGACCATATCTTTTAATCCGTTCATCGAAATCACGCGATTTCTAAATGAAAAGTTATTAATTTTTCAATAGCTTTCCAACGACATGCATATCATATACTTTATATTAGTAGCATATGTATCAAATCGTGATTCATCATAAACTATCTAACGACAAAATTAAAGCATACAAGCATGCATAAACATATATACTCGAGCACTAGACATGAATACACTATTAATATATAAAAGATAAGATATGAATGCTCACATATCAATATTGTGATTCAATATTGCAGGAAAGTACGTAGACGCAACAGAAATGATAAACACTAGTTTGATCTCACGAGCAATACCCCCGAATAATACCCATCACCTCCTTAGCTATAACTCATAATTTTCTTAGCTCTTTCCCGCTCGAAAAATCATTTTGAAATCATTTGGACATAAATTCGTCGTAGTATTTTATGTATTATACTAATAATTATTATACTACTGATAATAATAATATGATTAATAATAATATTAATCTTAATAATAATAATAATAATAATAATAATAATAATAATAATAATAATAATAATAATAATAATAATAATATAAATATTATAAATATAGAGCAGAGAGATTTGAGAGAGGGATGGATTCGCAGAAAAAATGATCGAGCTTTATAGATGTGGCCTTGACCTGGCTGCCATGCGATCGCATGGCTTCCAAGGCCTTTTCCCATGTGATCGCATGGGGTGTTTTACAGCTCACTTTGTTTTGTTGGTTTGCTGTTTTGCTTGTCGACATAATTAAATAAATATATAATATATATAATTTATATTAATTAATTATATATTATATTATATTCTCGTGCCTAGTTAACTTATAATTTTAGTTCCGATGTCTTGTACGTTTACGTTCGACTTATGTCCCGGTTCTGGTTTTTCGAACGTCCTTTCGTACGCTTAGAAAACTTGTACTTTACGTTTCGTGATTCGTACCTTTGTCAAAATATAGTCTTACATTATCAATAAACTATATTACTCAAAGTGTATCTTGAACTTTCGAGTGTTTTGGTCATTTGCTTCTTTAAATCATTTTCTCGTTATTTATCAAAGTATATTTAATAATATTGTTTTAAATCAAAACGTTTTATGACCAAGTTAATATTATATTTTATCACTTTTGTAAAATATACATACATTTTTATTTTGAAATAGTGTTTTACTATAGCAAAATGATTTTTACTGTAGCAAATAGTGGTTTTTGAAAACATTGTAGCTTTTCGGGTACTGTAGCAATTCGAAAATACTGTAGCAAATTAGTGTTTTACTTGTTCATCTTAAACGTTTTAGTTAACTTATCTAAATATCAATCGAATCAATAAACGAATGTTACTATCGTTTACTAAATAACTTGAAATTATATATTTCTATATATCTTTATTTAATATACATAAATCAGTTTTAAATACACATTGCAAGTTATTTATAATTAATTTTAACCATTAATATTCCAACTTATTTTATATATATATATATATATATATATATATATATATATATATATATATATATATATATATATATATATATATATATATATATATATATATATATATATTTACAAATAGATGTTCGTGAATCGTCGGTTAATAGTCAAAGGTTAACTGAATATATAACATTAGTTCAAAAATTTTGAGAATCAATATTACAGACTTTGCTTATCGTGTCGGAAACATATAAAGATTAAGTTTAAATTTGGTCAGAAATTTCCGGGTCGTCACAGATATTGACGATATCATATTGTGACGAGCCTATGCCCCACCAATTTAGAACTTTAACCCAAATTTCACGAACCTTATCACACGAGAACAAAGCATGATTAACCGTCTCCACCACGTTATCGCATAGAGGACAAAGGACCGAATGAAGATCAATCCCGTGTTTGTCAAGTTCGACTAGCACGGGCAATCTATTCTGCCTTGCCCTCCACACGAACATCCCCACTTTATTCGGAACAAATTTATTCCTTTGAGTAGCAACATTAGAAGCATTAGGAGGAAAACATTTAACCATGACTTGTTTCATAAGAGATTTAGTTGAAAAGATACCAGAACCGCACAGATTCCAAGACCAAGAGTCATTCTTCTCGATTACTAACCGGATTGTTGAAACCATCTCTTCCAATTCGGCCAGCTCACTCGTCGTTCTCCCTGTTACCTCACGAACCCACGACTATCTTGGAATAATTGAATTTCCGTCCCAAATAACACGATCCGCAACTGACGCATTCAAATTTGTCTCCAACCTCACCAATCTTTTGAAAACATCTTTTAATGGTTTGTCTTTGATCCACACGTTGTAATGACCCAACCCGTTATCCAACCAATTACGCAGCAAATTATATATATATATATATATATATAAGACAGTAGGGTGCGCGGCTCGCGCCACCTGTAGTGACCCGAACTTTTCCATGATTATATATATTAAATGAAAACTATATTTGCATGATTAAATGTTTCCAACATGTTAAGCAATCAAACTTGTTAAGACTTGATTATTTGAAATGAGTTTCATGTAGACAATTGACTACCAAAGTTGACCGGCGATTCACGAACGTTAAAACTTGTAAAAATTATATGATATATATATATATATATATATATATATATATATATATATATATATATATATATATATATATATATATATATATATATATATATATATATATATATATATATATATATATATAGTTAACATGATGTTATGATAAGAAAGTATCTCACTAGGTATATTAACAATGAGTTATATACATAAAATGAGACTATTGAATTAAGAAAACTCAAAACGATAAATATAATGATTATCGTTATAACAACGTCTTACTAAATACATATGTATCATATTAAGATATTAATACACTATGTTTAACATCATGAAATGATAATTACATATATCATTAAGCATATTAACAATGAACTACACGAGTAAGATGAGACTACTAACTTAAGGATTTCGAAACAATACATATATGTAACGATTATCGTTGTAATAGTAGTTTATATATATATATATATAGATATATATATATATATATATATAGATATATATATATATATATATATATATATATATATATATATATATATATATATATATATATATATATATATATATATATATATATATATATATATATATATATATATATATGATATTAAGATATATTAATACACCATGTTAACATAACAATTTAACATCTCATTTAAGTGTAATAACAATGGATCAATTACATTTAACAAGATCGTTAACTTAAAGGTTCCGAAACAACACTTACATATAACGACTAACGATGACTTAACAACTCAGTTAAATTTATATACATATAGTGTATTAAGATGTATTAATACACTTTTGGAAGACTTCATGACATATATCAAAGTACTTCTGCTTAACAAAAATGCTTACAATTAAATCCTTATTCATTTTCATCAACAATTCTACTCGTATGCACCCGTATTCGTACTCGTACAATACACAGCTTCTAGATGTATATACTATTGGTATATACACTCAATCATCAGCTCCTTAGCAGCCCATGTAAGTCATTAAATATGTGGGAACCATCATTTGGTAACTAGCATGAAATATCTCACAAAATTACAAAAAATATTATAAATCATTCATGAATTATTTACATGAAAACAAACTTACACATCCTTTATATCTAATCCATATACCAACGACCAAAAACACCTACAAACACTTTCATTCTTCAATTTTCTTCATCTAATTGATCTCTCTCAAGTTCTATCTTCAAGTTCTAAGTGTTCTTCATAAATTCTATAAGTTCTAGTTTCATAAAATCAAGAATACTATCAAGTTTGCAAGATTACTTCCAAACTTTCTAATCCAATCCAAGTAATCATCTAAGCTCAAGAAATCTTTCTTATTTATAGTAAGATATCTTTATAATATAAGGTAATACTCATATTCAAACTTTGATTCAATTTATATAACTATAACTATCTTATTTCGAGTGGAAATCATACTTGAACTTGTTTTCGTGTCATGATTCTACTTCAAAAACTTTCAAGCCATCCAAGAATCCTTTGAAGCTAGATCAATTTTTGTTACTTCCAGTAGGTTTACCTACTAAACTTGAGGTAGTAATGATGTTCATAACATCATTCGATTCATATATATATATAACTATCTTATTCAAAGATTTAAACTTGTAATCACTAGAACATAGTTTAGTTCGCAAATAAAGTTAATCCTTCTAACTTGACTTTTAAAATCAACTAAACACATGTTCTATACCTATATGATATGCTCACTTAATGATTTAAAACCTGGAAACACGAAAAACACCATAAAACCGGGCATACGCCGTTGTAGTAACACCGTGGGCTGTTTTGAGTTTGATAATTAAAAACTATGATAAACTTTGATTTAAAAGTTGTTCTTATGGTAAAATAATTTTTCTTATGAACATGAAACTATATCCAAAAATCATGGTTAAACTCAAAGTGGAAGTATGTTTTTCAAAATGGTTATCAAGATGTCGTTCTTTCGACGGAAATGACTACCTCTTTTAAAAATGACTTGTAACCTGTATTTTTGACTATAAACTTATACTTTTTATGTTTAGTTTCATAAATTTCAGTTCATTATGAAACCATAGCAACTTGAATCACTCAAAACGAATTTGAAACGAAGAAATGACGGGTAAAACAAAATTGGATAAACTTGCTAGTTTTAGCTACGAAAATTTTGTAACAAATCTAGACTAAACATATCCTAACTAATTTATATTGTATTATAAATATTATGTAATCTTGGGATACCATAGACACGTATACAATGTTTTGACATATCATATCGACCCATCTATATATATTATTTGGAACAACCATAGACACTCTATATGCAGTAATGTTTGAGTTAGCTATACAGGGTTGAGGTTGATTCCAAAAATATATATACTTTGAGTTGTGATCTAGCCTGAGACGTGTATACAATGGGTCGTGGATTGATTCAAGATATATAAATTGATTTATTTATGTACATTTAACTGTGGACAACTAGTTGTAGGTTACTAACGATGACTGCTAACTTAACAAACTTAAATCATAAAAACGTAATAAAAAATGTTGTGAATATATTCCGATCATAAATTGATATATATATGTACATATTTGTTATAGGTTCGTGAATAGAACAGTGGCCAAGTCTTATTTCCGACGAAGTAAAAATCTGTGAAAGTGAGTTATAGTCCCACTTTTTAAATCTAATATTTTTGGGATGAGAATACATGCAGTTTTATAAATATTTTACAAAATAGACACAAGTATGTGAAACTACATTCTATGGTTGAATTATTAAACCGAATATGCCCCTCTTTAGTCTGGTAATCTAAGAATTAGGGAACAGACACCCTAATTGATGCGAATCCTAAAGATAGATCTATTGGGCTCAACAAACCCCATCCAAAGTACAGGATGCTTTAGTACTTCAAATTTATCATGTCCGAAGGGAGTCCCAGAATGATAGGGGATATTCTATATGCATCTTGTTAAGGTCGGTTACCAGGTGTTCACCATATGAATGATTTTTATTTCTATGCAGTTTGCGAAATGCCTGATATGAGATGTGTATTTATGAGAAATGAAATCTTGTGGTCTATTATTATAATTTGATAAATATATAGGTTAAACCTATAACTCACCAACATTTTTTGTTGACGTTTTAAGCATGTTTATTCTCAGGTGATTGTTAAGAGCTTCCGCTGTTGCATACTAAATTAAGGACAAGATTTGGAGTCCATGCTTGTATAATATTGTTTAAAAACTGCATTCGAAGGCATATACTGATGTGTAATATTATTGTAAACCATTATGTAATTGTCGTGTGAAAACGCTATATTTTAGATTATCATTATTTGATAATCTTTGTATTATTTTAAAAGTTATGGTTTGTTTTAAAATCGAATGCATCCTTTGAAAAACGTCTCATATAGAGGTCAAAACCTCGCAACGAAATCAATATGGAACGTTTATAATCAATATAAACGGGACATTTCACTACCCCCTGTGCGCGGCGCGCACAAGGCCCCAACAGCTTCTGTTCGAAATTTCCATTTTTCGTTTAAAGATCTACCACTTCCCGACACTTTTAGAATAAACTCTTTTCACAACCTTTTATATTTGGTAAAACTAACACGTTCCAATAATAAAACGAGTTTTACGACACCGGGCCCACATCGGCCGTTTTACGACTTTCGTACAAAATACAAGTTTATGACCACGTGAGTTTAAACCCAAAAATAAAGTCCGAGCATGGTGATTGGGGATACGCTACCCAATCCTAATCAAATCCAAAAGTACGTCTTCTAAGCAACTACGCGAGTCTACTAGTTCCCACGCTTACCCGAGCCACCGCATCCATGCAAATCTATAAAAATTTAAACAACGAGAGGGTAAGCTAACGCTTAGTGAGTGAGAATATACTACATACATATATATGCATAAAATGGACACGCCACACCATAAAAATCAAATAGCATATACCGGAGTCCAAGCATAAAGGCAAGCTAATCTAAGCATACCGTACGAGCGCTATACAGCAAGCTAAGAAGTCAACAAAGTAAGTTCATCAACGACGATATGAATAACTCCAATATGCTACACCCGGAGGGTTAGCTACAACACAATAATATCAATAACATATATATATAACCAACGAGCCTACAACTCAAGGTTAACCACTTAACCTTAATCACCCGAAGAATAGCCGTGCAACCCAGCCTTAGTGAATACGCACAACCCGAGATTCACTACCGTCACTACATAGTATAACCGAGGATGGTCGCGCAAACCGAACCTTAGTGAATTCGCAACAACCCGAAATTCACTACCTCAAATATGAGTCCAACCAACAAGGACAATCGTACTACCCGAAATATTTTGAATACGTACAAACCGATATTCATTTCCCACACCATAACCCACGCCGTCGGGATTATATAACTCCATATCACAAGTCCATGAGATAACGTACACTCGAAGTGAGCATCTCGCCAAAGGTGGTCAACCAAAACGCACAACCGTGCCAATTGGACCTATTACACAAGTCCATCAAATCCACCTATATGTGAAGTGAGCTCTATAATCGAAAACCACTTCACCCGACCAGCACCCATCCTACACATACATATGCATATAGGATATTAACACTCACCTTTTCGTCTTGATGAATGCCACCGAACAAACCCGCAAAACGTCAATGGAAAGTACCTATTCCATTATCACAATACATGTAACACACTTAGAGTGGATTTACAAACCAACTCAAAACGACACATAGTCCAATTTCGACCAATTGCACTTCCAAGCACGAAACACCCCCAAACTAACCAATAATCACTAACACTAGTGACAATGGTCCTAATACGCCAATTATACCCAATCGTAAGTGTTAAACACTTAACATTCTCAAAATCACCCATAACCCTAATTTTGACTTATTTCAAAATTAATCAACCAAATACCCCCAAATGGGTTCCAACACTTCCATAATCACTAAACCTAGTGATTAAACCCAATTACAAGTCCCAAATCATGGCCAAGTCGGTTTCCAACCTAAAACCCACCAACAACAACAATAAACCCGATTACTAGCAACACTAAACTCACTTCATGAGTTTAAATGAGTTTCTCAATAATTTAAGTTCAAACCCTATCTTGAATATCAAAATCAAACAATGAAATTCGGAGTTAGAACTTATCACAACAACCAAAACGTAGCCAAGAATGAGATGAACAACTTTAATACTTGAGCTTTAGTGAAAATCTAACTCCTTCTTCTCCAAACCAAGCTCTCTCTCTCTAAACTCTCTTGTTTCTCACTCTAGGGTTTGAAGTGTGTGGATGTGAAAGAGAAAAGGAGAAATGAGGTTTGGATAATATTTGGATCAGTTTTGAGGTGTAAAAACCGTCCATACGCGATAAGACCAAAATGCCCTTCATTTAACTTTAATTGAGGAAACAGGAATCTGCCGCCTGGCAGTGTGCGCGACGCGCGCCCTTAATCATGCGCGGCGCGTACGAAGCTCAAAATAGTCAGTCAGTTTATAAATTATACCAAGTTTCACCCACTATACGTACATCATGTTAACTCTATGTACCATAATAGTTGGGTCTTACAACTCTCCCCCACTTAGAATCGATCACACCCTCGTGATCCTCGTCACTTAACCAAATGGACCCACACTCTATGGTCATCAAACATATGTTCCAATCCGACTTTCACCACTTGTATTATTAACCAGAAGATTATTCCATGTACCAATCACACACGTGCACGCATTTCGAGACATGCGATGCACAATTCATCCGAAAACTACCACAATCGCTTAACATACGCGGAAACATCATGTTTCCTTCCAACATCTCTAGGCAATCCTTTCCAATGAATCACCTTTAACACTAAATCGTCATCCGCGAATTATCAAATCCACAAGTCCGAGCACTAACACTTGCTCAATTCCTCACATCGGAAAAACTCAACCAATCTCGTTCCGAGATATCAACCCTTAGCGTATTCATACCAAGTACAATGCTAATAATAATCGCATACCAAAATTAAAGTCAACAACCAAACCGATGAAGACCGAATCTAAGTGAATCCTTACGGATAACACTTACCACCTAATATCCCTCGTAGTGCGCAAATACGACTAATTCGCCACTATCATAACATCATAAGGTACCAAACAAAACCGCTAGCGTCCAAAACAATTATGGAAACGCTAATCCCAAGGTGTACAAAATCGGCTATTGTCACACCTGTAACAACATGTGAGCGAAACACGGCTATTCCATCACTAATCACATCAAAGATGCCCGAAACAACCCGAGCCTAAACATATATGGAGGATGGTCGAAACAACCCGAACCTTAGTGAATTCACAACAACCCGAAATTCACCAACCCAATCCATATTTCCAACAAATGAAATGACCACAACAACCCGAGTCGTCGTGAATACGCGCAAATCGATATTCACTACCTCCACCACATTGTATAACTGAGGATGGCCGTGCAAACCGAGCCATAGTGAATTCGCAACAACCCGAAATTCACTACCTCAAACTATGAGTCCAACCAACAAGTGAAAGGACCCGTTCATATACATTATAAACGATTCACAATAGTTTATTACATCGCGAGGTATTTGACCTCTATATGAGACATTTTACAAACATTGCATTCGTTTTTAAAAGACAAACTTTCTTTACATCGAAAGTTGATGGCATGCGTACCATTTCATAATATATTCTACTATAATGGACTTAATAATAATCTTGATGAACTCAACGACTCGAATACAACGTCTTTTGAAATATGTCATGAATGACTCCAAGTAATATCTCTAAGATGAGCAAATGCACAGCGGAAGATTTCTTTCATACCTGAGAATACACATGCTTTAAAGTGTCAACCAAAGGGTTGGTGAGTTCATTAGTTTATCATAATCGATCATTTCCATCATTTTAATAGACCACAAAATTTCATATATTGACACGCGTAACCCGCGAATTAAAATTCATTCATATGGATTGAACACCTGGTAACCGACCTTCACAGGATGCATATAGAATATCCCCATCATTCCGGGACTCGCATCGGACATGATAAATCGAAGTACTAAAGCAATTCAAATTCTCTGACTGGGGCTTGTTAGTGCCCATAGATCTATGCTTAGGATTCGATTCAATTGGTGGCAATTATAATAAACACCAATTCTTAGGCTACCAAGCTAAAAGGGGTATATTCGGTTTGATAATCCAAGCATAGAATGTAGTTTCGATCACTTGTGTCTGTTTCGTAAAGCATTTATAAAAGCTGTATTTTCAGTCCCAAAAATATATATTGCAAAAACATTTAAAAAGGGAGCAAATGAAACTCACAATCCAATATTTTGTAGTAAAAATATTCATACGACAAAACTGAACAATGCAGGGTTGGCCTCGGATTCACGAACCTATATCAATTATATATATTAAAACTATAATAATATTCAAACAAGTTTATGTATTAATATTATTACTATATTTGTTATATTAATAATTTATATGTTATTTATCATAATTATTATATATTATATATTAGTGTTTAGAAATATTATCTAATACATTAAGATTAATATATATATATATATATATATATATATATATATATATATATATATATATATATATATATATATATATATATATATATATAATTATATTATTATCTATAATGTATAATATAATTATATATTATGTATCACTTAATTTTTATTATAAAATAACAGTTTGTTAAAAAAATATAAAAGTATGTAATATTAGTATAGGTATGTAATAAATTTATTTTTATATAAATATCTTTTGTTTGCAAAAATATAATTATAATAATACTAAAATAATGATAATAATACTAATATATAATAATAATTTTGGTAGTAACATCAGTTAGTTTATCTGTAGTATTAATTTCAATAATAATAATAGTGAATAAATGATAATAATGTTAAAAGTAATATTAATACTAGTAATAATAATGATATTATTAGTGATCATTTTAATAATAGTCTTAATGATAATAATACACAACTTACCTAACCTACTTATCAAATTTACATATATACATATATACTTTTTATATCTTATTATCTTATTATTATCATTATAGCTAAGTTCATAATTATAATCTCTATATTATCTTATAATCAAAATTTATATTCCTAATAATATATTTATCATATTTACTATCTTTAAAACCATAGTCATTTTAAATACTTAATCATACTTACATAATTATAGTCCTTTTCATGTTCATAACCTAGTTATTTTCTTTATCACAAACAATTCTAGATTATTATCATAACTATTTTCATTTTCATTTTTTATAACATATTTATACATATAATTATATATAAGTAATCGAAATCCAAGTAATAATAATTCATACCCTTAATAAGAGCAAGAAAAATGAATAAAGGATTGAATATGTGTCGAGTTTGTGTCACGTTCGAAGTAATACACAAAAAGGCGAGCAACAATACTTTTAATAGGCCAACTAATCATCAGGCTCCCAAATTCATACTAGGCTCGTGTTTTTCCTCGGCCCATCATTAGGATTTAGCCAAGTGCAAATCTAATTAATATCAAACAGCCCGTGGATCTGTTTCATCTTCCTAATCGATATAAGTAAATAAAAAAAACGTTTAGCGGTAGTCGTCTGTTGAATCATCAATCCTCGACAGCTATAATCGAAATAACAACAAAAATGATTGAATTATTTTCCAATTGCAGTGATTTGGTAATTATGTGAAGCATTTAGATCTAATTCAACAACAAATCATTATTTATAATGAAGAACATGTACTACGGTTTTGAAAAAAAATTAAAATTTGATGTTGCAATTAATTCACCTTCAGGCCTGGATTTATTCTTCAAGGTTGTTGTAAATGCATCATTGATGACTCGTTAACCATCAATTTTACTTGAAACGAACAGATTCAATCGAAATCAGAACGTTGACTTTTTAATTTCAAACTTTGACTTCCAATTTCAATAAACAGACGAATGAATTGAATGATGAAAACTTGCAGATAGTTCGAATATATGATTCTTAACACTATGGCATTTATATATTTTGAAATTTCGTTTGAATTTGTGCTTTTGGAATTTTGAGTCAAGAACATGGTCGACTTCACTTTTTCTGTTTCATTTTTTTTTCCTTTTTCTTCTGTTTTAATTCATGAATAATACTAGATATCTTATAGTGTAAATGGTTGATTGATGCTGTATCATAAATTGATGGATCGTGTTTGTATTTGAATTACTTCGACAGAAACCCACGAGTAAACAGAAAACAGAAGAAAAAAATATCTGATAAAGATGGATAATAATTTCTAACACGTTTTTAAATATATATTTGTTGTTATCTGAATTATCTTTATTTATATATATCTGTATACACCTACAATTTATATATCAGTATTTATATTTACATTATAATTATAATTATAATTAATATTAATATTATTAACTAATACATATACATAAAATAATAATAATAATAACTATAAAATTTATAACAATAATAATAATAATAATAGTAATAATAATAATAATAATAATAATAATAATAATAATAATAATAATAATACTAATATTATTAATGATAAAAATAATATTAGTAATAATAATACCATTACAATTTATATATATCACATTCGCATCTATAGGTTATATATTTATAATAATATTAATAACACTAGTATTGATATTAATATTGAAAGTAATAACAATATTATCATAACAACTATATTTATAATTAAATTGAATATATCTGTATTACATATTATTGTTTATGTAATAGAGCTATATAATACACATTACATAATAACTTATATTGAGTATTAAATTTTATACATTTTAACATATCTGACAATGTACATATAATAATAATAATAATAATATAGAAATCATATAATAATAATAATAATAATCAGTACTCCGACTTTAAAATTGGCCATAACCTGTTTGGCATTTTGCAAAGTCAAGAAGCGATTAACTTCTCATCCTCATGCTCTATCCTTCATACTTCACTTTTTAGCAACGGCTTCGCACGTAAACATTTTTGGGCCAAAGACTTAAGTTCGGATAATCATCAAAACTACATTTAATTCATTAGTTTTCATTACCTAGTAACATGTCAACCGATGATTCAAAGATTTTTCACTCGACCTTTTTCAACTCGTAACCTCTGAAATACGAAAAACTATGTTTATCAAAATTTTTACACGTTGATTTACACGTCGCTTATTTGTGTGGTCCTCACGAGATTTATGGACAAATGAAAGTACTAAAAACTTTTCTATCACTTACGCGATTTATAAAATCATATATGTATAAATTTACCCTTACTTATTTTGGTTTAGTACATACTAAGTTATACCTTCGGGATATTTAAAAGTCGCTCCTTTATTGAGTTGGTTAACGTAAGTCAATTAGTTTTACGCAAAAGGGTACACGTTGTACATACTTCTAAATTTACTAGGAACTTCATTCCGTTTATGTTGTTACCTCAAACGTTAAAAAGTTTTTCAAATCTTCCTTGGTTGATTTTATTAAAGATTTTTCGTATTAGACTACACCATGTATGGATCACACTTTTTCTCGCCCTCCGTTAGGGATGAAGCTTACTATTAAGATCTTTGTTAAAAACTCTTGAGCCACTTTGGATGGCGGTTTTATAAAATTTGTTAAAAAAGTCTCTGCGCTCATGAAATGTTCCTTTTAAGGTTAGACATGGCAAAAACGCGGGCCGATGAATCAGTTTTTCGAGGAACACTCAGTGGTCACCCCATTTTAGGAAAGGAACTAGTTAGGTTTCTACTCTCAATATTTCACGGCTAATTGCAACACCCTCGTAAACGTCATCTTTAGGATTCATTATGTTGAGGTACAAGAAATCATTGTTGGAGATTCTCTTGACTTGGAGTAAATTGTTCTTTACGACCAAGGGTCCACGTATCTTCTTGTTCGCGCATCTCCTTAAGTATAGGGATAAATTCAGAACAAACCACTCGAAGAGTTCACCCTGGTTCAAAGATCACACCTTTCGTGCGATTCTCTTTCGGAAATGTAAAGTAACATACTTTAGGAATCTATGAATCTTGTTATCCTCTTAGAAGGGACTGCTTAAAACGTCTGTAATACGGATATGGTTACTCTACACATTCCTTCCTTCGTTGGTTGCAACTATATGTTGTTCTAGTTAATGTTAACCCTAACTTCAACATGTAACTGAAAGGATAAAGTTACATTATGGAACTGTTCTTTCATTCCATCTAAGGATAAGTTCAAATGCATTATGGTAAACTGGGTGATATCCTTCATTGTTCGTTCAGACCGTCCTGAAGGCACTATAGATCATTATGGCTTGCATTGCATATAAGTCCGATTATTCACTTTCAGCAAAAGTTTCAATTCATATAGTCAAATGAAATGTTCTTAAATATCGAGTTCTTTATGCCTATGGTCTCCTTTCGAAATCAAGGGGTTAGTAAAATCTGTGGCTAACACTATCCAGACATCAAATCGCATGGTTATGATCACCATGTTTTCCATTCTACCTATCAGCTTTGTATTGCGACATAAGCGCTTAATGTTTTAGATGAGGTTGGTAACGTTCATGATGCATTTCATGCATCCAGCTTACTGAAGATGCCTGTAAGGCTAAAAACATCATCTTTCCTCAGGTGCCTAGAGGTTTCTTGCTTCCGCTGTTACACTTACTGTCATGCTGTTATTGAATCGCTGTTATGGACCTACTGTACTAGTTATCCGCTGCATTACTAGAGATGTCTCAATTTATGAAACTTATGTTTTGCATTCGTAAACTTATGTTATTTTGGAACAATGGTTTGTAATAAGTCTTATGACATGTTATATTTGTAAAACGTTATCTTTTTAATGAATGCAAATCGGTTTTCAAACAGCATATAGTGTTTGACCTTGTGATGATCCTGTTGTTGATGATCCGTACATGATGGTTTTGTACGGGGCATCACAGTTGGTATCAGAGCATTTGTTATAGGGAATTAGGTTGCATTAGTGAGTCTTGACCGTTAGGATTCGCTAATAGGACTAATCTACAACTTGCTCGTTTACTTGTTTCTGCGGAACCTGCTGCATGCTACTGTGTTATATTACTACATGTTACTGCTTACTACTACTGCATGCCACTGCTTACTTTTACTACTGTATGAACTTGCTGCATGCTACCATTTCCTTTTACTGTTATGTAAACTCGCTGCATGCTTTTGCTTATTCTAGCTAGTGCATGCTACTATCTGCTTTCGATTGCATATTACTCCTATTTAGTACTGTTAATATTGCCATGCTATATACTGCGGTAGACGATCTAGGTTGCTGTAGTGCCTGATTACGTGCTTGCTTCATGCCTGCTATTCGCTGTACCCACTTGGAAAACTTACCTTTCCTAGTTCAGATGTTTTTCTGAACCCTTTTCCTACACGTATAACCCTAAGGATTAGTATGGTAATCCACCTGTTACTACCGTTCTACCGTTTCTAGAGATTGAAACATTACTTCACGTAATCTAGGAGGAGTACCCCTCGGATTACACGCCCACTAAGGTTGATCCTCGGAGGAGGAGATATGCGAGGACTTGTCAGAGTAACTGCACCCCTAGCTCACTCTAATAAACCACGTACAACATATGAACATCGGAAGGTTGTTCAGTTTCTGCAAGCTGACCCGTATCCCGTACGCTTTCATGACTGTCACTTATCTCTTCCATTCCCCACCACTACTCGATGATCTAATGACACTTCTGGACTTAAGTCCTTAACACTCTTAGGTATTGGAGAAGTCGGGAGGACATCTCCTTTCACAAGGTTAGAGTGCCTCCTACTAATGCTCAACCATACCCAAAGAGTTGGGAGTCACCTCAAAACATATCGTATTACTACTTGGTACACGTACAACTCGACGCGAGACCCAGATTGAATTTATAGAAAGGAACCTAACGACGTTACTTGAACCCAGACATTTTGAAGAAATTTCGGGACATTTAGGCATTGATGCATGACCTACGGAACCTACGCACCCACACCGAGAAACCGTGAGATTAATTATGTGGATTTTGTTTTGAGATAGCATAGATAAGGCACCGTTAGGTGGAATTGAGTAGAACTCGAAGTGAACACGTTACATTGACCATATGGAGTGATATTGGAATGAACGTACGATTTAGTACAATATAATGACGCCAGGCCAGCGTAATTATATTGATGTAAATCATGCAGAAGTCCCAATGTTACTATATAAGGAATATGGAGCAATTCAAAGGAAATTTTGGTAGGAACCACTTGAGTATACGCATTATGGTCTGATAAAGGTAGGAATAACCACTTAGCCTAGATACTGTACGAGAAGGGCCTGGACTACAGAATTGATAATCTGAAAATTTGTTACAGATATAGACACCCTGGATACTTAAGGAAAAAGTTCTCAAATAGGAAAAACTTTGGACTCACATACGATAGAGCAATCGTTATCTCCGCTATGGAGACTCGCATGGATCCTGATTTTAGTTAGGGTACGTTTCTTCACAACGTTTACTGTCTCGAAGTTGTTTAATACTAGAGCGATAGAAACCTTATATCTAAGAACCTCAGTGTTATAACTAATAAGCCATTAACAACCATGAGAGTTAAGTATTCTTTAGGACAAGCCAATGGTAAGCTGGCAGAGATAGATGAGTAATTTAAGGTAGTACCTTAAAATTAACAAGTGGGTCACTCGGAGATGACCTCATGTCAATAAAACTTGGAAGTTTTATAAAGGATTAGTTACCTACGCACAAGCAGATGTTATTTGAGAAAGTTGATAGAATTTTTCGCGATAGTATAATAAGGTTTAGTTGGAATGGACTTCAAGACTAACCTAATACTCATTAAATCAGGAAGTTTGATATAAAAGTTGGAATGAACTTTAGGGTTAACCTAATACTCATCAAGTTAGGAAGCTTTGATGAAATAGTTGGAACGGACTGGCTTTCAAGGATGAAAGCGTAAGTTATTTATAGTAAGAAGATTATTCGTATACCTCGCGAGAATGGTGAGCCAAAATCCATCTGGGTTACTTCAACAACCCGAGATCCCACAATGGAAATGGAAAGGGATGACAATGGATTTCATCCTGAAACTACCGAAAACAATAGGCAGTTATGACACTATCTAGGTTATTGTTGACCGTCTTACCAAGTCTGCTCACTTTCTAACCATGAAGGAAACCGATACAATAAACAACGATACATAAAGGAAACTGTATCCCGTCACTTCAGCAACTCAAATTCTATACTACCCAAGAATCGTATTTGATGCTCATTCTTATGCGACACTGAATCCTAACTTATTCCGAGAGAATTCTTAATCAATGATAATCACACCATCACCCTTCTTACGTCGATATTAGTCATACCAGTTCGAGATTTCCAAAATCAATGGGTAGTTAATTCCCACCCTCATACTCTCCCTTTCGTATCTCACTTATAAGCAACAACCTTACACTTAAGTATTTTTGGTCAAAGGACTTATGCCCTACTAATAGTCATCAACCACATTTAAATTCAACAGTTTTCATTACCTCGTAATATTGATGCTCAAATGTCACCCAAAATTTTCAAAAAAATCTTTTACTCGATCTTTTTCCAACTTGTAACCTCCGAAATATGAAAATTTTTGCTGCCAAAAACTTTCACACACTATTTTACTGTGTGATCCTCCCAAGGTTTTATAAAAGTAAATTTATTTTGTTTGTCATTCGTGCAAATTTTTGAAATCATATATGTTATATAAAATAAAGTAAATGATTACTTATTTTTGGCAAATATATATGAAATTTTACTTTCACTTTTACAAATCAAATCTTTTGTTTAAAAGATATTTTTCTTTGAATGGTACGGGTTGTACGTAACCCTAGTTTACTAAGAACTTCATTTCTTTTCTTACATTGTCACCTTAAACAATTTCATAAAATTTTTGTTGCTCATTATATAAAATTTTTAGTTGCTTATTCGTATCCAAGTCATCATGAAGACAGACAACTGTCGATATTGAGAGATTCATATGTGTATGTACTTGATGAAGGCACTTACTACCACGTCATATAGAGCCTTTGGGCATCCACTAACACTTAAACCATTCAAAATTATTGCGTTACCCTAGGGATCTTATTTGCCACACCCGTTGGAGCGATGTTCTTTCTTACATAACTCTAAGTCCTGACTTATTCCAAGATATTCTCGTCTAGCGATATTAACATCATCAGTACTCCGACTTTAAAATTGGCCATAACCTGTTTGGCATTTTGCAAAGTCAAGAAGCGATTAACTTCTCATCCTCATGCTCTATCCTTCATACCTCACTTTTTAGCAACGGCTTCGCACGTAAACATTTTTGGGCCAAAGATTTAAGTTCGGATAATCATCAAAACTACATTTAATTCATTAGTTTTCATTACCTAGTAACATGTCAACCGATGATTCAAAGATTTTTCACTCGACCTTTTTCAATTCGTAACCTCTGAAATACGAAAAACAATGTTTATCAAAATTTTTACACGTTGATTTACACGTCGCTTATTTGTGCGGTCCTCACGAGATTTATGGACAAATGAAAGTACTAAAAACTTTTCTATCACTTACGCGATTTATAAAATCATATATGTATAAATTTACCCTTACTTATTTTGGTTTAGTATATACTAAGTTATACCTTCGGGATATTTAAAAGTCGCTCCTTTATTGAGTTGGTTAACGTAAGTCAATTTATTTTACGCAAAAGGGTACACGTTGTACATACTTCTAAATTTACTAGGAACTTCATTCCGTTTATGTTGTTACCACAAACGTTAAAAAGTTTTTCAAAACTTCCTTGGTTGATTTTATTAAAGATTTTTCGTATTAGACTATACCATGTATGGATCACACTTTTTCTCGCCCTCCGTTAGGGATAAAGCTTACCATTAAGATCTTTGTTAAAAACTCTTGAGCCACTTTGGATGGCGGTTTTATAAAATTTGTTAAAAAAAGTCTCTGCGCTCATGAAATGTTCCTTTTAAGGTTAGACATGGCAAAAATGCGGGCCGATGAATCATTTTTCCGAGGAACACTCAGTGGTCACCCCATTTTAGGAAAGGAACTAGTTAGGTTTCTACTCTCAATATTTCACGGCTAATCACAACACCCTCGTAAACGTCATCTCTAGGATTCATTATGTTGAGGTACAAGAAATCATTGTTGGAGATTCTCTTGACTTGGAGTAAATCGTTCTTTACGACTAAGGGTCCACGTATCTTCTTGTTCGCGCATCTCCTTAAGTATAAGGATAAATTCAGAACAAACCGCTCGAAGAGTTCACCCTGGTTCAAAGATCACACCTTTCGTGCGATTCTCTTTCGGAAATGTAAAGTAACATACTTTAGGAATCTATGAATCTTGTTATCCTCTTGGAAGGGACTGCTTAAAACGTCTATAATACGGATATGGTTACTCTAAACATTCCTTCCTTCGTTGGTTGCAACTATATGTTGTTCTAGTTAATGTTAACCCTAACTTCAACATGTAACTGAAAGGATAAAGTTACATTATGGAACTGTTCTTTCATTCCATCTAAGGATAAGTTCACCTGCAGTATGGTAAACTGGGTGATATCCTTCATTGTTCGTTCAGACCGTCCTGAAGGCACTATAGATCATTATGGCTTGCATTGCATATAAGTCCGATTATTCACTTTCAGCAAAAGTTTCAAATCATATAGTCAAATGAAACGTCCTTAAATATCGAGTTCTTTATGCCTATGGTCTCCTTCCGAAATCAAGGGGTTAGTAAAATCCGTGGCTAACACTATCCAGACATCAAATCGCATGGTTATGATCACCATGTTTTCCATCCTACCTGTCAGCTTTGTATTGCGACATAAGCGCTTAATGTTTTAGATGAGGTTGGTAACGTTCATGATGCATTTCATGCATCCAGCTTACTGAAGATGCCTGCAAGGCTAAAAACATCATCTTTCCTATTGTGGGTATATATTCAGATGGCATACACATGTTAACCAGAAACGAAATCAATTTGTTGATCTCTTAGGACAAGGGACTTAATTAATGGCATATACCTATTCTTACTGTTATACGCCGAAGTACCTTTCAAGGCAATAGCTCACTTTTGAGCCAACGAATCTTTCAAAACTTTGATACGATACTTCTTATTTAAATACGGTACCATTTTTAGTCACTCCTCAAATTTCGGGACGAAATTTCCATTAACAGGTGGGTAATGTAACGACCCGACTTTTTCGACTTGCTTTTGTGCCTTGTGTTTTAGCGAAACTGCGTATTTGTGCGTACTGTGCTACTTTATACTCTGGAACCTTTATATACATGGTTTACTTTCATTTATATGTTAAAACGTGCCTTAGAGTACGTAGGATACTTAACTTGATCACCGGATGCTTTATAACCGTTAGTGTTACTTGCCGTTACGAATAAACCGCGGACTGCGCGCACGTTTGACTTTTGTCAGAACCGGAACTTTTGGACTGCGAAATATTAATTATTATTTTATAATAATAATTACTTGGGCCTTTGGATGCTTAATTTTATTTATTTAATTTCTAAAGCCCAATAGTTAGTCTTGTTGGACTTTCTACCTTGTTGAGCTCAAGCCCACCCTACTCTAGCTAGTGACCCAATTAATTAGCCCAAGTATTATTACTAGTAGCCCATAATAATAAATAAATTAATAAAGAAATTAATTAATGAGTCATACTAGCATAATGGATAAGGATTATCAACTCTGTCACATGGGATTCTAGTATGGACATGCTTTAGACAACCACTAACCGAAAAGCAACATGGTGTCCCCCTCCCCCCTCCCTCAAAATTTCGGCCACTATGGCCTCCACCTCACCAATCCTTGTCAATTTTTGCTTATAAATACTAGCTATTTACCTCTCACTTGTTCATTTGATTTTCACACACACTTGTTCTTTCTTTCTTTCCTTTCTAGTAATACTTGTAAGTTTTCATTCTTCTTCCTTTTTCTTTTCAATTTCATGATCATCATCATCATCATTTTATGGAGATCAAAGTTCCTTTTAGCTTTGATCTTGATTATATCTTGTTGATTCAAGCATGAATCCTTCAAGAACATTGAAGATTCAAGCTTTCTAGCTTTGAATCTTCACCAACTTTGTAGATTCATCTTTCTTTTACCTTAATCTTGTTATTTTGTGATAAAGATTCAAACTTTTGTTTGTAATCTTCATGCATCTTCAAGATCCAAGCTTTATGCTTCAAGATCTTTAAGAACAATTAAGATGAAAGCTTTCTAGCTTGAATCTTCATATCCTTTTGTTAGATCTAAGTTCTTTTTGCTTTGATCATGTTGTTTTGTGAAAAAGATTCAAACTTTTGTTTGTAATCTTCATGTATCTTCAAGATCCAAGCTTTATGCTTCAAGATCTTCAAGAACACTTAAAGGTTCAAGCTTTCTAGCTTTGTGACCTTATAAATTGGGTGAAAGGGATCCAAGCTCTCTATCTTAGGGTTCCATCACTTCATTTGACCTAGATCATATTCATACTTGTTGAATTGATGTAAAGTTTGTAGCTTTAGTTGTTATTGTGAATTGAAATTATGTTAAGACTAAGGATATGATGTAACCTTGGTTCATCATCCATCTAAGACTCATGAATGAGTTGTGTTCTTACTTGGTCTTAAAATATTGTGTATTTATGGTGAATATTGGTCAAAAGTGATGCTAAACCATCAACAAGTTGTACACTTGAAGCTACAAGCATCAAGGATGAGAACCGTGATGAGCATCAAGCACCAAGAACCCCACCGGAGAACTTACCTACTGTTTTTCGTATCTGATCAGACCACCTAGGCTACTGGAAAGTTAATTTTCAGTTAGTTCGGTTCAAGTAGATGATTTTCCATTTAGGCCTCGTCTTAATCCGAGTTACGGTTTAGGATTTATGGCCTTCCGATAGTCACTACACCCTATTAACGTTGTGCTGTATTTTTGACCTACTCGCACTTAAACCATCGCCACGGTCAAACAAAGACGAGTTAGGTTCTGGAAATTGGTCAGCTGTTAGGGGACTCATATACGGAGCCATATCCACTAACTATGCATCTTTTCAATTTACGTAGAGGTCGTAGCACCTGACCGAAATCAGCCTATTGTTTCGATCTCTATTTTGTCGAACTTACTTAGCTTTTATGATGATGAATGATGATGATGATGACACTTAAACTTATTTTATGCACTATTAGAATTTATAAAGATAACCTACTGACCTAGCAACCCTTGATTTAGGTTGACGACCTTTCGGACCGACTTACTACTTGCGTACTTTCATTACCGACTTTACCGCTTTTATCACTGTGAGTTATAGCATCCCTTTTTACTTTAACTATTTTCGGACTGAGAATACATGCGCTTTTACGTTTTACATACTAGGCACGAGTACTTAAACTTTATATGTGTGTGGGTTATACAATGGCATAAACATTCCCCTTAGCACGGTAACGTTTAGTCATTGGTTTTTGAACCGGTGAACGCGAATCTTAGATATGGATCCATAGGGTTTGACATCCCCAATCGGGCTAGTCGCGCTAGCATTTAACGGGTGTTTAATACTTCGTGAACATACGCACTCGCCAAGTGTACTTTCAGGGGGTGTTATAAACGTTAAGTCTAGTTACCGGGTGCCCACGGTTATACATATACTTTTCATACTGTTTGATACGCTGTTTGCAGCACTGAAATCTCGTGGCCTATCTTACGTTACTATTACAACTTAAACTATATCTCACCAACATTCGTGTTGACTTTTTAAGCGTGTATTTCTCAGGTGCCTAGAGGTTTCTTGCTTCCACTGTTACACTTGCTGTCATGCTGTTATTGAATTGCTGTTATGGACCTATTGTACTAGTTATCCGCTGCATTACTAGAGATGTCTCAAATTATGAAACTTATGTTTTGCATTCGTAAACTTATATTATTTTGGAACAATGGTTTGTAATAAGTCTCATGACATGTTATCTTTGTAAAACGTTATCTTTTTAATGAATGCAAATCGGTTTTCAAACAGCATATAGTGTTTGACCTTGTGATGATCCTGTTGTTGATGATCCGTACACGATGGTTTTGTACGGGGCGTCACATATATATATATATATATATATATATATATATATATATATATATATATATATATATATATATATATATATATATACACACACTTACATTTATATTTATATATAAATATATTTATTTACAACCAATTGTTCGTGAATCGTCGAAAATAGTCACAGGTTAAATGAGTCCATGCAAACAGTTCGAAAATTTTGAGACTCAACTTTATAGACTTTGCTTATCATATAGAAATCATATTAAGATTAAGTTTAAATTTAGTCAAAAATTTCCGGGTCATCATAGTACCTACCTGTTAAAAAAATTTCGTCCCGAAATTTGAGTGGGATGGTCATGGATGACAATAATTATGTTTTCATGACGCATACGAGTTGAAAATTATAGTTTTATCATCATTGAGTAATATGGATAAAACAATTCGATTATTCGAAAAGTACGAATGAAGTTATCACAAAAGAGTGAAATGAGTAATTGAAGGTTCGTCTTAACCGGTGACGTAGTCACGGCTGATTTCCGAAATTCAAGGGATTTAAAGTAAATCTTCGAAATCTAAAAGATTTGATTCTTCGACGAATAAGGAAATTAAGATCTCTATAATTAAATACGGTGATCTGCCTCGATTACTCTGTCTGATATTTCCATTATAAATTAAACTCTTCCATTCCATTATTCTCACCATTCCTATACTTTTTTTCTTAGTTCATACATCCTAAAGATTGTGAAAATGCTTAATCCAGTTCTACTCCTTGATATTTTCCTAATTATCATTTCTATCATCCTTCTTTTCAATCTTCCACCAGAGAAATCTATTTACTTTTACTATTACCTTGGGGTGATATTATTCTTAATTCTATCGTGTCTTTATATTGTTATTCGTATTAATATCCACGGTTTGTAACCTCCGTGTTGTTATTGGGCTTAATATTTTCTCTTATATTTTGGAGCTCTTTGCCTTTTTATTCTCTTCTCGACCTTTAGTAAAGCGAGTAATGGTCCAGAATTCGTAAGTATGGAGTTTCGAATGAATATAATATTCTAAGCAGAGAGGAACGTATTAGCACGATTTGATTTGTCAAATTACCAGAATATCCATAAAAGATTGAACTATCAGGAAGATATGTTCTTAATGTGTTTGGAGATGAGCTAGAATGTAAGAGTCGTGTAACATGACACATGATGATGATGATATGTCTGTGAATCATCATGTTCCATTTAGATACTCAGCATGACTTACTGTAATATAATCACGTTGATCAAGTGTCATTATATTAAACTAACTCATGCTTCAGTTCCCAACACTACTTCAAAAAAACATTCATATTTTAATTTCGAATCTTTCATAATTTAGAAACTAAAACAGTTTTCTTTTCCGATGTAACACTGATATCGCAGAGAGGTAATTGATTTCAGAATAGAATAGTTATAAAAATATCTTAGAAATATCGAAGATATTTATAATGAAAGATACGATGATATCTTAGAATTTCTAATATCAAGGATGATGAGGAAGATTTGTCCGTAAAGGTTTAGAGTCACGAGTAAAGTATTCGTTAATGACTTCAGTAGATACTGAATCATTTGGATTCTTTAAAGGCAGGTTTAGTCTTTGTGATTTGTCCACAGCCTCCCTCATGATTTGCTCAATTCGTTTTCCAGTTCCAGCTTTTCTGAACTTTGCCAACATACTATTCTTTATCATCAAACTTTCGATGGTTAAAGTCATTTACGGTTGTCTACAGTTTCTGCTGCTTCATTCAGCTTTTTCAAAATTTGGAGTATTGATTCGTAGACTGGGTGGTTTTCAGAATTTCAGAATGGAAAATCATAATTCTAAGAGATAAATGTTATATGTATGCATATAACTGTTGATGTAGTAACGCTGCGAGATTTCAAAATACTGATTGCTAGTTCTCGGTAATTGGTATGGAATTCTCGTTATAAGATGTGAATGAGTATATGAATAGGTTTTAATGAACAATTATAATGGTTCTTCGGAAAGACTTAAGCCAATGAGTAATGAAGTTGATGGTAAGTTTACTGCTAATGCGGTGGAATATAAACAGTTCCCCGGTAATGATGACGAAAGGGCAATCGTATACATCAAGGTTATATTAAGACTAGTACGATTGAAAAGTCGAAGTTGACTTGTTGGTGTTGTGACAAAATTCGCTATCTTGAAAAGGGATTGTAAAGTTATTTTCGGTAATAACAACGTCAAAGGAGATAGCATAGATACGTGTTAAACGTTTACTCAGGTTCCGAGAGTTTTTCAGGTGCATAACTATATGCATAAACCTTTCTTTCCGTAGACGAGATGCAGTTGGTTCATTCTCTCGATTGAGGTGTTTTCAAGAATTATGAAAGGTTTGAACGCAGATTGTAACCGTCAAGATACAAATGATATTTAAAATGAAATCAAGTGACAAGCTTGAAGAATTGTTTAGTTTCATATGTTATAATCAATATTTTAATTCATTTTAATTGTCCAATGTTGGTAGTCCACAGTTAGTAGTTCAATAATTCATATATAGTTTAATATATATAATATTCGAATTAATTAATACGTGTCGTAACCCATTGTATACAAGTCTCAGACTCGATCACAACTCAAAGTATATATATTATTTGATAATCAACCTCAACCCTGTATAGCTAACTCGATCATTATCGCATATAGAGTGTCTATGGTTATTTCAAATAATATATATAGATGACGTCGATATGATATGTCAAAACATTGTATACGTGTCCCGATATTTAAAATGCATAAATAACAGTATTTAAATGACGATAAATAAAGTGCGTAAAATAAATAACAGAAATTAAATGACAATAAATAAAATTGCGAGAATTAAATTGCAATAAAATAAATTGCGATAATTAAATTGTAACAGGGAATTAGCAGTTAGCTAGGAAGAGTTAGCTTGGATTTTGTTAGCGTGGATTCTTAACAAAATTTCTCATAGTTAATTTGTTTGTTTCTAACAAGTTTTATTTTGTCCAATGTTTTCTTCATTATGCCACTTGTTGGATTCTGATAAGTAAAATCCAAATATTAAATTGAATGAAAATGGTTATTCTGTGGTGAACAGATTCGTATATCTGTGGATGTAAGTAGGATAGTAAGTGACTGTTGAATCATATTCGAAGAATGTACAATGTAACTTATTAATGTGAAATCTAAATATTCATCGGGTATTACCTACCCGTTAAAATATTTTCACCATTAACATTTTGTATAAAAGAATTTTTAATTACAACCTTTATGAAAACATATATACATATATATTTTCTTCAGATGTAATCATGGATTTAATGAGTTAATATGATATTAATCTCATTTACTTTTCGGTTTGAGCTAGAATAAATAATCTCTAAGACTTTAGAGATTACATAATCGCCATGTAGAACGAAGGTAAATGATGTAGAACGATACGTAGGATGATGATTATACTCGAGGTACAGAATGAGATGTTGAGGCATGTATTGTTGATGATACTGGTGCTGTTACTGATGGTACTGTTGGTACCGATGATATTGCTGAAGCAGGTAAATTTTGCACCATATTCTCCAAATTTATTTCTCGAGCGCGAAGTTTGTTGCCTTCTTCTATTATTTCGGGATGATTGTCGGTCGGAACGAGCGAATGAATAAGCTTTAGAATTTTAGATACAATATAATTGTGGCGAGATATTCGGAAAATGAGTGTGAAAATGGTGTTTCGAATGGGTTCGCCGGTAAGTGCTTCAGGTTCTTCGCCAAGAATGCAGGTTGGTGGGTGGAAAGAATCGCCTTCTTCTCGTCTCCATCGGTTAAGTTGACTACGAACCCATCCCCAATTCATCCAGAATTGAAGATGACTAGTTGGTTGATTCAGTTCATTTACACTGCTTTCGGAGCTTAGGTGAATATCCATGTCGGAATAGCTGTCGGAATAACTATCGGAATAGCTATCGAAATCTGAGGGACTCGAACTGGTTGAGGGATTCATCTCGTACGATCAGATGAAGGATTTTCGATAAGAAATAGATTATAGGATGTAGATTAGTAACCTGTAATACATAATTTACATATGTATATATATAATACTAAAATCCCATAAGTTACGGAGGAATCTACGGAAGCTGTCAGGCAAAGATAACAATAACAGATACGCTAAGATATGAATTTATCTATACACTGTCTATGCAATAGAGGCAGTAAGACGTGTCTAGACTTTAAGGATAATAAGCAAATAATTTTCGACACTAAATGATAAGCAAAACTTTTGACATGCAGATACGGTCGAAGTCCAGACCCACTAATGCATCTAAACAACTATCAGTTAGACACACTAATGCAAGACCTGGTTCGCTAAGACCACCGCTCTGATATCAACTGAAAGGACCCGTTCATATACATTATAAACAATTCACAATAGTTGATTACATCGCGAGGTATTTGACCTCTATATGAGACATTTTACAAACATTGCATTCGTTTTTAAAAGACAAACTTTCTTTACATCGAAAGTTGACAGCATGCATACCATTTCATAATATATTCTACTATAATGGACTTAATAATAATCTTGATGAACTCAATGACTCGAATGCAATGTCTTTTGAAATATGTCATGAATGACTCCAAGTAATATCTCTAAGATGAGCAAATGCACAGCGGAAGATTTCTTTCATACCTGAGAATAAACATACTTTAAAGTGTCAACCAAAAGGTTGGTGAGTTCATTAGTTTATCATAATTGATCATTTCCATCATTTTAATAGACCACAAGATTTCATATATTGACACGCGTAACCCGCGAATTAAAATTCATTCATATGGATTGAACACCTGGTAACTGACCTTAACATGATGCATATAAAATATCCCCATCATTCCGAGACTCACATCGGACATGATAAATCGAAGTACTAAAGCAGTTCAAATTCTCTGACTGGGACTTGTTAGTGCCCATAGATCTATATTTAGGATTCGCATCAATTGGTGGCAATTATAATAAACACCAATTCTTAGGCTACCGAGCTAAAAAGGAGGATATTCGATTTGATAATCTAACCATAGAATGTAGTTTCGATCACTTGTGTCTATTTCGTAAAGCATTTATAAAAGCGCATGTATTCTTAGTCCCAAAAACATATATTGCAAAAGCATTTAAAAAGAGAGCAAATGAAACTCACAATCCAATATTTTGTAGTAAAAATATTCATACGACGAAACTGAACAATGCAGGGTTGGTCTCGGATTCACGAACCTATATCAATTATATATATTAAAACTATAATAATATTCAAACAAGTTTATGTATTAATATTATTACTATATTTGTTATATTAATAATTTATATGTTATTTATCATAATTATTATATATTATATATTTGTGTTTAGAAATATTATCTAATACATTAAGATTAATATTTATATATATAATTATATTATTATCTATAATGTATAATATAATTATATATTATGTATCACTTAATTTTTATTATAAAATAACATTTTGTTAAAAAAATAAAAGTATGTAATATTAGTATAGGTATGTAATAAATTTATTTTTATATAAATATCTTTTGTTTGCAAAAATTTAATTATAATAATACGAAAATAATGATAATAATACTAATAGATAATAATAATTTTGGTAGTAACATCAGTTAGTTTATCTGTAGTCTTAATATTAATAATAATAATAGTGAATAAATAATAATAATGTTAAAAGTAATATTAATACTAGTAATAATAATGATATTACTAATGATATTATTAGTGATCATTTTAATAATAGTCTTAATGATAATATTACACAACTTACGTAACCTACTTATCAAATTTACATATATACTATTATACTTTTTATATCTTATTATCTTATTATTATTATTATTATTATTATTATTATTATTATTATTATTATAGCTAAGTTCATAATTATAATCTCTATATTATCTTATAATCAAAATTTATATTCCTAATAATATATTTATCATATTTACTATCTTTAAAACCATAGTCATTTTAAACACTTAATCATACTTACATAATTATAGTCCTTTTCATGTTCATAACCTAGTTATTTTCTTTATCACAAACAATTCTAGATTATTATCATAACTATTTTCATTTTCATTTTTTTATAACATATTTATACATATAATTATATATATAAGCAATCGAAATCCAAGTAATAATAATTCATACCCTTAATAAGAGCGAGAAAAATGAATAAAGGATTAAATATGTGTCGAGTTTGTGTCACGTCCGAAGTAATACACAAAAAGGCGAGCAACAATACTGTTAATAGGCCAACTAATCATCAGGCTCCCAAACTCATACCAGGCTCGTGTTTTTCCTCGGCCCATCATTAAGATTTGGCCCAAGTGCAAATCTAATTAATATCAAACAGCCCGTGGATCTGTTTCATCTTCCTAATCGATATAAATAAATAAAAAAACATTATCGGTAGTCGTCTGTTGAATCATCAATCCTCGATAGGTATAATCGAAATAACAACAAAAATGATTGAATTATTTTCCAATTGCAGCGATTTGGTGATTATGTGAAGCATTTAGATCTAATTCAACAACAAATCATTATTTATAATGAAGAACAGGTACTACGGTTATAAAAAAAAAATTTAAAATTTGATGTTGCAATTAATTCACCTTCAGGCCTGGATTTATTCTTCAAGGTTGTTGTAAATGCATCATTGATGACTCGTTAACAATCAATTTTACTTGAAACAAACAGATTCAATCGAAATCAAAACGTTGACTTTTTAATTTCAAACTTTGACTTCCAATTTCAATAAACAGACGAATGAATTGAATGATGAAAACTTGCAGATAGTTCGAATATATGATTCTTAACACTATGGCATTTATATATTTTGAAATTTCGTTTGAATTTGTGCTTTTGGAATTTTGAGTCAAGAACAGGGTCGACTTCCCTTTTTTTTGTTTCATTTTTTTCCCTTTCTTCTGTTTTAATTCACGAATAATACTAGATATCTTATAGTGTAAATGGTTGATTGATGCTGTATCATAAATTGATGGATCGTGTTTGTATTTGAATTACTTTGACAGAAACCCACGAGTAAACAGAAAACAGAAGAAAAAAAATATCTGATAAAGATGGATAATAATTTCTAACGCGTTTTTAAATATATATTTGTTGTTATCTGAATTATCTTTATTTATATATATCTATATACACCTACATTTTATATATCAGTATTTGTATTTACATTATAATTATAATTATAATTATCATTAATATTAATATTATTAACTAATACATATACATATAACAATAATAATAATAACTATAAAATTTATAACAATAATATTATTATTAATAATAATAAGACTAATTATAATAATAATACTAATATTATTAATGATAATAATAATATTAGTAATAGTAATACCATTACAATTTATATATATCACATTCGCATCTATAGGTTATATATTTAAAATAATATTAATAACACTAGTATTGATATTAATATTGAAAGTAATAATAATATTATCATAACAACTATATTTATAATTAAATTGAATATATCTGTATTACATATTATTGTTTATGTAATAGAACTATATAATATACATTACATAATAACTTATATTGAGTATTAAAATTTATACATTTTAACATATCTGACAATGTACATATAATAATAATAATAATAATAATAATAATAATAATAATAATAATAATAATAATAATAATAATAATAATAATAATAATAATAATAATATAGAAATCATATATTTATATATAAATTTACTTTAATTACAACTTAATTATTTTATATCCTATTTTACATATTAAATTCTAATGTTTAAATTTTATTTTATTATTTCCAATTATATATATATATATATATATATATATATATATATATATATATATATATATATATATATATATATATATATATATATATATATATATATATATATATATATATATATACTTACATTTATATTTATATATAAATATATTTATTTACAACAAATTGTTCGTGAATCGTCGAAAATAGTCACAGGTTAAATGAGTTCATGTAAACAGTTCGAAAATTTTGAGACTCAACTTTATAGACTTTGCTTATCATATAGAAATCATATTAAGATTAAGTTTAAATTTAGTCAAAAAATTTCGGGTCGTCACAACAAGGACAATCGTAACCACCCGAAATATTGTGAATACGAGCAACCTGATATTCACGTCCCAAAACATAACACACGAATGGTACTCCCATTCTGATAATGTTATACCATACTTATATAACGCTTCCCCCAAGGTGAAGTTAGCGGACCGAGTCAACGGCTATAACCCACCAATCACATACGCTCCTTTGGCCTCAAACATCGAGTATTGCAACATCGCGCACTGCTACACTCTAGTGAATCCTAACGGAAATTCACTAACCATCCACTCCGAACAATAAGTATATACACATACTTAGAAACATTCCACTCACTTGGAATCTTTGCACACGCATTATACATACGTGAGCACATCACCATCACAATCGAGCCAGAAGCCACCTATATCGTACATAGGCAAAAACAATAATACAGTAAAAGAAAATCCGACACACACATCCCTAAACCGAGGGATTTCACCTTGCTCGTCAAACACATCCATTTATCTCTCAATGAGATTCACCGCATTACCACCTTGGTGATAATTTTAAATCCACTACCTTAAGTACAATTTATTCCCAATCGTACCTTTACCACCATTAACCAACGTAGGTCTCAACACTAGCTTCGAATCTATACGAGCATCGTCCCATAACAACACATTGGAACATCTTCACGCGAGAGTACAAACTCCCCCACTTAGAACTCCGTTCTGTAATCACATCGTTGAAATAATAGCATCCCGCGGAAAGACCACTCATCAACATACACAACCAATATCATCATTGGTCATAGTCCTTGAATTCTCACGAATTCGTATCCAACAATATATTCCGACGATAACCACATGCTTACTCTCACGGAAAGAGTAACCACTAATCCAACAACTAATGCGCCAATCGCATTATCATAATTCCTAAAAGAGAGACGAGGTTCACCCGTCTTGCATCTCATAACACGCACGTCACCAAACCTTGCTCCAACCTTAAGCATACGAAGGATTTCGGATTATCCTTTGCTATTTCAACCGAAGCACTTACTAAACTGTACGAGTATCACCCTAGCAATCATCGAGTTGCTATCGTTTGTAACTTCCACCCTGTCACTCGAACACCTAAGGGTTTCTTGCCGGTATCCTATGTTCAATGTAACCGTAACACCGTCGGAGTCGAATACCACTCTAGTAGGTATGAAAAAGGCACCTAACGTTGCGTCTCGTAGACTCCATTACCAACATTCATCTAGATCAAACACTTGATCTTAAGGGTTTCATCCACCCGACGAACCTTATGGCTCATCAACTTCAACTCGAAAGCGAACACGCTCTAACACGCGAACACCAAAGCCCGTTTCCATGGCTTGGTAGAAACGTTCTCACTAATACTAAGGAATGCTTGGTTGCACCAAGTCTTACGCCGTTCGTCCGTCAATCCAAACATCACCATGGGGTAATTCCATTAGGACTGTCACCCATAACAACAATACGTACAACACAAACGAAACATTAAGGGTCTCACTCGAACGAGCTTAATGACCCTATACCAAACAAGTGTCGAAGCACCCGAAGATTCGTACCATAGAGTCAAGGCACAACACACCACTTATACACTATACTGAGTGCAAACCGAAACCATAAATGTAATACTCTCGCTCGCTACGAATTATCTCCAACGGAGAATAAATTTTAGCTAAGACTTAAGTACACACCGCATGTTATTACAAATGAACAACATATAATTTCATACTAAAAGTACCTGATGTAGCGTTGTTGGGCTTCCGTGCTCCACTACCCATCATGCATTCACGCTATAACCTCCTAACCCGATCGTCATGCGATTCGGAACACTCTGACTTTCGGTGTCCCTCCATCCAGCAAATAAAACACCTGATCGAGCCTAAAGGCACAACCGTACAATCTTGTGCCAAATGACCCCGTTCACCACACTTAAAGCACGTAGGCCGGTTTCATGACCTGTCCTAATCCATCCCATATCGATTATAAATGATTCACAATAGTTGATTACATCGCGAGGTATTTGACCTCTATATGATACATTTTACAAACATTGCATTCGTTTTCAAAAGACAAACTTTCTTTTTATCGAAAGTTAACGACATTCATACCATTTCATAATACATCCAATTATAATTATAATTAACTTAATAATAATAATCTTGATGAACTCAACGATTCGAATGCAACGTCTTTTGAAATATGTCATGAATGACTCCAGTAATATCTCTAAAATGAGCAAATGCACAGCGGAAGATTTCTTTCATACCTGAGAATAAACATGCTTTCAAGTGTCAACCAAAAGGTTGGTGAGTTCATTAGTTTAACATAAATAATCATTTCCATGATTTTAATAGACCACAAGATTTTCATTTTCAGTTCTCATAAATATACGTCCAATGCATAGAGACAAAAATATCTTTCATATGAATTGAACACCTGGTAACCGACATTAACAAGTTACATATAAGAATATCCCCTATCATTCTGGGAAATCCATCGAACAGGATAAAAACGATTTCGAAGTACTAAAGCATCCGGTACTTTGAATGGGGTTCGTTAGGCCCAATAGATCTATCTTTAGGATTCGCGTCAATTAGTAGATCGGTTTACTAATTATTAGGTTACCAAGCAAAAAGGGGCATATTCGGCTTCGATCATTCAACCATATAATGTAGTTTTGATTACTTGTGTCTATTTCGTAAAACAGTTATAAAAGCGCATGTATTCTCAGTCTCAAAAATATATATTGCAAAAACATTTAAAAAGGGAGCAAATGAGACTCACAGTACTGTATTTTGTAGTAAAAAATACATATGACAATATTGAACAATGCAGGGTTGGCCTCAGATTCACGAACCTATATCATTTGTATATATATTAATACATATAATCGTAATCGAGCAATTTCACATATATTTAGTTATGTATTAAGATTAATATTTATATATAATTTTATTAATACTTATGATATATTAAAATGCTTATTTGATATATAAATTAGTTGACGTTACATCCATATAAATAATATTATATCTTAATATAAAGTAATATTAGTATACTTATGTACTAAATATATTTTTAATATATATATATATATATATATATATATATATATATATATATATATATATATATATATATATATATATATATATATATATATATATATATATATATATATATATATATATATATATATCATTTGTATATTAATAGTAGTTGTTATAATAATATCAAAATAATATCAATAGTGGTAAAAATGATAATTATTATAATACTTATTATTACTAGTAAAAATAATAATGTTAATAATTCTATTAATGATAATAATATTTATAATAATTGTACAAATGTTAATTATAATGTTAATGATAGTAATGATAACGATACTTAATAATTTTAATAATAATAATAATGATCATACTAGTTTTAATACAATTATAGGTTTAAAATAATGATACTTTTAGTTATAATGATAATATTAATACTTTATAATAAAATTTAATACTGATCATAATCATATCAACGATATTAACAATGATAATATTAATACCTATGTTAATGATATCAATAATAATTCTATGAATTTTATTAATACCACTTTTATTAATCTTGCTAAGATAACTATAATAATACTACCTAAATGATAACCTTAACAATAATAATTACATTAATAATACTTATAAGATTAATAATAATAATAATAATAATAATAATAATAATAATAATAATAATAATAATAATAATAATAATAATAATAATAATAATAATAATCAAGATTACACCACTTAAAATTATACTACTAATAATAATAATACAAATACCTATAATTCTTATATTAATTATAATAAATGAATAATAATAATAATAACAATAATAAGAATAATAATAACAATATCAAAATTAGAAAAATGGAAACTACCTTAAGAACTCTTTAAAAAGAAAAACTGCCCCAAACAAGGATTGAACACGCGACCTCTCGCTCACCCGCTAACACGCCTCACCAATACTCCGTTTTCTGTTTATCTGTTATAATCTACCTCCTTTTAAATATAAATCGTATGTATTAATGTCTCCCTTTTTCTTCATCATCATTACCAACTTTGAATCGACCAGGAATGAAACCAAAAATACATCAGGGTAAAGAATTGGTTTTAGGATTTTTAAACACAACAGAAACGATTTATTTATGTTAATTTAAATTAATCAGTAATAACAGGGAATGAGATAAATGACAACAGCAATAACTGTTACTCGTTTCTTTTTTTTTTCTTTTTTTTTAAAATAACACGGCAAGGGGAAATCTCATATCAGTGAATTAATTAACAAAACAAATTTTTGGTTCATCAAACTAATTAGAAAACATAAATGTTTAGTGGTTGCAATATTTAGAAAATGAAAAAAAAAAAAAAAAAAAAAACACCTGTTATATATCGCGGTTCAAAATAAGAAAATTGATTATGAATTTGAGGACGTTTTAGCTCATGAATCCTACATAAAATATGTTGCAAATCTTCTATAGAAACTATTTGAATCATTAATTGATCCATAAACTCAAAAACAAATTCGAATTTCATGATGAACACTTCGGTTGACTTTTTCAATTTGAACTTTGACTCCAAAATTTAAATTCGTTACTAAAAATTGGAATTTAAAACTTTCCAGAAAGTTTACACGAAAGGTTTATGACAGAATAGCATTTATAGATTTTGAAATACAAATCGAATTCGAGATTTGACTAAAATTATTCAAGAACAGAGATATTGACTGGGTTCTTGTATATTTCTGTTTAATTTCAATTGAATTGGCCATGTTTGTGTAATTACAAAGTAATATAAACGTGGAAGGGTTGTATGAGTTATGTGATCAACGAACTAATCAATTTAAAGAGCTAAAAAAATAAACGACAGGTTTTAATCGACTGGTACAGAAATATATAAAAAAATTAAAAGTTGAAAGTGATTTTAAACAGATTTTGGATACTTATGAGATCGAATTCATTCATGTATAGTTTCTAGAGACAGAGTTAAAAATCAGCTACAGATGGATAGCTACGTGAAAATAGATTTGGATTCATTCTTTTGAATTTATATAATTATTAATAATTAAAATTATATTAATAATAATAATCTAAAAAAATATTACTGATCATAACTGCATAATGCTGTATATACGGAGTATATTTGTTTTAACGAAGTATATCTATATTTATATAAGTGTTATATTAAGTAAATTATTGATATCAATTTATTAATAACAATCCGTTAATATTATCATTTTTGATAAGATTACTAATAATATTAATAAAAATACTAATATTAATAATGATAATATTAATAATAATAACAATAATTATATTAATAATCAATAATAAAACCTATAATAATAATTATAACAATGATAATAATAATCTTATTAATGATCATATTAATTTTTTTATGTTCAATATAATATTTATATCTAATAATATCACTAATATTAATACTACTAATAACAAGTTACATGTTTCATTTTTCATATCTATATAGTATATATTATAATAATATTAATAATACAAATAATAATATAAATTTTAATATTATTAATAATAATAATGAGAGTAACAATAAGAATATTGATATATCACTATATCTAAACTTGTAATTATCTTTAATATATTAATATTACATATATCATTTAATATTTATATATGTATATAATCACATAATCAAAATATTTAATATTTATACATTTTATATATAGTATAATATACATACAACATTAATTATGTATAGATTCATATGTATATACATAGATATTTATTTTAATAGCAACATTATTATTTTGTATACTACTTTACATATTCAAATCAAATAACTAATTTGTATTCTATTGTTTCAAAATGTTATATATACATCTATATTTATATTTATAATTATATATATTTTACATACTTAACATTAATGTTTATATTATTTCATTATCTCCAATTATTAATATATATATATATATTTACATTTATATTTACATATTTATTTACACATAATTGTTCGTGAATCGTCGGGAACAGTCAAAGGTCAATTAGATATATGAAACAGTTCAAACTTTTAAGACTTAACTTTACAAACTTTACTTATCGTGTCGAGATCATATAATAATAAAGTTTAAATTTGGTCAGAAATTCCCGGGTCATCACAGTACCTACCTGTTAAAGAAATTTCGTCCCGAAATTTGAGTGAGTTGGTCATGGCTAACAATAAAAATGTTTTCATGATGAATGTGAGTCGATAAGTAGAGTTTTATCATCATTGAGTAATATGGATAAATTCAATTATTCGAAGAGCACGAATGAAGCTATCACAAAAGATCAAGATGAAGAAATGGAGATTTTTCATAACTTTTGACGTAGTCGCGATTGAATTCCGGAATTCAAGGGATATAAAGAAAATCGTCAAAATCTAAAAGATTTGATTTTTCGACGAATAAGGAAATTAAGATCTCTATAATTAAATACGGTGATCTGCCTCGATTACTCTGTTTGAGATTTCCATTATAAATTAAACTTTTTCCGTTCCATTATTCTCACCATTCCTATACTTTCTTTCTTAGTTCATACATTCAAAAGATTGTGAAAATGCTTAATCCATTTCTAATCCTTGATATTTTTCTAATTATCATTTCTGTCATCCTTCTTTTCAATCTTCCACCAGAAAAATCTGTTTACTTCTACTATTACCATGGGGTGATATTATTCTTAATTCTACTGTTTCTTTATATTGCTATTCGTATTAATATTCGTAGTTTGTAACCTTCATTTTGTTATTGGGCTTTATATTTTCTCTTATATTTTGGAGCTCTTTGCCTTTTTATTATCCTCTCGATCTCTAGTAAAGCGAGTAATGGTCCAGAATTCGTAAGTATGGAGTTTTGAATAAACCTAACGTTCTAAACGAGAAAGAACGTAATAGCACGATTTGATTTGTCAAATTACCAGAATCACTGAGAATAGAACTATCAAGAATATATTTTCTTGATAAGTTCAGAAGTTAATCAGAATGAAAAAGTTATGTAACATGACACATGATGACGTTATAATCTGTGAATCATCATGTTCCATTTAGAAACTCAGCATGACTTACTGTAATATAATCACATTGATCAAGTGTCATTATATTATAATAACTCATGCATCAGTTCCCAACATTACTTCAATAACATTCATATTTTAAGCTCGAAAGTTTATAGAATATAGAAACTAACAGTTTCTATATGATGTAACACTGATATCACGAAGAGATTAATAATTTCAGATAAGAATAGTTATAAAAATATCTTCAGAAATATGGAGGATATTTATAATGAAAGGTACGATGATATCTTAGAATTTCTAATATCTAAGGATGGTGAAGAAAATTTGTCCGCAAGAGTTTGGAGTCAGAAGCAAGGTATTCGCTAAAGATTTCATGAGAACAGAAGCTTCAGGATTCTTAATGTACAAGTTTAGTCCTTGTGATTTGTTCAGAGACTCCTTCGTAGTTTGCTCAATCAGTTTTTCAGTTTCAAACTTTTTCTGAGCTTTGCCAACATACAATTCTTTATCATCAACTTTTGGCTGTTGAGGTCGTTTACAGTTTTTACTGCTTCATTCAGCTTTTTCAACATTCCGAGTCTTGATTCGTAGACTGGGTGCTTTTCAAAATTTCAGAATGGAAGATCATAGTTCTAAGAGATAAATATTATATGGATACATATAGCTATTGATATGGAAACTTTGCGGGGCTCACAATACAGATTTGCTGATTCCCGGTAATTGGTATGGCAATTCTTGTTACAAGATGCGAATGAGTACATGATGAGACTTCAATAGATAAATATATTGATTTGTGGAAGTGACTTTCGCCAAAGAGTAGTGAAGTTGCTGGTACGTTTACTGTTAATGTGGTGGGATTTAAACATGTAAGACCCAAATATTGATTTTACATAATGTATTTATGGTGTATGATGCGTGTATGAAGTGTACGTGTTGCTTGCTCGAACGTCGAAGGAAACTGGACGTTGTCCGAAGTGACAAGGTGTGTACATATCTTTTCAACCCCAAATAAAGTTTGAGTTGAGGTTTCAAAGCCTTACCATTGGATAGAATATCTTATTACGTTTCCAACGATATTTGATTCATCAAAAACGGAGTTACGGTCGAAAAGTTATGGCCAAAACAAGTTGCTGAAACCTGTTTTGGGCTCGACCACAATTTCCAGTTATTTGGAGCGGCGCTCCACCTTCTGGCGCGGCGCGCCGATTGCTGCAGAGGCAATTTTCAGCCTTTTTAAAAGGTTTAAATGAAGGGCAATTGGGTAATTTCACTTGGGGCCGGATTTGTGAGCCATATTAGCTGGTTTGGATCAGTTTTGGGTCATTTTCACATCCATTCATCACTCTCAAACTATTTTAGAGAGAGAGAGAGAGAGATTCTAGAGAGAGATTTAGGGTTTTGGTGAAGAAGGAGGCCGAATTGATCAAAAGCTCGAGTTCTAAAGTTGTTCATTTCGTTCCTAGCTACGTTGTGGTGGTATTGGTAAGCTCAAACTCCGAATTTCATCTTTTTGATTTGATATTCAAGTTAGGGTTTGAGTTAGTTTGATGAAAAACCCTTTTAGATGATGAAATGGGTTTAGTGATGCTAGTAATTGGGTTTATTGTTAATTGTTGATGGATTTTGGGTTGGTGAACTAATTGACCATGTTTAGGACTTGAAATTGAGTTTAATCACTTAAGTTAGTGATTATGGAAGTATTGAAACCCATTTAAGGTTATTTGATTGACTAATTGCGACTTTGGGTCAAATTAGGGTTTGGTGGTGATTATGACCCATTTGGCGATTTAATGAGGTTTATAAACTTGAAATGGATTAAGTTGAAGTATAAAACCAAGTTAAATGTGTTTTGGTGTCAAAACTTGTAAATGGTGAGATTTTGACCTTATGGGTCAAAATTAGGGTTTAAGTGTCAAAATGGGTATGACACGTGTTTAACACTTGAGTTCGGGTTTAATTGGCGTATTAGGACCATTCTCACTTGTGTTAGTGATTATTGGTTAGTTTTGGGCACGGTTTGTGCTTGGAAGTGCATTTGGGTCGAAATTGCACTAAGTGACGAATTGGGTTGATTTGTAAATCCACTCTAAGTGTATTGTTGTAATTGTGATAATGGAATAGGTATTTTCCATTGGCGAGTTGCGGTTTACTTGGAAGCTTTCTTCAAGACTTCAAGGTGAGTGATAATATCCTATGTGCATATGTATGTGTAGGATGGGTGCGGGTCGGGTGAAGTGATTCTCGGCTATAGAGCTCACTTCACATATAGATGGATTTGATGGACTTTTGTATGAGTCCAATTGGCACGGTTGTGCGTTTTGGTTGACCATCCTTGACGAAGTACGCGTTCGCGTGTACATTATCACACGTGGTTGTAATGTGGTTGATATAACCCTAATGGCGAAGGGTATAATATTGAGAAGTGAATTACGTGTGTATTCGGATTCACGATGACGCGTGTGGTTTCGGTCATCTTATTGTATTGTGGAAATGAATCTCGTGTAGTTCGGATTCATGGTGACTCGTGTAGTTCGGTCATCTTATTGAGGTAGTAATCTCGTGTGGTTTCGGATTACTAAGGCTCGTGTAGTTCGGCCAACCTCGATGTTGTGAAGATAGTAATCTCGTGTGGTTTCGGATTACTAAGGCTCGTGTAGTTCGGCCAATCTTCATTGTGGTATTTGGTTCTCGGTATTGGGTTAAGGTGTTAACCTTGTTCGTTTATATTGTTATATTAATGTATTGTTGTGTTGTAGCTAACCATCCGGGTGTAGCTATTTGGCGTTGTTCACATCGTCGTTGGTGAACTTATATTGTTGTTGTATCTTTAGCTCGTTGCTTAGAGATCGTACGGTATGCTTAGTGTAGTGCCTTATATGGATGCCTCGGTATGCGGTATTTGTTATTTTGTGGCGTGTCCATTTTATACATATATATGTATGTAGTATATTATCATTCACTAAGCGTTAGCTTACCCTCTCGTTGTTGACTCTTTTTATAGATTGCATGCGGATGGTGGCTCGGGTAAGCGCGAGGATTAGAGGACTTGCATAGTTTGCGTAGAAGGCTTGCTTTTGGATTTATTAGGATTGGGTAGCGTATCCCCAATCGCCATGCTCGGCTTTGTTTTGTATTAAAAGTCGTATGGTCGAAAATTGTATTTTGGTACTTAAGGGGTAATTTAGGTCAATGTGGGCCCCGCTTCGTAAACTAAATTTTATTAATGGAACGCGCTAGTTTTTATATATTGAACATGCGGTTAAAAGCGTTTTGTCTAAATACGTCGGGAACTAGTAAAACATTTTCGCATTTAAAGACTTTCCGGACAGTCATGTTTGGCGCGCCGCGCGGCCTATATGGCGCGCCGCGCCAGGTGGCAGTTCAGCAATTTTTTTTTTATTTTGTATTTTCACGTGGTTTGTTCGCGGGTTGGTTTGGGTTGTTACAAGTGGTATCAGAGCATGGTCTAAGGGATTTAGGTGACTTGAGATAGGTGCCTAGACTTAGACTTGTGTGTGCTTAAATTGTTGCGGGACTTGTAGGATTACGGGTCAGAATGGGTTTGGTTAGTGCCTTGGCTATAGGTTGACTAACGTTTATATTAGTAATGCGGATATTATTAATATGTTGTTGTGTTGTGATAATAATTCTTGCGTGTGTTTGTACCGCGTAGAATTCTGGTTGTGTTTGTGTATATCATCGAGCGAGACGGTCGTTGTACTAACGAGTCGATGCGGCATGTGTGCGTAATAAGAACTTGCAAACCTTATTACGTGTGCAAATCGTGTCTAACAAGTGATGTACGATGAGTGTTTAGCAAGATGGGGCTGTGTCGTGCGTACGGTTTTACACGTTCGTGGACTAATCGTTTTGCATTCTTTAGAATGACGACGCGAAACGAGACCGAGGCGAATGACGCGGAGTTTAACACTAGGGTTGCGGCCGCCGTTGCGGAGCAAATGGGTGCGTTATAAGAAAGAATGGAAAGGAGGTATTCCGAACTTCAAAGTAGTGGTGAAATGGAGCGTTATCTTAAGAGCTTCATGAGGACTAAACCCCCGATCTATGACGGAAAGCCGGATCCCTTGGTAAGCACAACTTGGATTTCGGACGTCGAAGGGTGTTTCCGTACTATTGATTGCCCTCCCGAGAGAAAGACGAGACTCGCTACGAGTTTGTTGCGGGGTAGGGCAAGGGATTGGTTGGATGGTAAGATTGATCTTGTCGGTGGCGAGACGTTCATGGCTTTATCGTGGGACGACTTTAAGGAGGAATTCTTCGAGGAGTTCCGGACTTCGGCCGATTTGTGGGAATTGCGTAATGAGTTGCGAAATTTGCGACAAGGATCTATGGATTTGAGTACTCTCAAGACGACCTTTATGGCGAAGGCTCGTTTTTGTCCGGAGTATTTGGGGAATGATCGTTTGTTGATGGGAGATTTCTATCGGACCTTGAATGATGACTTGAAAAGTAAAATTAGCCGGGGTCAAGCGAAATCGTTTTCGGAATTATTCGACTTGGCTAGAGGTTTCGAGTCGTATTCACGATCGAAAAAGGGTGAACCTTCAAGTGAGCGAAGGGTCGTTTCTTATGGTGCTCCGATTAAGAAGGCTAAGGGTCCGAGTGTGAGCACGGGTGGTACGCGAACGGGTATGTCGGATTCTAGTGCGGCTAGATGTTACAATTATGGCGTGAGGGGTCACAAGTCTTGGGAATGTTTGGTACCAAAGGGTGATGGTATGGTGTGCTTCAATTGCCAAAAAGAAGGACATCATAAGTCGGAATGTCCCAAGTTAGCGGGGACGGGTGCGGCCAGGAGACGTTAAGGTACGTTTAATTTTGATAAATATGTCTTTTGATTATTTATTAAATGCCGTTTGAGTTTGAGTTGCGTGCCTTTGTTGTGCATGTTATGATATGGGTGACGTTCCTAATGGAAGTACCCTATGTTGATGATTGATTGACGGGCGAAGGGCGTAAGACTTGGTGCAACCAAGCATTCCTTAGTATTTGGGAAACGTTTCTACCAAGCCACGGAAATGGTTTTGATGTTTGGTTGTTAAGCGCGTGTTCGCTTTGATGTTGAAGTGACGAATCATGAGGTTCGTCGGTTGGTTGGAACCCTTGAGATCGAGTGTTTTAAATCTCGATGTGTGTTGGTAATGGAGTCTTTATGACGCGACATTAGGTGCCTCTTTTATACCTACTAGCGTGGTGTTCGACTCCGATTGTGTTGCGGTACACTTTTCGTACAAAGTGTTTAAGGGTTGGTTAAAATCCTTCGTGTGCTCAAGGTTGGAGCAAGATGTGGTAATGGGTCGTGTGAGCCCAATAGTTGGTAAAGTCTACCTGTGGTAGCATTGTGCGGTTGTACGAGTTGTGGATATGGAACGTGGTTCTAAGTGGGGGAGTTACACTCCCGCACGAGGAAGTTTTAGTGTGAGATTTCGGATGATGCTATTGGTAGATCCGGAAAATGTTGTCGAGACCTGGTTGGGTCGATTTGTGGTAGAGTACAATTTTGGATAAATTGTACTTATGGTTTGGATTTGAATCATCACCGAGGTGGTAACGTGGTAAATCTCGTTGAGAGATAATGGACGTGTTTGGCGAGCAAGGTGAAATCCTCCGGTTAAGGGAGGTGTGTGTCGGGTTCTCTTGTGGAGAATTATTGTTTGGTACCTATGTTTGGTATAGGTGGTTCTTGCTCGATTATGGTATGGTTGTTTGATGAAGCATGATCTTTAGGGTCCGCTGACTTCATCATGGGAATACGTGATTGGTGGAGCATGACTTTCGGGGTCCACTGACTTCATCATGAGCGTGGTGTTATATCGGTGAAGCATGATCTTCGGGTCCGCTGACTTCATCCGGTGTTGAGATTGGTGGAGTATGACCTTCGGGGTCCGCTGACTTCATCAAGGGAGTAGTGTTATGTCGGTATGGTGTAACACTATCGGGAAATGCGAGTACCAGTGGGAAATGCGAGTACCATTCCTATGTTGAGATTGTGAATCGCGTGTGGTTTCGGATTCACGATGACGCGTGTGGTTTCGGTCATCTTAACTAAATGAATCTCGTGTAGTTCGGATTCATGGTGACTCGTGTAGTTCGGTCATCTTATTGAGGTAGTAATCTCGTGTGGTTTCGGATTACTAAGGCTCGTGTAGTTCGGCCAACCTCGATGTTGTGGAAGTGAATCTCGTGTAGTTCGGATTCACAAATGACTCGTGTGGTTTCGGTCATTGTATTGTGGAAGTGAATCTCGTGTAGTTCAGATTCACAAATGACTCGTGTGGTTTCGGTCATTGTATTGAGGAGTGAGTCTCGTGTAGTTCGGATTCACAAATGACTCGTGTAGTTCGGTCATTCCTCCGGGATAGTGACTCTCGTGTAGTTCGGATTCACTATGGCGCGTGTAGTTCGGCCATTCCCGATTGTTGTTGTGGTGAAGGTAGTGAGTCGCGTGTAGTTCGAATTCACTAGGGCGCGTGTGTTTTTGGCCAGCCTTCGTGTCGTGTGATCTATTGGTTGTTTGATACACCAATGGTAGGGTCGTGAGGACCATGTTGTGGGATTAGTGAGGCGATAGCCGTGTTTCGCTCACATGTTTGTTACGGGTGTGACGATGGTTGATTTCGTACACCTTGGGTTTTGCGTTTCCATAGTCATTTTGGGCGCTATCGGTTCTAGCCGTTGGATTATGATGTTACGGTAGTTGTGTATTGGTCGTATGGCGCACTACAAGGGATGTTTAGTGATTGGTGTAATTCGTAAGGGTTCGTTTGGTTCGGTCTTCATCGTTTCGGGTTGTTGACCTTAGGTCGATATTTGGTTATTTTTAGCATTGTACTTGGAAAGGGTACACTATAGGGTTGATATCTCGGTACGAGATCGGTTGAGTTTTCCTGATGAATGGGGGATTGAGCAGGTTTTAGTGCTCGGATTTTAGTTTCGATAAAATTGCGGTTGACGATTTTAGTTGTTAAAGGCGATTCATTGGGAAGAATTGCTTAGAAAAGTCGGATTGGGACTTATAATTGAGGACCGTTGAGTAGTTCCGAATTGGTTAAGTGGAAAAGATCACGAGGACGTGATCGAGTTTAAGTGGGGGAGAGTTGTAAGACCCAAATATTGATTTTACATAATGTATTTATGTTGTATGATGCGTGTATGAAGTGTACGTGTTGCTTGCTCGAACGTCGAAGGAAACTGGACGTTGTCCGAAGTGACAAGGTGTGTACGTATCTTTTCAACCTCAAATAAAGTTTGAGTTGAGGTTTCAAAGCCTTACCATTGGATAGAATATCTTATTACGTTTCCAACGATATTTGATTCATCAAAAACGGAGTTACGGTCGAAAAGTTATGGCCAAAACAAGTTGCTGAAACCTGTTTTGGGCTCGACCACAATTTCCAGTTATTTGGAGCGGCGCTCCACCTTCTGGCGCGGCGCGCCGATTGCTGCAGAGGCAATTTTCAGCCTTTTTAAAAGGTTTAAATGAAGGGCAATTGGGTAATTTCACTTGGGGCCGGATTTGTGAGCCATATTAGCTGGTTTGGATCAGTTTTGGATCATTTTCACATCCATTCATCACTCTCAAACTATTTTAGAGAGAGAGAGAGATTCTAGAGAGAGATTTAGGGTTTTGGTGAAGAAGGAGGCCGAATTGATCAAAAGCTCGAGTTCTAAAGTTGTTCCTTTCGTTCCTAGCTACGTTGTGGTGGTATTGGTAAGCTCAAACTCCGAATTTCATCTATTTGATTTGATATTCAAGTTAGGGTTTGAGTTAGTTTGATGAAAAACCCTTTTAGATGATGAAATGGGTTTAGTGATGCTAGTAATTGGGTTTATTGTTAATTGTTGGTGGATTTTGGGTTGGTGAACTAATTGACCATGTTTAGGACTTGAAATTGAGTTTAATCACTTAAGTTAGTGATTATGGAAGTATTGAAACCCATTTAAGGTTATTTGGTTGACTAATTGTGACTTTGGGTCAAATTAGGGTTTGGTGGTGATTATGACCCATTTGGCGATTTAATGAGGTTTATAAACTTGAAATGGATTAAGTTGAAGTATAAAACCAAGTTAAATGTGTTTTGGTGTCAAAACTTGTAAATGGTGAGATTTTGACCTTATGGGTCAAAATTAGGGTTTAAGTGTCAAAATGGGTATGACACGTGTTTAACACTTGAGTTCGGGTTTAATTGGCGTATTAGGACCATTCTCACTTGTGTTAGTGATTATTGGTTAGTTTTGGGCACGGTTTGTGCTTGGAAGTGCATTTGGGTCGAAATTGCACTAAGTGACGAATTGGGTTGATTTGTAAATCCACTCTAAGTGTATTGTTGTAATTGTGATAATGGAATAGGTATTTTCCATTGGCGAGTTGCGGTTTACTTGGAAGCTTTCTTCAAGACTTCAAGGTGAGTGATAATATCCTATGTGAATATGTATGTGTAGGATGGGTGCGGGTCGGGTGAAGTGATTCTCGGTTATAGAGCTCACTTCACATATAGATGGATTTGATGGACTTTTGTATGAGTCCAATTGGCACAGTTGTGCGTTTTGGTTGACCATCTTTGACGAAGTACGCGTTCGCGTGTACATTATCACACGTAGTTGTGATGTGGTTGATATAACCCCAATGGCGAAGGGTATAATATTGAGAAGTGAATCGCGTGTGTATTCGAATTCACGATGACGCGTGTGGTTTCGGTCATCTTATTGTATTGTGGAAATGAATCTCGTGTAGTTCGGATTCATGGTGACTCGTGTAGTTCGGTCATCTTATTGAGGTAGTAATCTCGTGTGGTTTCGAATTACTAAGGCTCGTGTAGTTCGGCCAACCTCGATGTTGTGAAGATAGTAATCTCGTGTTGTTTCGGATTACTAAGGCTCGTGTAGTTCGGCCAATCTTCATTGTGGTATTTGGTTCTCGGTATTGGGTTAAGGTGTTAACCTTGTTCGTTTATATTGTTATATTAATGTATTGTTGTGTTGTAGCTAACCATCCGGGTGTAGCTATTTGGCGTTGTTCACATCGTCGTTGGTGAACTTATATTGTTGTTGTATCTTTAGCTCGTTGCTTAGAGATCGTACGGTATGCTTAGTGTAGTGCCTTATATGGATGCCTCGGTATGCGGTATTTGTTATTTTGTGGCGTGTCCATTTTATACATATATATGTATGTAGTATATTATCATTCACTAAGCGTTAGCTTACCCTCTCGTTGTTGACTCTTTTTATAGATTGCATGCGGATGGTGGCTCGGGTAAGCGCGAGGATTAGAGGACTTGCATAGTTTGCGTAGAAGGCTTGCTTTTGGATTTATTAGGATTGGGTAGCGTATCCCCAATCGCCATGCTCGGCTTTGTTTTGTATTAAAAGTCGTATGGTCGAAAATTGTATTTTGGTACTTAAGGGGTAATTTGGGTCAATGTGGGCCCCGCTTCGTAAACTAAATTTTATTAATGGAACGCGCTAGTTTTTATATATTGAACATGCGGTTAAAAGCGTTTTGTCTAAATACGTCGGGAACTAGTCAAACATTTTCGCATTTAAAGACTTTCCGGACAGTCAGGTTTGGCGCGCCGCGCGGCCTATATGGCGCGCCGCGCGGCCTATATGGCGCGCCGCGCCAGGTGGCATTTCAGCAAAAAAAATTTTATTTTGTATTTTCACGTGGTTTGTTCGCTGGTTGGTTTGGGTTGTTACAAAACAGTTCCCCGGTAACGAAGGCGAAAAGACAACGTATATATCAAGGTTATAATAAGGTTGTTTCGAACGAAAAGTCGAAGTTGACTTGCTGGAGCTGTGACAAAACTGACTATTGTGAAAAAGAGTTGCAAAGTTATTTTCGGTAATAACAACGCCAAAGAAGTTAGCACTGATACGTGTGAAACGTTTACTCAAGTTCCGAATGTTTTCAGGTGCATAACTATATGCATGATGTTTCCTTCCGTAGATGAAGTGTGGTTGGTTCATCCTCTCGATTAAGGTGTTTTCAAGAATCATGAAAGGTTTGAACGCAGATTGTAATCGTCAAGATACAAATGAGGTTTAAGATGAGATCAAGTGACAAACTTGAAGAAATGATTAGTTTCATATGTTATAATCAATATTTTAATTCATTTTAATTATCCAATGTCATTAGTCCACAGTCGATAGTCCACAGTTAACAGTCCAATAATTCATATATTATTTAATATTGATGTGCAGCGAGGTGTACGTGAAATAGTTATTATTTTTATTACGGAAAACGTTACAAATTTACACAAGTTTTATTATTTATTTATAGAATAGATATACCTAAACCTTGCTACAACACTTATAGGCAGTGTACCTAATCGTAGAGTAATGTAGTTTTTAGTAAGTCCGGTTCGTTCTACAGGGAGCTGGTGATTGCATACTATATTTTTAACAACTATATTTATATAAAATATATATAATTATAAGTAGTAATATTATAAAAGGGGGTTTTTACCGTTTAATGACCGGTTTGTCGATTTTAAGTTTTAAGAGTAAATATAAATGACAATAATTAAAATGCGATAATTAAAATGACAGTAAATAAAATTGCGAGTAAATGAAAGTACGATGAGAAATACAATAAAACAATTATGCTTATTTAAACTTCCGTAATCATGATGTTTGACATTTTGATTTTAATTAATTATCCTGGGTTAATTGTCCTTTGTCCTGGATTATTTGAAACCTATCTGGTTTTTGCCCATAATAGTCCATCGGTCATAATTATAAAATGTTCGGCAAATTTAACCTTATACTCGAAGTCAAATATTCCAACTAATTAGGGATTCGAACTGTAACAAGGTCTTAATACTTTGTTTAATGAATACACCAGGTTATCGACTGTGTGTAATCCAAGGTTTTAATATTTTGTTAACAATTACACCAATTACCCTTGAATGTAATCCACCCCTGTTTTAATGAGTCCATTGACTATTAATCCATCCCCGTGTCCGGTCAAATGAACAATTATTAATATTTATAAATATCCCGCTCATCATATCTGATCGAACGTAAGTGGATATTTATAGCTACGTCAAATTGTAAATCTCTATATTAATTTAATGAGGTATCATTTAGTTAATATAAAGCCCATTAATAGCCCATAGTCTAATTTCCACAAGTGTCGGTCTTTTCTCCAAACACTAATTATGGTACAAAGTCCAATAACCCCGTCTTTAATATTTAGTCTAACATCACGATTACTTCGGCTCAAATAAGCATAATAATAACTTAGTTACGAGACATTAATTTAAAAAGGAGAACATAACTTACATTGAGTATTTATCACGTAGCTTTATACAGACAGAACTTTGACTTTAAAACCCGTAACATAACCTTTACATAACCCAAACTAACTAATATAAAACTACCCTATACTATATATATATATATATATATATATATATATATATATATATATATATATATATATATATATATATATATATATATATATTATAAATTAAACAGAGGGAGTAATATATATTGTGGTGTTTTTTTTTTTTGGCCAAACTCGTTGCTTATTTATAGATGTGGCCAGGATTTTTGAAATGTCCCGTTCTTATTGATTAAAAACGTTCCATATTAATTGATTTCGTTGCGAGGTTTTGACCTCTATATGAGACGTTTTTCAAAGACTGCATTCATTTTTAAAACAAACCATAACCTTTATTTCATAAATAAAGGTTTAAAAAGCTTTACGTAGATTATCAAATAATGATAATCTAAAATATCCTGTTTACACACGATCATTACATAATGGTTTACAATACAAATATGTTACATCGAAATCAGTTTCTTGAATGCAGTTTTTACACAATACCATACAAACATGGACTCCAAATCTTGTCCTTATTTTAGTATGCAACAGCGGAAGCTCTTAGGATTCACCTGAGAATAAACATGCTTTAAACGTCAACAAAAATGTTGGTGAGTTATAGGTTTAACCTATATATATCAAATCGTAACAATAGACCACAAGATTTCATATTTCAATACACATCCCATACATAGAGATAAAAATCATTCATATGGTGAACACCTGGTAACCGACATTAACAAGATGCATATATAAGAATATCCCCATCATTCTGGGATACCCTTCGGATATGATATAAATTTCGAAGTACTAAAGCATCCGGTACTTTGGATGGGGTTTGTTAGGCCCAATAGATCTATCTTTAGGATTCGCGTCAATTAGGGTGTCTGTTCCCTAATTCTTAGATTACCAGACTTAATAAAAAGGGGCATATTCGATTTCGATAATTCAACCATAGAATGTAGTTTCACGTACTTGTGTCTATTTTGTAAATCATTTATAAAACCTGCATGTATTCTCATCCCAAAAATATTAGATTTTAAAAGTGGGACTATAACTCACTTTCACAGATTTTTACTTCGTCGGAAAGTAAGATTTGGCCACTGGTTGATTCACGAACCTATAAAAATATATACATATATATCAAAGTATGTTCAAAATATATTTATAACACTTTTAATATATTTTGATGTTTTAAGTTTATTAAGTCAGTTGTCCTCGTTAGTAACCTACAACTAGTTGTCCACAGTTAGATGTACAGAAATAAATCGATAAATATTATCTTGAATCAATCCACGACCCAGTGTATACTTATCTCAGTATTGATCACAACTCAAACTATATATATTTTGGAATCAACCTCAACCCTGTATAGCTAACTCCAACATTCACATATAGAGTGTCTATGGTTGTTCCGAAATATATATAGATGTGTCGACATGATAGGTCGAAACATTGTATACGTGTCTATGGTATCTCAAGATTACATAATATACAATACAAGTTGATTAAGTTATGGTTGGAATAGATTTGTTACCAATTTTCACGTAGCTAAAATGAGAAAAATTATCCAATCTTGTTTTACCCATAACTTCTTCATTTTAAATCCGTTTTGAGTGAATCAAATTGCTATGGTTTCATATTGAACTCTATTTTATGAATCTAAACAGAAAAAGTATAGGTTTATAGTCGAAAAAATAAGTTACAAGTCATTTTTGTAAAGGTAGTCATTTCAGTCGAAAGAACGACGTCTAGATGACCATTTTAGAAAACATACTTCCACTATGAGTTTAACCATAATTTTTGGATATAGTTTCATGTTCATAATAAAAATCATTTTCCCAGAATAACAATTTTAAATCAAAGTTTATCATAGTTTTTAATTAACTAACCCAAAACAGCCCGCGGTGTTACTACGACGGCGTAAATCCGGTTTTACGGTGTTTTTCGTGTTTCCAGGTTTTAAATTATTAAGTTAGCATATCATATAGATATAGAACATGTGTTTAGTTGATTTTAAAAGTCAAGTTAGAAGGATTAACTTTTATTTGCGAACAAGTTTAGAATTAACTAAACTATGTTCTCGTGATTACAAGTATAAACCTTCGAATAAGATAGCTTTATATGTATGAATCGAATGATATTATGAACATCATTACTACCTCAAGTTCCTTGGATAAACCTACTGGAAATTAGAAAAATAGATCTAGCTTCAAAGGATCCTTGGATGGCTTGAAAGTTCTTGAAGCAGAATCATGACACGAAAACAATTTCAAGTAAGATTTCCACTCGAAATAAGATTGTTATAGTTATAGAAATTGAATTAAAGTTTGAATATGATTATTACCTTGTATTATAAAGATAACCTACTGTAAGTAACAAAGGTTTCTTGATCTTGGATGATTACTTGGAATGGATTTAAAAAACTTGGAAGTAAACTTGCAATCTTGGAAGTATTCTTGATTTTATGAAACTAGAACTTTTGGAATTTATGAAGAACACTTAGAACTTGAAGATAGAACTTGAGAGAGACCAATTAGATGAAGAAAATTAAAGAATGAAAGTTTTTGTAGGTGTTTTTGGTCGTTGGTGTATGGATTAGATATAAAGGATATGTAATTTTGTTTTCATGTAAATAAGTCATGAATGATTACTCATATTTTTGTAATTTTATGAGATATTTCATGCTAGTTGCCAAATGATGGTTCCCACATTTGTTAGGTGACTCACATGGGCTGCTAAGAGCTGATCATTGGAGTGTATATACCAATAGTACATACATCTAAAAGCTGTGTATTGTACGAGTACGAATACGGGTGCATACGAGCAGAATTGTTGATGAAACTGAACGAGGATGTAATTGTAAGCATTTTTGTTAAGTAGAAGTATTTTGATAAGTGTCTTGAAGTCTTTAAAAAGTTTATGAATACATATTAAAACACTACATGTATATACATTTTAACTGAGTCGTTAAGTCATCGTTAGTCGTTACATGTAAATGTTGTTTTGAAACCTTTAGGTTAACGATCTTGTTGAATGTTGTTAACCCATTATTTATTATAACAAATGAGATGTTAAATTGTTATATTATCATGATATTATGATATATAATATATCTTAGTATGATATATATACAGTTAAATGTCGTTACAACGATAATCGTTACATATATGTCTCGTTTCGAAATCATTAAGTTAGTAGTCTTATTTTTACATATGTATTTCATTGTTAATACACTTAATAATATATTTACTTATCATTTAACATAATTAACCAAGTGTATCAATATCTTAATATGATTCATAAGTACCTAGTAAGACATTGTTATAACGATAATCGTTATATACATCGTTTTCGAGTTTCTTAAATTAATAGTCTCATTTTTATGTATATAACTCATTGTTAAAATACCTAATGAGATACATACTTATAATAAAATCATGGTAACTATATATATAACCATATATATGTCATCGTATAGTTTTTACAAGTTTTAACGTTCGTGAATCACCGGTCAACTTGGGTGGTCAATTGTCTATATGAAACCTATTTCAATTAATCAAGTCTTAACAAGTTTGATTGCTTAACATGTTGGAAACACTTAATCATGTAAATAACAATTTCATTTAATATATATATAAACATGGAAAAGTTCGGGTCACTACAGTACCTACCCGTTACATAAATTTCGTCCCGAAATTTTAAGTAGTTGGAGGTGTTGAAGTATCTTCTGGAAATAAATGCGGGTATTTCTTCTTCATCTGATCTTCACGCTCCCAGGTGAACTCGGGTCCTCTACGAGCATTCCATCGAACCTTAACAATTGGTATCTTGTTTTGTTTAAGTCTCTTAACCTCACGATCCATTATTTCGACGGGTTCTTCAATGAATTGAAGTTTTTCATTGATTTGGATTTCGTCCAATGGAATAGTGAGATCTTCTTTAGCAAAATATTTCTTCAAATTTGAGACGTGGAAAGTGTTATGTACAGCCGCGAGTTGTTGAGGTAGCTCCAGTTGGTAAGCTACTGGTCCGACACGATCTATAATCTTGAATGGTCCAATGTACCTTGGATTTAGTTTCCCCCGTTTACCAAATCGAACAATGCCTTTCCAAGGTGAAACCATAAGCATGACCATTTCTCCAATTTCAAACTCTATATCTTTTCTTTTACTGTCCGCGTAGTTCTTTTGTCGACTCTGGGCGGTTTTCAATCTTTTTTGAATTTGGATGATTTTCTTGGTAGTTTCTTGTATTATCTTCGGACCCGTAATCTGTCTATCCCCCACTTCACTCCAACAAATCAGAGACCTGCACTTTCTACCATAAAGTGCTTCAAACGGCGCCATCTCAATGCTTGAATGGTAGCTGTTGTTGTAGGAAAATTCTGCTAACGGTAGATGTCGATCCCAACTGTTTCCGAAATCAATAACACAAGCTCGTAGCATGTCTTCAAGCGTTTGTATCGTCCTTTCGCTCTGCCCATCAATTTGTGGATGATAGGTAGTACTCATGTCTAGACGAGTTCCCAATGCTTGCTGTAATGTCTGCCAGAATCTTGAAATAAATCTGCCATCCCTATCAGAGATAATAGAGATTGGTATTCCATGTATGGAGACGACTTCCTTCGAATACAGTCGTGCTAACTTCTCCATCTTGTCATCTTCTCTTATTGGCAGGAAGTGTGCTGACTTGGTGAGACGATCAACTATTACCCAAATAGTATCATAACCACTTGCAGTCCTTGGCAATTTAGTAATGAAATCCATGGTAATGTTTTCCCATTTCCATTCCGGGATTTCAGGTGGTTGTAGTAGACCTGATGGTTTCTGATGTTCAGCTTTGACCTTAGAACACGTCAAACATTCTCCTACATATTTAGCAATATCGGCTTTCATACCTGGCCACCAAAAATGTTTCTTAAGATCCTTGTACATCTTCCCCGTTCCAGGATGTATTGAGTATCTGGTTTTATGAGCTTCTTTAAGTACCATTTCTCTCATATCTCCAAATTTTGGTACCCAAATTCTTTCAGCCCTATACCGGGTTCCGTCTTCCCGAATATTAAGATGCTTCTTCGATCCTTTGGGTATTTCATCCTTTAAATTTCCCTCTTTTAAAACTCCTTGTTGCGCCTCCTTTATTTGAGTAGTAAGGTTAGTGTGAATCATTATATTCAAAGATTTTACTCGAATGGGTTCTCTGTCCTTTCTGCTCAAGGTGTCAGCTACCACATTTGCCTTCCCCGGGTGGTAACGAATCTCAAAGTCGTAATCATTCAACAATTCAATCCACCTACGCTGCCTCATATTCAGTTGTTTCTGATTAAATATGTGTTGAAGACTTTTGTGGTCGGTATATATAATACTTTTGACCCCATATAAGTAGTGCCTCCAAGTCTTTAATGCAAAAACAACCGCGCCTAATTCCAAATCATGCGTCGTATAATTTTGTTCGTGAATCTTCAATTGTCTAGACGCATAAGCAATCACCTTCGTTCGTTGCATTAATACACAACCGAGGCCTTGCTTTGATGCGTCACAATAAATCACAAAATCATCATTCCCTTCAGGCAATGACAATATAGGTGCCGTAGTTAGCTTTTTCTTCAATAACTGAAACGCTTTCTCTTGTTCATCCTTCCATTCAAATTTCTTCCTTTTATGCGTTAATGCAGTCAAGGGTTTTGCTATTATGGAAAAGTCTTGGACGAACCTTTTGTAGTAACCAGCTAGTCCTAAAAACTGGCATATGTGTTTCGGAGTTTCCCACTTTTAAACAGTTTCTATCTTTGCCGGATCCACCTTAATTCCTTCTTTGTTCACTATGTGACCGAGGAATTGAACTTCTTCCAACCAAAATGCACACTTTGAAAACTTAGCGTACAATTTTTCTTTCCTCAATACTTCTAGCACTTTTCTCAAATGTTCTTTGTGCTCTTAATCATTCTTTGAGTAAATAAGTATGTCATCGATGAAAACAATGACAAACTTGTCAAGATATGGCCCACACACTCGGTTCATAAGGTCCTTGAACACAGCTGGTGCGTTAGTCAATCCAAACGGCATAACCATAAACTCGTAATGACCATAACGCGTCCTAAAAGCAGTTTTTGGAATATCATCCTCCTTTACTCGCATTTGATGATATCCAGAATGTAAATCGATCTTCAAATAAACAGACGAGCCTTGTAGTTGATCAAATAAGTCGTCAATTCTCGGCAGTGGATAACGGTTTTTGATGGTAAGTTTGTTCAACTCTCGGTAGTCGATACACAACCTGAATGTACCATCTTTCTTCTTGACAAACAAAACAGGAGCTCCCCACGGTGATGTGCCTGGTCGAATGAAACCACGTTCTAATAGTTCTTGCAGTTGGCTTTGCAGTTCTTTCATCTTGCTGGGTGCGAGTCTATAAGGAGCACGAGTTATTGGTGCAGCTCCTTGTACAAGATCTATTTTAAATTCAACAGATCGATGTGGAGGTAGTCCCGGTAATTCTTTCGGAAATACATCGGGAAATTCTTTTGCGACGGGAACATCATTGATGCTCTTTTCTTCAGTTTGTACTTTCTCGACATGTGCTAGAATAGCATAGCAACCTTTTCTTATTAGTTTTTGTGCCTTCAAATTACTAATAAGATGTAGCTTCATGTTGCCCTTTTCTCCGTACACCATTAAGGGTTCTCCTTCTTCTCGTACAATACGAATTGCATTTTTATAACATACGATCTCTGCTTTCACCTTCTTCAGCCAGTCCATGCCAACTATTACATCAAAACTCCCTAACTCTACTGGTATCAAATCAATCTTAAATATTTCGCTACCCAGTTTAATTTCTCGATTCCGGCATATATTATCTGCTGAAATTAATTTACCGTTTGCTAATTCGAGTAAAAATTTACTATCCAACGGCGACAATGGACAACTTAATTTAGCACAAAAATCTCTACTCATATAGCTTCTATCCGCACCCGAATCAAATAAAACGTAAGCAGATTTATTGTCAATAAGAAACGTACCCGTAACAAGCTCCGGGTCTTCCTGTGCCTCTGCCGCATTAATATTGAAAACTCTTCCGCGGCCTTGTCCATTCGTGTTCTCCTGGTTCGGGAAATTTCTAATAATTTGGCCCGGTTTTCCACATTTATAACAAACTACATTGGCATAACTTGCTCCGACACTACTTGCTCCGCCATTAATCATTCCGACACCATTTGTTCCTTTCGTTCTGTTAACCCCTGGTCCGTAGACCTCACACTTCGCCGCGCCATGACCATTTCTTTTACACTTGTTGCAAAATTTGGTGCAGAACCCCGAGTGATACTTTTCACACCTTTGGCATAGCTGCTTCTGATTGTTGTTGTTGTTGTTGCAGTTGTTATTGTTGTTGGTATGATTGTTGTAGTTACTGTTGTTGTTGTTGTTGTTGTTGTTGTTGTTGTTGTTGCTGTTGTTGTTGTTGTTGTTGTTGTTGTTGTTGTTGTTGTTGTTGTTGTTGTTGTTGTTGTTGTTGTTGTTGTTGTTGTTGTTGTTGTTGTTGTTGTTGTTGTTGTTGTTGTTATTGTTGTTGTTGTTGTTGTTGTTGTTGTTGTTGTTGTTGTTGTTGTTGTTATTGGGCCATTTGTTGTAATTGCGATTGATGTTGCGATTGTTGGGATAATTGTTGCGATTATTATTGTAATTGCTGTTGTTGTTGTATTGGTGATTCTTATCACCGTTTTCCTCTCACTTTCTTTTGACTTGCTTCACATTGGCCTCTTCAGCCGTCTGTTCTTTAATTCTTTCCTCAATCTGGTTCACTAGTTTGTGAGCCATTCTACATGCCTGTTGTATGGAGGCGGGCTCGTGTGAACTTATATCTTCTTGGATTCTTTCCGGTAATCCTTTCACAAATGAGTCGATCTTCTCTTCCTCATCTTCGAACGCTCCCAGACACAATAGGCACAATTCTGTGAATCGTCTTTCGTACGTGGTAATATCAAATCCTTGGGTTCGTAACCCTCTAAGTTCTGTCTTGAGTTTATTGACCTCAGTTCTGGGACGGTACTTCTCGTTCATCAAGTGCTTGAATGCTAACCATGGTAGTGCGTACGCATCATCTTGTCCCACTTGCTCTAGATAGGTATTCCACCATGTTAACGCAGAACCTGTGAAGGTATGTGTAGCGTACTTCACTTTGTCCTCTTCAGTACACTTACTTATGGCAAACACCGATTCGACCTTCTCGGTCCACCGTTTCAATCCGATCGGTCCTTCGGTTCCATCAAATTCCAAAGGTTTGCAGGCAGTGAATTCTTTGTAGGTGCATCCTACACAATTTCCTGTACTGCTAGATCCAAGGTTATTGTTGGTATGTAGCGCAGCCTGTACTTCGGCTATGTTTGAAGCTAGAAAAGTACGGAATTCCTCTTCATTCATATTCACGGTGTGTCGAGTAGTCGGTGCCATTTCCTTCAAAATAGTCAAATGAAACAAGTTAATCATACAGAATATTAAGAGTAGTTAATAGTATTTCGTAGCATAATATGAACTCATTTATAAAAGCTTTTTCTTCATATTAGCATTTTATAAGTTTAAATTCGGGTAGTACCTACCCGTTAAGTTCATACTTAGTAGCTAATATACAATTCAACTACTACAATTCTATATGAAAAACTGATTATAATAATATTTCGCGTTCAAACTTTTATACAATATTTTACAAACTTACAATACCGCTTATTTTACATAAAGCATGAAATATAGCACACAATAACTTTGATACAAGATAGTTGTGAAGATAATTCTAGCTAGTACACAAGTCGTTCAGCAAAGGCAATAAAGACACGTAATTCATACGTCCAGAAACAAGTCATGCATTCTGGTTTTACTAGGACTACTTCCCATCCTTGGTCTTGTGGAACATAACCGTTATGGCAGTTGATAAGACAGCGTGTTGTAACGTCGTCAAAGGGACGAGGGTTACGTAATGACCAAAAGTCTCGTAATAACCTAAAAACCTCATTTCTTACCCCAATTACCGACTCCGTCACTTGTGGGAACGTTTTGTTTAATAGTTGTAGCCCGATGTTCTTTTTCTCACTTTGGTGAGAAGCGAACATTACTAACCCGTAAGCATAGCATGCTTCTTTATGTTGCATGTTAGCCGCTTTTCTAAATCATGAAGTCCTATATTCGGATACATTGAGTCAAAATAATTTCTTAACCCGTTGCGTAAAATAGCATTTGGGTTCCCCGCAATATATGCGTCAAAGTAAACACATCGTAACTTATGGGTTTCCCAATGTGATATCCCCCATCTTTCAAACGAAAGCCTTTTATAAACCAAGGCATTCTTGGAACGTTCTTCGAATGTCTTACAAACTGATTTTGCCATAAATAGTTGTGCCGAGGAATTCTGACCGACTCTAGACAAGATTTCATCAATCATGTCTCCGGGTAAGTCTTCTAAAATATTGGGTTGTCTATCCATTTTGTGTTTTTATACTGTAAAATAGACAAGAGTTAGATTCATAAAAGGTACTTATTAATACAAGCAATTTTTACATATATCGTAAAGCATAAGCACACTATATTACATATATTACACCGTACAAATACAACTATCTTATTCCGACTCACTCGTTTCTTCTTTTTCGAACTTGGTTCTTTTTGCTAAGTTTTTAGGGATATATAATGTTCCCCTAATACGAGCTGTCATTTTCCACAACGGTTTAGAAAAACCTGGTGGTTTAGAGGTTCCCGGGTCATTGTTACAACTTAAGGGCTTCGGGGGTTGACGGTACATATAAAGTTCATCGGGGTTGGAATTAGATTTCTCTATTTTTATGCCCTTTCCCTTATTATTTTCTTTTGCCTTTTTAAATTCAGTTGGGGTAATTTCTATAACATCATCGGAATTCTCGTCGGAATCCGATTCATCGGAGAATTGGTAATCCTCCCAATATTTTGCTTCCTTGGCGGAAACACCATTGACCATAATTAACCTTGGTCGGTTGGTTGAGGATTTTCTTTTACTTAACCGTTTTATTATTTCCCCCACCGGTTCTATTTCCTCCTCCGGTTCCTCCTCTTCCGGTTCTGATTCTTCTTCCGGTTCTGATTCTTCTTCCGGTTCTTCTTCGGGAACTTGTGAATCAATCCAATATATATTAGACTCTTCGTTATTATTAGGTGAGTCAATGAGATTTGTGCTAGAGGTAGACATCTATCACATAATATCAAACATGTTAAGAGATTAATATATCACATAATATATACATGTTAATAATATATAGTTTCCAACAAAAATGTTAAGCAATCATTTTTAAAGAAAACACGGTCGAAGTCTAGACTCACTAATGCATCCTAACAAACTCGATAAGACACACTAATGCAAATTTTCTGGTTCTCTAAGACCAACGCTCTGATACCAACTGAAATGTCCCGTTCTTATTGATTAAAAACGTTCCATATTAATTGATTTCGTTGCGAGGTTTTGACCTCTATATGAGACGTTTTTCAAAGACTGCATTCATTTTTAAAACAAACCATAACCTTTATTTTATAAATAAAGGTTTAAAAAGCTTTACGTAGATTATCAAATAATGATAATCTAAAATATCCTGTTTACACACGACCATTACATAATGGTTTACAATACAAATATGTTACATCGAAATCAGTTTCTTGAATGCAGTTTTTACACAATATCATACAAACATGGACTCCAAATCTTGTCCTTATTTTAGTATGCAACAGCGGAAGCTCTTAGTATTCACCTGGTAATCGACATTAACAAGATGCATATATAAGAATATCCCCATCATTCCGGGACACCCTTCGGATATGATATAAATTTCGAAGTACTAAAGCATCCGGTACTTTGGATGGGGTTTGTTAGGCCCAATAGATCTATCTTTAGGATTCGCGTCAATTAGGGTGTCTGTTCCCTAATTCTTAGATTACCATACTTAATAAAAAGGGGCATATTCGATTTCAATAATTCAACCATAGAATGTAGTTTCACGTACTTGTGTCTATTTTGTAAATCATTTATAAAACCTGCATGTATTCTCATCCCAAAAATATTAGATTTTAAAAGTAGGACTGTAACTCACTTTCACATATTTTTACTTCGTCGGGAAGTAAGATTTAGCCACTGGTTGATTCACGAACCTATAACAATATATACATATATATCAAAGTATGTTCAAAATATATTTATAACACTTTTAATATATTTTGATGTTTTAAGTTTATTAAGTCAGCTGTCCTCGTTAGTAACCTACAAATAGTTGTCCACAGTTAGATGTACAGAAATAAATCGATAAATATTATCTTGAATCAATCCACGACCCAGTGTATACGTATCTCAGTATTGATCACAACTCAAACTATATATATTTTGGAATCAACCTCAACCCTGTATAGCAAACTCCAACATTCACATATAGAGTGTCTATGGTTTTTCCGAAATATATATAGATGTGTCGACATGATAGGTCGAAACATTGTATACGTGTCTATGGTATCTCAAGATTACATAATATACAATACAAGTTGATTAAGTTATGGTTGGAATAGATTTTGTTACCAATTTTCACGTAGCTAAAATGAGAAAAATTATCCAATCTTGTTTTACCCATAACTTCTTCATTTTAAATCCGTTTTGAGTGAATAAAATTGCTATGGTTTCATATTGAACTCTATTTTATGAATCTAAACAGAAAATGTATAGGTTTATAGTCGGAAAAATCTGTTACAAGTCGTTTTTATAAAGGTTGTCATTTCAGTCGAAAGAACGACGTCTAGATGACCATTTTAGAAAACATACTTCCACTATGAGTTTAACCATAATTTTTGGATATAGTTTCATGTTCATAATAAAAATCATTTTCCCAGAATAACAACTTTTTAATCAAAGTTTATCATAGTTTTTAATTAACTAACCCAAAACAGCCCGCGGTGTTACTACGACGGCGTAAATCCGGTTTTACGGTGTTTTTCGTGTTTCCAGGTTTTAAATCATTAAGTTAGCATATCATATAGATATAGAACATGTGTTTAGTTGATTTTAAAAGTCAAGTTAGAAGGATTAACTTTTATTTGCGAACAAGTTTAGAATTAACTAAACTATGTTCTAGTGATTACAAGTATAAACCTTCGAATAAGATAGCTTTATATGTATGAATCGAATGATGTTATGAACATCATTACTACCTCAAGTTCCTTGGATAAACCTACTGGAAATGAAAAAAATAGATCTAGCTTCAAAGGATCCTTGGATGGCTTGAAAGTTCTTGAAGCAGAATCATGACACGAAAACAATTTCAAGTAAGATTTCCACTCGAAATAAGATTGTTATAGTTATAGAAATTGAATTAAAGTTTGAATATGATTATTACCTTGTATTAGAAATATAACCTACTGTAAGTAACAAAGGTTTCTTGATCTTGGATGATTACTTGGAATGGATTTAGAAAACTTGGAAGTAAACTTGCAATCTTGGAAGTATTCTTGATTTTATGAAACTAGAACTTTTGGAATTTATGAAGAACACTTAGAACTTGAAGATAGAACTTGAGAGAGACCAATTAGATGAAGAAAATTGAAGAATGAAAGTGTTTGTAGGTGTTTTTGGTCGTTGGTGTATGGATTAGATATAAAGGATATGTAATTTTGTTTTCATGTAAATAAGTCATGAATGATTACTCATATTTTTGTAATTTTATGAGATATTTCATGCTAGTTGCCAAATGATGGTTCCCACATGTGTTAGGTGACTCACATGGGCTGCTAAGAGCTGATCATTGGAGTCTATATACCAATAGTACATACATCTAAAAGTTGTGTATTGTACGAGTACGAATACGGGTGCATACGAGTAGAATTGTTAATGAAACTGAACGAGGATGTAATTGTAAGCATTTTTGTTAAGTAGAAGTATTTTGATAAGTGTCTTAAAGTCTTTCAAAAGTGTATGAATACATATTAAAACACTACATGTATATACATTTTAACTGAGTCGTTAAGTCATCGTTAGTCGTTACATGTAAATGTTGTTTTGAAACCTTTAAGTTAATGATCTTGTTAAATGTTGTTAACACTAATTTCCACAAGTGTCGGTCTTTTCTCCAAACACTAATTATGGTACAAAGTCCAATAACCCCGTCTTTAATATTTAGTCTAACATCACGATTACTTCGGCTCAAATAAGCATAATAATAACTTAGTTACGAGACATTAATTTAAAAAGGAGAACATAACTTACATTGAGTATTTATCACGTAGCTTTATACAGACAGAACTTTGACTTTAAAACCCGTAACATAACCTTTACATAACCCAAACTAACTAATATAAAACTACCCTATACTATATATATATATATATATATATATATATATATATATATATATATATATATATATATATATATATATATATATATATATATATATATATATATTTATAAATTAAACAGAGGGAGTAATATATATTGTGGTGTTTTTTTTTTTGGCCAAACTCGTTGCTTATTTATAGATGTGGCCAGGATTTTTGAAATGTCCCGTTCTTATTGATTAAAAACGTTCCATATTAATTGATTTCGTTGCGAGGTTTTGACCTCTATATGAGACGTTTTTCAAAGACTGCATTCATTTTTAAAACAAACCATAACCTTTATTTCATAAATAAAGGTTTAAAAAGCTTTACGTAGATTATCAAATAATGATAATCTAAAATATCCTGTTTACACACGACCATTACATAATGGTTTACAATACAAATATGTTACATCGAAATAAGTTTCTTGAATGCAGTTTTTACACAATACCATACAAACATGGACTCCAAATCTTGTCCTTATTTTAGTATGCAACAGCGGAAGCTCTTAGTATTCACCTGAGAATAAACATGCTTTAAACGTCAACAAAAATGTTGGTGAGTTATAGGTTTAACCTATATATATCAAATCGTAACAATAGACCACAAGATTTCATATTTCAATACACATCCCATACATAGAGATAAAAATCATTCATATGGTGAACACCTGGTAACCGACATTAACAAGATGCATATATAAGAATATCCCCATCATTCTGGGATACCCTTCGGATATGATATAAATTTCGAAGTACTAAAGCATCCGGTACTTTGGATGGGGTTTGTTAGGCCCAATAGATCTATCTTTAGGATTCGCGTCAATTAGGGTGTCTGTTCCCTAATTCTTAGATTACCAGACTTAATAAAAAGGGGCATATTCGATTTCGATAATTCAACCATAGAATGTAGTTTCACGTACTTGTGTCTATTTTGTAAATCATTTATAAAACCTGCATGTATTCTCATCCCAAAAATATTAGATTTTAAAAGTGGGACTATAACTCACTTTCACAGATTTTTACTTCGTCGGAAAGTAAGATTTGGCCACTGGTTGATTCACGAACCTATAAAAATATATACATATATATCAAAGTATGTTCAAAATATATTTATAACACTTTTAATATATTTTGATGTTTTAAGTTTATTAAGTCAGTTGTCCTCGTTAGTAACCTACAACTAGTTGTCCACAGTTAGATGTACAGAAATAAATCGATAAATATTATCTTGAATCAATCCACGACCCAGTGTATACTTATCTCAGTATTGATCACAACTCAAACTATATATATTTTGGAATCAACCTCAACCCTGTATAGCTAACTCCAACATTCACATATAGAGTGTCTATGGTTGTTCCGAAATATATATAGATGTGTCGACATGATAGGTCGAAACATTGTATACGTGTCTATGGTATCTCAAGATTACATAATATACAATACAAGTTGATTAAGTTATGGTTGGAATAGATTTGTTACCAATTTTCACGTAGCTAAAATGAGAAAAATTATCCAATCTTGTTTTACCCATAACTTCTTCATTTTAAATCCGTTTTGAGTGAATCAAATTGCTATGGTTTTATATTGAACTCTATTTTATGAATCTAAACAGAAAAAGTATAGGTTTATAGTCGAAAAAATAAGTTACAAGTCATTTTTGTAAAGGTAGTCATTTCAGTCGAAAGAACGACGTCTAGATGACCATTTTAGAAAACATACTTCCACTATGAGTTTAACCATAATTTTTGGATATAGTTTCATGTTCATAATAAAAATCATTTTCCCAGAATAACAATTTTAAATCAAAGTTTATCATAGTTTTTAATTAACTAACCCAAAACAGCCCGCGGTGTTACTACGACGGCGTAAATCCGGTTTTACGGTGTTTTTCGTGTTTCCAGGTTTTAAATTATTAAGTTAGCATATCATATAGATATAGAACATGTGTTTAGTTGATTTTAAAAGTCAAGTTAGAAGGATTAACTTTTATTTGCGAACAAGTTTAGAATTAACTAAACTATGTTCTCGTGATTACAAGTATAAACCTTCGAATAAGATAGCTTTATATGTATGAATCGAATGATATTATGAACATCATTACTACCTCAAGTTCCTTGGATAAACCTACTGGAAATTAGAAAAATAGATCTAGCTTCAAAGGATCCTTGGATGGCTTGAAAGTTCTTGAAGCAGAATCATGACACGAAAACAATTTCAAGTAAGATTTCCACTCGAAATAAGATTGTTATAGTTATAGAAATTGAATTAAAGTTTGAATATGATTATTACCTTGTATTATAAAGATAACCTACTGTAAGTAACAAAGGTTTCTTGATCTTGGATGATTACTTGGAATGGATTTAAAAAACTTGGAAGTAAACTTGCAATCTTGGAAGTATTCTTGATTTTATGAAACTAGAACTTTTGGAATTTATGAAGAACACTTAGAACTTGAAGATAGAACTTGAGAGAGACCAATTAGATGAAGAAAATTAAAGAATGAAAGTTTTTGTAGGTGTTTTTGGTCGTTGGTGTATGGATTAGATATAAAGGATATGTAATTTTGTTTTCATGTAAATAAGTCATGAATGATTACTCATATTTTTGTAATTTTATGAGATATTTCATGCTAGTTGCCAAATGATGGTTCCCACATTTGTTAGGTGACTCACATGGGCTGCTAAGAGCTGATCATTGGAGTGTATATACCAATATTACATACATCTAAAAGCTGTGTATTGTACGAGTACGAATACGGGTGCATACGAGCAGAATTGTTGATGAAACTGAACGAGGATGTAATTGTAAGCATTTTTGTTAAGTAGAAGTATTTTGATAAGTGTCTTGAAGTCTTTAAAAAGTTTATGAATACATATTAAAACACTACATGTATATACATTTTAACTGAGTCGTTAAGTCATCGTTAGTCGTTACATGTAAATGTTGTTTTGAAACCTTTAGGTTAACGATCTTGTTGAATGTTGTTAACCCATTATTTATTATAACAAATGAGATGTTAAATTGTTATATTATCATGATATTATGATATATAATATATCTTAGTATGATATATATACAGTTAAATGTCGTTACAACGATAATCGTTACATATATGTCTCGTTTCGAAATCATTAAGTTAGTAGTCTTATTTTTACATATGTATTTCATTGTTAATACACTTAATAATATATTTACTTATCATTTAACATAATTAACCAAGTGTATCAATATCTTAATATGATTCATATGTACCTAGTAAGACGTTGTTATAACGATAATCGTTATATACATCGTTTTCGAGTTTCTTAAATTAATAGTCTCATTTTTATGTATATAACTCATTGTTAAAATACATAATGAGATACATACTTATAATAAAATCATGTTAATTATATATATAACCATATATATGTCATCGTATAGTTTTTACAAGTTTTAACGTTCGTGAATCACCGGTCAACTTGGGTGGTCAATTGTCTATATGAAACCTATTTCAATTAATCAAGTCTTAACAAGTTTGATTGCTTAACATGTTGGAAACACTTAATCATGTAAATAACAATTTCATTTAATATATATATAAACATGGAAAAGTTCGGGTCACTACAATTTTGGCCCCATGCGATCGCATGGATTTTTGCCTTCCAGGCCATGCGATCGTATGGCCAGCTAGATCCAGCCACATTTGATTTGTTTCCTTGCTTGTCGACGTTTTATTTAAATATATATAATATATAAATAATTTATATAATTATTTAAATATTATATTATATTCTTGTGCATAGTTGACTTGTAATTTTTAGTCCGTTGCGTCGGGCGTTGATAGTTGGCTCAGGTCCCGGTTTCGGATTTTCAACGTCCTTTCGTATAATTTAATATCTTGTACTTTGCGTTCCGCAACTTGTATTTTGTCATTTTTAGACGTTTCTCATCAATAAATTGAACCACTTGGATTGTATCTTGTACATTTGAGCTTTTTGGTCATTTGCGTCTTCAAATCGTCGTTTTTGCCTTTTGTCTTCGCACTTATTTAATATAAACGATTACAACTTAAAATAGGACAATTACAACTAAATAATTTACATATTGGGAGGATATTGCTACTAAATATATGTTCATTTGGAGCACTATCAAATATCCCCACACTTGAACGCTGCTTGTCCTCAAGCAATACATAACTTGAAATAAAATCACACTTCACTCGAATCAATTTTTTATTCTCACACTTTATACATCAGTGATTATGATACAGTGGTATAAAAATGATAGTAACGATGTGGTTTACAGTCCCACATGACTATGAAAATTTAGATCCTTTAAGGAAATTGGATCTTTATGAAAATATTTGATCTTTTGAAAATTCAATCTAGCTTTTACCCTAGATAAGTTTTCCGGAATAACCCTTCATAAGTGTTTGCAAATTATTTTTGTGGGTTTGGTGGGTTTCAGATTTGAAAATTTTAGCTTAAAACTTGCGGTTTTGTGTCACCCACTTGCTAACCTTGTATTAGGAAAGCAACACGTTCAGTATACTTGCTCTGTATATTACCTTTCGGTAAACTACCGTCCTATTGTAAAGGAAAGCATTGAACAAGTAACTGTTAAGGCAATGTCCCCTGACATGCTTTTAATTATGGTCTATAACGTGCCGGATGCAATTACTATCCTTGGTAGGAGCAATAGTAAAGCTCACCCTTATAATTTTTTCGATCTGGCACAAGGTCCTGTCTTTGACCATGCTATGCAACCACCGTTCTTACGGTTGACACCCGATTTGGTTCAGGTGACCTAATGAATTCCAGGTGAATTCCTAGGATTTTACGTTCAATGGTAATGAACGCATTGAAAATGGATTTTCAGAAAACAAATCGGTTAGTAATTTTGATCAAAATATTTTCTCATTCATGCTCGAGTTTAGATATCATCGAATTCCATGAGTTTGTAATTCTCAATCTTTAAGGTCAATCTCTAGGATTGAGTAATATCAGGCTTAAAAGCTGATTTTTAATCTTTAAGGAGATTATCCTTTTATGGGGGTCTGATTCATTAGTCTTATCAAGCTAATTTGCACGGCGTCCTCCCCATTTTACGAGACAGATCCTCTCATGGTTAGGATAAGTCTGACCACTTGGCGACCCTGTTTGATGCTGAGGTCCGTGGATTTTTAGCTGATTTTCGAGAAAAGTTTTCAAGGTTTTTTGTAGACTCTACAACTGGTCTAGACGACAACTTCTTGACCTAAATCAAGAAGCGCGTGTCTTTTTCGGAAGACTTTACTTCATTTTAATGATGGAATTGATTCATCGTGTAGATCCATCTTTCATTACAGTAAATCGGGTAAACCAGTTAATTTAGTCCAAAATAAAAGCACCTGCAATAACTTTACAAAAACATGTGATAGATAATTTTTAATTGAATAACTTGGTACATTCTCCCCACACTTGGCTTTTTTCATGCGTCTTTTTATATCTTAATAAATAAATTCAAGCGTTTTAGTTGTTTCTCAATTTATGTCCTTTTCGAGGTAACGATAATTTTGGCATTAACACCTAGTTTTATCGTTCATAAATATGTATAAACATGATTTTGAATTCATTTAGTTGAAAATTTTTCAAATTTTCACAAAATTTGGCAATTAAACCAAGTGTAAACCTGAGAGAATTTATAACCCTTCCCCACACTTGAGATCATGCAATGCCCTCATTTGCATGAAATCAGACTCTAATTATAAATTCATGAGGGTGACTAGTGTAGAAAAGTGATTTAAAATACCCAGTTTGTAATTACAAAGCTCGTCAAACGATAGATGGCGCACCTCATCGTTCATCCCTTCTTATTTTATCACACATGTTTTTTTCTTCAAAAACGGCTGCTTTTTTGAGCTGTTTGTTAATATTTGAAAATGCGTCTTTTACCCTTACTTATTATGCATGTTTATTAACGAGTTATGCACTAACTCGAACCCCTAATTTAACGTTAAGTGGGGTTAGACTTCCCCACACTTAGCTGATGACATGTGAAGTCGGTAGAATAAGTTCCACGAATTAAAATAGTGAGCCAGTTATTTATATCTCGGGTGGTGTATGATATCAATGGGTTTAAAGTTTAGACTCACCCGATCGTCACTACTTAATTCTTTTTTAAGTGTAGCTTTTAGTAAATGGATATGTCTCTTTCCTTTTGTTCATTCTCGGGATCAAAGTTTTCATCTCTATTACCTAATTGGGTGAAATTCGAGGTGTCAATATCTATTACAGCTTGTAGTTCATCTTTGGTAGATGACTCGTCTATTGAGAATATTGGGTTGGAAGGTTGTGGAATGGTGAATTTCGGGATTGAAGTAGATTCTTCTTCATTAACGGTACTTATTGGTCCCACCACTTTGGTCTCGGGGGTAAAATTTTCAACGTTATCGTTTTCTCAAGAGTACCAATTTGTCACCCTTACTTCTTCTTCTTCATCCATTTATCGATCGTTGATTTCGTCGGTAGAGGCTAATGTGTCGATATGTTGTGAAATTGGTAAAGCTGAATAAAAAGTATCATCGGGATAGTTGGTGATTTCGGAGCTCTCGAATTTATCAAAATTCGATGATATGAGATGTTCTTGCACACGACTCCTCAGATCAACAGGTGTGTAATCTGATAGAGTTTCAGCTTGCCGATTTACAAACTCTCTCATTTGTTCATTTTGAGCATCAAGTTCTTCGAGTTTGATTTTCATATAATCTAAAGAATTTTCAGACACATAATTTTCCTCGTCTTCTGGTTGTTGAGTTTGGATATATTCTTGGGAATAATCCAATTAGAATTGTATTCCTCATAATCATTCCATTCAGGTTCCATGGGTGCATAATTTTCCATAGGAACGTAATAATAACATTCCCATGTTGAGTGATAATCTCCACAGATTTCACAACCAGTTATTGTTTCGTCATTCGTGATCCAAGATTGACCGAACGAATTGTCATCAACACCCTTTTGAGAGTATTGATTAAATTGATTTCGGAAGTCATAAAGAGTTTCCAAAATATTCTCGAGATTTTCCATAATGCGCTTATTACCAAATTTTAGCTACAATGTGGTGCATTTACTTAATTATCCTATTAGTTATAAAAATAAAAATTATATAAGTTATCAAATTAATAGACTTTTCTGCTTTTGCCCACGTTTCGAATAGCCGATAGATGCAGCAGGGAGCCAGAACCCTTTAAATCGGAAGCTCACAACTCAGCCACTAACAAATCCAACTATTACTACGAAGCAGAAAATTTGGATGTCTATCGATTTAACCGCTTAAAATAATTTTTCATTTGGATTTTTAAAGAAATTTAGAGAGAAGAAATAGAAAATTCTATATCCTAAAAACTAGAGCGTCTAGAAATAAGAAAGAAAAAGAGCGCGTCGAAAAACGTCGAAAAATAAAAATAAGAAAGAAAAACGTCAAAACTTAAAAGGCTAAAAACTAAATCTAAAAAGTTGCGCCTAAAGGTCTAAAGGTAAATGCAATTTTATTCAGAAAACGGCAATTACTTATAAGGCACTAAAAAAAATTAAAGCGAAAAACGACGTCGCAAAATTCTAAAGCGCCTAAATCTTAATTCTAAAGAAAAAACACTTAAAGGATTTTATGGCAAAGCCTAAAAACTAAAAATATAAAATAACTACGGCAAAACTAAATTTAAAACTATATAGCGAACGATAAATATTACGAAATAAACGATAAAGATACAAATTATAACTAAAATGATAAAAATACAAATTTTATAAAAATATTAATTTTATATTATTTATTATATAAACATATTAAACTATATAATTAATAATAATAATTAAAACTTAATATTACTAATTAAAACTAAAACTAAATAATAAATTAATTAAAACCCTAATTGGTTTAAATAATAATAATTATATTTAAAACCTACTTGTAATTAATGCCCGAAATCAGGCCTGTCAGGTCACCCCATGCACCGCATGGTTTTACAACACCCGGCTCATGCGATAGCATGGGCCTGGGTTCCAGGTTTTTTTTTTTTTTTTTAAATTTTATATTGTTTTTCTAAAAATTATATATAAAAATATTTACACAAATATATATATTAAAAATATAGCGTTTCGCCGAGTTCCCCGGCAGCGGCGCCAAAAACTTGATGTGCAGCGAGGTGTACGTGAAATAGTTATTATTTTTATTACGAAAAACGTTACAAATTTACACAACTTTTTATTATTTATTTATAGAATGGATATACCTAAACCTTGCTACAACACTTATAGGCAGTGTACCTAATCGTAGAGTAGTGTAGTTTTTAGTAAGTCCGGTTCGTTCTACAGGGAGCTGGTGATTACATACTATATTTTTAACAACTATATTTATATAAAATATATATAATTATAAGTAGTAATATTATAAAAGGGGGTTTTTACTGTTTAATGACCGGTTTGTCGATTTTAAGTTTTAAGCGTAAATATAAATGACAATAATTAAAATGCGATAATTAAAATGACAGTAAATAAAATTGCGAGTAAATGAAAGTATGATGAGAAATACAATAAAACAATTATGCTTATTTAAACTTCCGTAATCATGATGTTTGACGTTTTGATTTTAATTAATTATCCTGGGTTAATTGTCCTTTGTCCTGGATTATTTGAAACCTATCTGGTTTTTGCCCATAATAGTCCATCGGTCAAAATTATAAAATGCTCGGCAAATTTAACCTTATACCCGAAGTTAAATATTCCAACTAATTAGAGATTCGAACTGTAACAAGGTCTTAATACTTTGTTTAATGAATACACCAGGTTATCGACTGTGTGTAATCCAAGGTTTTAATACTTTGTTAACAATTACACCAATTACCCTTGAATTTAATCCACCCCCGTTTTAATGAGTCCAGTGACTATTAATCCATCCCCTTGTCCGGTCAAATGAACAATTATTAATATTTATAAATATCCCGCTCATCGTATCTGATCGAACGTAAGTGGATATTTATAGCTACATCAAATTGTAAATCTCTATATTAATTTAATGAGGTATCATTTAGTTAATACAAAGCCCATTAATAGCCCATAGTCTAATTTCCACAAGTGTCGGTCTTTTGTCCAAACCCTAATTATGGTACAAAGTCCAATAACCCCGTCTTTAATATTTAGTCTAACATCACGATTACTTCAGCTCAAATAAGCATAATAATAACTTAGTTACGAGACATTAATTTAAAAAGGAGAACATAACTTACATTGAGTATTTATCGTGTAGCTTTATACAAACAGAACTTTGACTTTAAAACCCGTAACATAACCTTTACATAACCCAAACTAACTAATATAAAACTACCCTATACTATATATATATATATATTATATATATATTTATAATTTAAACAGAGGGAGTAATATATATTGTGGTTTTTTTTTTTTGGCCAAACTCGTTGCTTATTTATAGATGTGGCCAGGATTTTGGCCCCATGCGATCGCATGGATTTTTGCCTTCCAGGCCATACGATCGCATGGCCAGCTGGATCCAGCCACATTTGATTTGTTTCCTTGCTTGTCGACGTTTTATTTAAATATATATAATATATAAATAATTTATATAATTATTTAAATATTATATTATATTCTTGTGCATAGTTGACTTGTAATTTTTAGTCCGTTGCGTCGGGCGTTGATAGTTGGCTCAGGTCCCAGTTCCGGATTTTTGAACGTCCTTTCGTATAATTTAATATCTTGTACTTTGCGTTCCGCAACTTGTACTTTTGTCATTTTTAAACGTTTCTCATCAATAAATTGAACCACTTGGATTGTATCTTGTACATTTGAGCTTTTTGGTCATTTGCGTCTTCAAATCGTCGTTTTTGCCTTTTGTCTTCGCACTTATTTAATATAAACGATTACAACTTAAAATAGGACAATTACAACTAAATAATTTACATATTGGGAGGATATTGCTATTAAATATATGTTCATTTGGAGCACTATCAAATATATAATATTTGAATTAATTAATACGTATCGTGACCCGTGTACATGTCTCAGACTCGATCGCAACTCAAAGTATATATATTATTGTAGAATTAACCTCAACCCTGTATAGCGAACTCTAACATTACAGCATATAGAGTGTCTATGGTGATTCCAAATAATATATATATATATATATATATATATATATATATATATATATATATATATATATATATATATATATATATATATATATATATATATATGCGTCGATATGATATGTCAAAACCTTGTATACGTGTCCCGATATTTAAATGTGTAAATAACAGTATTTAAATGACGATAAATAAAGTGCGTAAAATAAATAACAGAAATTAAATAACGATAAATAAAATTGCGAGAATTAAAATTGCGATAATTAAATTGCGATAAATAAATTGCGATAATTAAACTGTAATACGGAATTAACAGTTAGCTAGGAACAGTTAGCGTGGATTCTTAACAAAATTTCTCATAATTAAGTTGTTTGTTTCTAACAAATTTTATTTTGTCCAATGTTTTCTTCATTATGCCACTTGTTGGATTCTGATAGGTCAAAATCTAAATATGAAATTGAATGAAAATGATTATTCTGTGGTGAACGGATTCATATATCTGGAGATGTAAGTAGGATAGTAAATGACCGTTGAATCAGATTCGAAGAATATACAATGTAACTTATTAATGTAAAGTCTAAATATTTCTAGGGTATTACCTACCCGTTAAAATATTTTTACCATTAACAGTTTGTACAAAGGAATTTTTCAATTACAATCTTTATGAAAATATATATACATATACATTTTCTTCAGGTGTAATCATAGATTTAATGAGTTAATATGATATTAAACTCATTTGATTTATCGTTAGAACAAGAATATATAATCTCTAAAACATTAGAGATTACATAATCGCCATGTCGAACGAAGATAAATGATGTAGAACATCGTGTAGAATGATGATTATACTTGAGGTACAAAATGAGATGTTGAGGCATGTGATGTTACTGAAGCTGATAAGTTTTGCACCATATTCTCCAAATTGTTTACTCGAGCGCGAAGTTCGTTGACTTCTTCTATTATTCCGGGATGATTGTCGGTCTGAACGAACGGATGAATAAGATTTAGAATCTTAGATAGAGTATATTCATGGAGAGATATTCGGGAAATGAGGGTGAAAATGGTGTTTCGAATTGGTTCGCCGGTGAGTGCTTCAGGTTCATCGCCAAGAAGGAAATTTGGTTGGTGGAAAGTATTGCCTTCTTCTCATTTCCATTGGTTGAGTTGACTACATACTCATCCTCAATTCATCTAGAACTGAAGGTGACTAATTAGTAGGTCCATTCCGGTTATACTGCAGCTGGAGCTCGTGTGAAAATCCTTATCGGAATAGCTGTCGGAATAACTATCGGGATAGCTATCGGAATCGGAGGGACTCGAACTGGTTGAGGGATTTATCTCGTACGATCGGATGAAGGATTTTCGATAAGAAATAGATTATAGGATGTAGATTAGTACCCTGCAATACATAATTTACATATGCATATATAATACTAAAATCCCATAAGTTACGGAGGAATCTACGAAAGCTGTCAGGCAAAGGTAACAATAACAGATACACTAAAATATGAATTTATCTATACTCTATCTATGCAATGGAGGGAGTAAGATGTGTCTAGACTTTAAGGATGATAAGAAAGTAATTTTTTTGACACGAAATGATAAGAAAAACTTTTGACATGCAGACACGGTCGAAGTCCAGACTCACTAATGCATCCTAACGACTATCAGTTAGACACACTAATGCAAGACCTGGTTCACTAAGACCACCGCTCTGATACCAACTTTCATGACCCGTTCTAATCCATCCGAACGAAGTCCATATCGATTATATACGATTCACAATAGTTGATTACATCGCGAGGTATTTGACCTCTATATGATACATTTTACAAACATTGCATTTGTTTTTAAAAGACAAACTTTCTTTTCATCGAAAGTTGACGACATTCATACCATTTCATAATACATCCAATTATAATTGACTTAATAATAATAATCTTGATGAACTCAACGATTCGAATGCAACGTCTTTTGAAATATGTCATAAATGACTCCAGTAATATCTCTAAAATGAGCAAATGCACAGCGAAAGATTTCTTTCATACCTGAGAATAAACATGCTTTCAAGTGTCAACCAAAAGGTTGGTGAGTTCATTAGTTTAACATAAATAATAATTTCCATCATTTTAATAGACCATAAGATTTTCATTTCCAGTTCTCATAAATATACGTCCCATGCATAGAGACAAAAATATCATTCATATGGATTGAACACCTAGTAACCGACATTAAAAAGATGCATATAAGAATATCCCCTATCATTCCGGGAAATCCTTCGGACATGATAAAAACGATTTCGAAGTACTAAAGCATCCGGTACTTTGGATGAGGTTCGTTAGGCCCAATAGATCTATCATTAGGATTCGCATCAATTAGTAGATCGGTTTACTAATTCTTGGCAAAAAGAGGCATATTCGGCTTCGATCATTTAACCATATAATGTAGTTTTGATTACTTGTGTCTATTTCGTAAAACAGTTATAAAAGCGCATGTATTCTCAGTCCCAAAAATATATATTGCAAAAGCATTTAAAAATGGAGCAAATGAGACTCACAGTACTGTATTTTGTAGTAAAAAATACATATGACGATATTGAACAATGCAGGGTTGGCCTCGAATTCACGAACCTATATCATTTGTATATATATTAATACATATAATCGTAATTAAGAAATTTCACATATATTTAGTTATGTATTAAGATTAATATTTATATATAATTTTATTAATACTTATGATATATTTAAATGCTTATTTGATATATAAATTAGTTGACGTTACATCCATAAAAATAATATTATATCTTAATATTAAGTAATATTAGTATACTTATGTACTAAATATATTTTTAATATATATATATATATATATATATATATATATATATATATATATATATATATATATATATATATATATATATATATATATATATATATATATATATATATATATCATTTGTATATTAATAGTAGTAGTTATAATAATATCAAAATAATATCAATAGTGGTAAAAATGATAATTATTATAATACTTATTATTACTAGTAAAAATAATAATGTTAATAATTCTATTAATGATAATAATATTTATAATAATTGTACAAATGTTAATTATAATGGTAATGATAGTAATGATAACGATACTTAATAATTTTAACAATAATAATAATGATCATACTAGTTTTAATACAATTATAGGTTTAAAATAATGATACTTTTAGTTATAATGATAATATTAATACTTTATAATAAAATTTAATACTAATCATAATCATATCAACAATATTAACAATGATAATATTAATACCTATGTTAATGATATCAATAATAATTCTATGAATTTTATTAATACCACTTTTATTAATCTTGCTAAGATAACTATAATAATACTACCTAAATGATAACCTTAACAATAATAATTACATTAATAATACTTATAAGATTAATAATAATAATAATAATAATAATAATAATAATAATAATAATAATAATAATAATAATAATAATAATAATAATAATAATAATAATAATAATAATAATAATAATAATAATAGTAATAATAATCAAGATTACACCACTTAAAATTATACTGCTAATAATAATAACACTAATACCTTTAATTCTTATATTAATTATAATAAATGAATAATAATAATAATAACAATAATAATAACAATATCAAAATTAGAAAAATGGAAACTACCTTAAGAACTCTTTAAAAAGAAAAACTGCCCCAAGCAAGGATTGAACACGCGACCTCTCGCTCACCCGCTAACACTCCTCACCAATACTCCGTTTTCTGTTTATCTGTTATAATCTACCTCCTTTTAAATATAAACCGTATGTATTACTGTCTCCCTTTTTCTTCATCATCATTACCAACTTTGAATCGACCAAGAATGAAACAAAAAATACATCAGGGTAAAGAATTGGTTTTAGGATTTTTAAACACAACAGAAACGATTTATTTGTGTTAATTTAAATTAATCAGTAATAACAGGGAATGAGATAAATGACAACAGCAATAGCTGTTACTCGTTTCTTTTGTTTTTTTAATATCACGACCAGGGGAAATCTCATATCAGTGAATTAATTAACAAAACAAATTTTTGGTTCATCAAACTAATTAGAAAACATAAATGTTTAGTGGTTGCAATATTTAGAAAATGAAAATAAAAAAAAATAAGAAAATACCTGTTATATATCGCTGTTCAAAATAAGAAAATTGATTATGAATTTGAGGACGTTTTAGCTCATGAATCCTACATGAAATATGTTGCAAATCTTCTATAGAAACTATTTGAATCATTAATTGATCCATAAACTCAAAAACAAATTCGAATTTCATGATGGACACTTCGGTTGACTTTTTCAATTTGAACTTTGACTCCAAAATTTAAATTTGTTACTAAAAATTGGAATTTAAAACTTTCCAGAAAGTTTACATGAAAGGTTAATGACAGAATAGCATTTATAGATTTTGAAATACAAATCGAATTCGAGATTTGACTAAAATTATTCAAGAACAGAGATATTGACTGGGTTCTTGTATATTTCTGTTTAATTTCAATTGAATTGGCCATGTTTCTGTAATTACAAAGTAATATAAACGTGGAAGGGTTGTATGAGTTATGTGATCAACGAACTAATCAATTTAAAGAGCTAAAAAAATAAAAGACAGGTTTTAATCGACTGGTACAGAAATATATAAAAAAAATAAAAGTTGAAAGTGATTTTAAACAGATTTTGGATACTTATGAGATCGAATTCATTCATGTACAGTTTCTAGAGACAGAGTTAAAAATCAGCTACAGATGGATAGCTACGTGAAAATAGATTTGGATTCATTCTTTTGAATTTATATAATTATTAATAATTAAAATTATATTAATAATAATAATCTAAAAAAATATTACTGATCATAACTGCATAATGCTGTATATACGGAGTATATTTGTTTTATACGAAGTATATCTATATTTATATAAGTGTTATATTAAGTAAATTATTGATATCAATTTATTAATAACAATCCGTTAATATTATCAATTTTGATAAGATTACTAATAATATTAATAAAAATACTAATATTAATAATGATAATATTAATAATAATAACAATAATTATATTAATAATCAATAATAAAACCTATAATAATAATTATAATAATGATAATAATAATCTTATTAATGATAATATTAATTTTTTTTTATGTTCAATATAATATTTATATCTAATAATATCACTAATATTAATACTACTAATAACAAGTTACATGTTTCATTTTTCATATCTATATAGTATATATTATAATAATATTAATAATACAAATAATAATATAAATTTTAATATTATTAATAATAATAATGAGAGTAACAATAAGAATATTGATATATCACTATATCTAAACTTGTAATTATCTTTAATATATTAATATTACATATATCATTTAATATTTATATATGTATATAATCACATAATCAAAATATTTAATATTTATACATTTTATATATAGCATAATATACATACAACATTAATTATGTATAGATTCATATGTATATACATAGATATTTATTTTAATAGCAACATTATTATTTTGTATACTACTTTACATATTCAAATCAAATAATTAATTTGTATTCTATTGTTTCAAAATGTTATATATACATCTATATTTATATTTATAATTATATATATTTTACATACTTAACATTAATGTTTTTATTATTTCATTATCTCCAATTATTATTATATATATATATATATATTTATGTTTATATTTACATATTTATTTACACATAATTGTTCTTGAATCATCGGGAACAGTCAAAGGTCAATTAGATATATGAAACAGTTCAAAATTTTAAGACTTAACTTTACAAACTTTGCTTATCGTGTTGAGATCATATAATAATAAAGTTTAAATTTGGTCAGAAATTCCCGGGTCATCACAGCCTGTGACCCTTCTTACTCTTCTTCTTCACATTCCCGACGCCTTCAGGGGTACTTCGTGCCCTCTTACCATGAGCACCATGTGACTCTAACCTTGCAAGTACTTCTTCATCATCACTACCTCGAGGTTTAGGAGACCTCTTTTCAAACTCTTCCTTTACGACTTTAGTCACTTGGTCTCGGACCATTTCTGTTATTCGTCCTTCAACTAACTCCTTGGTTACTTCCCTAACTTTGTCGGTGAAAACCGAGACATATTGTTCAAACACGGCCTCAATCCTTAACGTTAACTCATCCTTCCGCTCGTGAATAGGCTCACTCGTTCCGCATCCATCTTCCGTCTTCATTCTAAAGAAAGCAATCGATTAAGCAATGAACGAGCACAATCATACGTATAATCCTGACCTATCTTGCTCGGCAATCGTCTTACATCACTTGTCAAATACGATTTGCACCCGTAAAAATGGTAGCTAATCATTATTACGCGTACACGCCGTATCCACTCGTTAGTACCACGACCGCTTTGCTCGATGATATAACCCAACACAAACATAAAAATATATTAATAATGTCCGCATATTAATATAAACGTTAGTCCACCCATAAACTAGGACACTAACCAAATTCCCATTCCGATCTGTAATCCTACAAGTCCCGCAACAAATAAGCACACACAATTCAAGTCTAAGTCTAGGCACCTATCTCAAGTAGCCTAAATCCCTTAGACCATGCTCTGATACCACTTGTATCCAACCAATTACGCAGCAATTTTTTTTTATATATAAGACAGTAGGGTGCGCGGCGCGCGCCACCCCCTGTGCGCGGCGCGCACAAGGCCTCAACAGCTTCTGTCCGAAATTTCCATTTTTCGTTTAAAGATCTACCACTTCCCTACACTTTAGACTAAACGCTTTTCACAACCTTTTATATTTGGTAAAACTAACACGTTCCAATAATAAAACGAGTTTTACGACACCGGGTCCACATCGGCCGTTTTACGACTTTCGTACAAAATACAAGTTTATGACCACGTGAGTTTAAACCCAAAAATAAAGTCCAAGCATGGTGATTGGGGATACGCTACCCAATCCTAATCAAATCCAAAAGCACGTCTTCTAAGCAACTACGCGAGTCCACTAGTTTCCACGCTTACCCGAGCCACCGCATCCATGCAAATCCATAAAAATGTAAACAACGAGAGGGTAAGCTAACGCTTAGTGAGTGAGAATATACTACATACATATATATGCATAAAATGGACACTCCACACCATAAAAATCAAATAGCACATACCTAAGTCCAAGCATAAAGGCAAGCTAATCTAAGCATACCGTACGAGCGCTATACAACAAGCTAAGAAGTCAACAAAGTAAGTTCACCAACTACGATATGAACAACTCCAACAAGCTACACCCGGAGGGTTAGCTACAACACAATAATATCAATAACATATATATATATATATATATATATATATATATATATATATATATATATATATAACCAACGAGCCTACAAATCAAGGTTAACCACTTAACCTTAATCACCCGAAGAATAGCCGTGCAACCCGGCCTTAGTGAATACGCACAACCCTAGATTCACTACCGTCACTACATAGTATAACTGAGGATGGTCGCGCAAACCAAACCTTAGTGAATTTGCAACAACCCGAAATTCACTACCTCAACTATGAGTCCAACCAACATGGACAATCGTACTACCCGAAATATTTTGAATACGTACAATGCGATATTCATTTCCCACACCATAACCCACGCCGTCGGGATTTTATAACTCCATATCACAAGTCCATGAGATAACGTACACTCGAAGTGAGCACCTCGCCAAAGGTGGTCAACCAAAATGCACAACCGTACCAATTGGACCTATTACACAAGTCCATCAAATCCACCTATATGTGAAGTGGGCTCTATAACCGAAAACCACTTCACCCGACCCGCACCCATCCTACACATACATATGCACATAGGATATTAACACTCACCTTTTCGTCTTGATGAATGCCAACAAACCCGCAACACATCAATGGAAAGTACCTATTCCATTATCACAATACAAGTAACACAGGGAGTGGATTTACAAACCAACTCAAAACGACACTTAGTGCAATTTCGACCAATTGCACTTCCTAGCACGAAACACCCCCAAACTAACCAATAATCACTAACACTAGTGACAATGGTCCTAATACGCCAATTATACCCAATCGTAAGTGTTAAACACTTAACATTCTCAAAATCACCCATAACCTTAATTTTGACTTATTTCAAAATTAATCAATCAAATACCCCCAAATGAGTTCCAAAACTTCCATAATCACTAAACCTAGTGATTAAACCCAATTACAAGTCCCGAATCATGGCCAAGTCGGTTTCCAACCCAAAACTCACCAATAACAACAACAACAAACCCAATTACTAGCAACACTAAACTCACTTCATGAGTTTAAATGGGTTTCTCAACAATTTAAGTTCAAATCCTATCTTGAATATCAAAATCAAACAATGAAATTCGGAGTTAGAACTTACCACAACAACCAAAACGTAGCCAAGAACGAGATGAACAACTTTAATAGTTGAGCTTTAGTGAAAATCTAACTCCTTCTTCTCCAAACCAAGCTCTCTCTCTCTCTCTCTCTCTCTCTCTCTCTCTCTCTCTCTCTCTCCCTCTCTCTAAACTCTCTTGTTTCTTACTCTAGGGTTTGAAGTGTGTGGATGTGAAAGAGAAAAGGAGAAATGAGGTTTGGATAAGATTTGGATCAGTTTTGAGGTGTAAAAACCGTCCATACGCGATAAGACCAAAATGCCCTTCATTTAACTTTAATTGAGGAAACAGGAATCTGCCGCCCGACAGTGTGCGCGACGCGCGCCCTCAATCATGCGCGGAGCGCACGAAGCTCAAAACAGTCAGTCAGTTTATAAATTATACCAAGGTTCACCCACTATACGTACATCATTTTAACTCTATGTACCATAATATTTGGGTCTTACACATGTCTTCCCAGAATGATGTGTTGTTTCCATTACTGAGCACTCTCGAAAATGACTTGGAGAAATCAACCCCGAAGCTATCTATCTCAAAACCTGTTTTCACAATTTTACTCCAAGTAGAATTAGGATTAGAACGCAAAAAAGAGTTTTCCCTACCCGAAAACAATGAACCCGAAGCCCTATGTATGCTTATGATAACTTTAACTCACAAGGAAGTGGGTTCGGTAAGAAACCTCCACCACCACTTGCCGATTAAAGCCAAGTTTTTACAATTAAGAAAACCCACATTAAGTCCGCCATCCGCATATGGACGGATAACATCATCCCATTTAATTCATGAGATTTTAGGTTCGTTTCCCGACCCTCCCCAAAAAAAAATTTCTTCTCACACACTCGAGTTTTTTGAGCACACAAGGCGGGGCACGGAAGAGCGAAAAGTAGTACAAAGGCAAACTATTTAAGACCGAATTCACGAGTGTTAAGCGTACACTGAAAGACATCGCACGTGCTTTCCAATCCGATAACCTTTTTTCGAACTTGTCAATAACCGGTTTCCAACTTGCAAGTTTGTTCATTCTGGCACCGATAGGCAAACCGATATAGATAAAAGGGAAAGTGCCAACCTTACACCCAAAAAGATTAGCCATGGATTCGTCCTCATTCTTATCAACCCCCACACCATACAGGTTACTTATGTTGTAGTTAACCTTTAAACCGAAACACAATTCGAAACATTTTAAGAGCTTCATTAAATTTTCAACATTATTCAAGCTTCAAGAACCAAAAAAGATAGTGTCGTTCGCATATTGTAGATGGGAAATAGGGATTTTATCATTACCGATTTCTACACCACTATATAGATTATTCGACACCGCCGACTTTGTTAGCCAATTAAGACCCTCCGCCGCAATAATGAAGAGGAAAGGCGAAAGAGGATCGCCTTGCCTCACTCCTCTCCCTAATTTGAATTCTCTTGTCGGGGAGCCATTAACAAGAACTGAGATAGAAGCCATTTTTAAACACAATGAAATCCATCCCCTCCATTTATCCCCAAACCCCATAAATCCCATCATGTCATCCAAGAATTCCCAACTAAGGCAATCGAACGCCACTTCAAAATCAACTTTGAATATCATACTTTTAACACGATTATTTTTCAAAAATTCAAAAGATTCATTTGCGATAAGAGCACCATCCATTATGTTCCTACCTCTAATAAACGCACTTTGTTCAAATCCTATGAGATTCGGTATCACTTTCCTAATCCACAAAGAGAGCAACTTCGCGATGATTTTGTAATAACTTCCAATCAAACTAATTGGTCTATACTCATGTAAACTTATCGGATCCATCTTCTTAGGGATAAGAGTAATAAAGAATGCATTGCACCCCTCTGAAATTTCACCCGTTGACCAAAACCAATTAACCGCCGCCAGTAACAACAACAACAAAACCCAATCCCATATGTATGGGGTATGGGGGAGGTGGGACGTAGACAATCCTTCCTCTATCCTCGAATAAAGAGCAATCATTTCTCCGCCCCGAGTGAAACACTCACAAGAGTAGAGAGAGTCATCCCTCTCTCGATTCGCCGGATAAAGAGATTGCTTCTAAGCGGACCTCCGACCAAAAAGTAGAGGGGATTTAAAAAAAAATAGATAAATAAATAAATAAAGACGCCATGAAAATGGTAGAATCAAATTTTCATGGGTTTAGAACATGCCTGGAGTTCAATTTAGGCTTTAAGCACAGTCAAGACGCCAATAAGTCGACGCTTGCTATTACCTCACTTAGTAGAGCCGTAACAAAAAAAAGTGAATATATATATATATATATATATATATATATATATATATATATATATATATATATATATATATATATATATATATATATATATATATATATATGGAAACGTACCTTAGGCTGCTGAGAGATGCTTAAGGCATACCGGGAAAAGCTCCACTAAAAGAACAATAACCATAAAAGGTAGACACACCTAAACATGCAAAACAACATACATACCTACCCCATAACCATCCATAAATACAACATACATACAAACCTACATCAAAATCGAAACATACACAACACATACATATATGGGACATACCTGCGTACATACCAGCACACATACATACATACATACATACATACATACGAGCATACACACAAACACACATACACACATACACACATACACATATACACACATACACACATACACACATACACACATACACGCATACAAACTAACATACCTACATACGCATACATACATATTAAAAAACATATGAACATACGTCCATAAAGATACATAGATGCAACCAAATAAGCACACATACAAACGTTCACGAGCATACAAAAAAAAAAAAAAAAAAACCAACCATTCATACAAAGACATGCATGTATCCATACCTTAACCCTAAACATGCGTTCAAACAAACACAAACATCCATACAAACAATAGCATAAACATACCCAATACCAAAGGGGGTCCTGGTAGAAAACAAAGCGCGACAATACACAAAACATGAAGGAACAAACTATCAAAAACAATTATGTGAAGAACACTCTAAAAGAAGACACAAACACACATTCACCCATACCCATAAACACAAACATATAAACCCACAAACAAACCTACGTACCAAAACCTACTCGTCTACTCTAATAATAGTCCTCCACGCATTTCTATCAGAAGTCATGTCCTCAGTCAATAAAAGCTCCTTCAAGTCGAGCTTTATTCTGTCCTCCCACCTACGTGTAGGTCTACCCCTTCTCCTTACACCGTTAACCGTAAGTGCCTCGACTCTCCTAACAGGTGCAGTAAGAGGTCGCCTCCTCACATGCCCAAACCATCAAAGCCGTTCTTCTCTTAGCTTGTCGATGATGCTTCTAACTTTCAGGTTCTCCCTAAAAACACTATTCAGAATCATATCCAACATGGTTTTACCGCATGTCCACCTAAGCATCCTCATCTCTGCCACTTCCATCCTTCTCTCTTGTGCCTTCGTCAATGGCCAACACTTTGATCCGTATAGCGTGGCAGGTCTAATTGCCACCTTGAAGAATTTCCCGTTCAGCTTAAGGGGGATCTTCTTGTCGCATAAGACTCTAGTCGCTGCCTTCCACTTCACCCATCCTACTCTAATGCGGTGTGACACGTCTTCATCTATCCTCCCCGATTTGTGGAGCACCGAGCCTATGTATCTAAATGAAATTTGTGGATGCAGGATCTGGTCTCCAATGCAGATGTTCACTCTATCATCTTGTTCATCATCGTTCCTATTGAAATCACATCTAAGATATTCCGTTTTTTGTCTACTAACTTTAAGACCATTGCTTTCTAGGGCCACCCTCTATTGCTCCAGTCTTCTATTTAGCTCCACCTTAGATTCGGAAATAAGCACAATGTCATTGGCAAAAATCAAGCGCCAAGGGATACACTATTGTATCCCCCGAGAAAGTTCGTCAAAGATCAAAGCGAAAAGAAAAGGGCTAAGGGCCGATCCCTGATGCAGACCTACTTCTTTTGGGAAAGCTTCGGTATTTCCCACCGGCGTTCGAACGCAGGACTTCGCCCCTTCGTACATATCCCTAATAGTACTAATATATTTACTTGGGATACTTCTACTATTGAGTGTTTTCCAAATCAAGTTTCGTGGCACGCAATTGTAGGCCTTTTCCAAGTCAATGAAAACCATCTCTAAGTTCTTTTGTTTTTCTCTATACTTCTCCATCAGGTTCCTGATAATATGAATTGCCTTAATCGATGAGCGCCCTGGCATGAAACCAAATTGGTTCTCCGAAATATTTGTTATGCGTCGAAGTCTAGTCTCTATCACTCTCTCCCACAGCTTCATAGTATGACTAAGTAGTTTTATGCCTCTATAATTACCGCATATTTGAGCATCCCCCTTATTCTTGTAGATGGGGATAGTCTCGCTTAGTCTCCATTCCATAGGCATTTTTGAGCTTCGAAACGTCATATTGAAAAGGGAAGTCAGCTACCTAACACCATCCTCGCCAAGGCATCGCCACGCCTCTATGGGGATCTAGTCAGGTCCCACGGATTTATTTCTTCCCATCTTTCGTAGTGCCACTCCTACTTCCTCTTGGTTGATCCACCCACAAACCGCCGCCAGTAAGTCTTCTCGAATTATAGCCAAACTTTTTTTGAAAAAAAACGCATATTATTCTACTTATGATAATCTCTTCGGAAATGCCAGCTACTACGCGGAATTTGGTTGCCGTCTTTGAACGTGATAGCCAGGGGCAGAGGTACATGAATGCTTGGGGTAGAACATGCCCCCACTCAGCCCAAGAGTCCAACAAACAATTAACTGTAAAAATGTTGAACTCCACACAAAGGACCCAATCCAATTGGACATACGACCCCAACCCTTTTACGTTAGCCCAGCCCAACAATCTTAATTTAGGTTATTTGTTTATTTTTTCTTTTTGAATCCATACATATTTATGTAATTTGGAAATGGGCGCAACACATCAATTTTAGGTTTACTTTTGCAGTGCATTTTCTAATCCATAATACGCATCCATTCATACATCGGTATTTCAGTGCCTTTTCTAATTTTGGTTTACTTTTTCATAAAAAAACTATTGAGATACTAATTAAATAAGGAAATATCTAACTGAATTAGGTAAAAAAAAATTTGTTTTTTTATATTGTGATCATTTAGAATTTATCATACAATATTTAAGTAAATTTATGTTTCTCCCTTTTAATAACTACATTATTACTAACTAGCTAGCTAATTTTTTTTCCCGAGTGATAAGAAAAAAAAGAAGTTGAAGTATTTGAAAGATCTTGGCTATACTCTCATAAATTGCTTTCAACGAAATAAATATTCGTATGGAACATCTATGTTACACATTAACTTGATTTTTTTTTATGCTTAGTCAATCATAGTGTTTCATTTTAATTTTTATACTATATATATATATAGCCAGAAGTTCAATACAAACTTTTTTAATGTACATCATTGTGCACAAGTGTATTTTTGTGCACAAATACAAAACTTTTTCAATGTGCACCATTGTGCACAAGTGTATTTTTATGCACATTAGTTAGTTATGTATTGAACCTCCATATATATATATATATATATATATATATATATATATATATATATATATATATATATATATATATATATATATATATATATATATATATATATATATATATATATATATTTATGGGTAAGCTAGGAAACCCTCCTATGAACGAGCAATTTGAAATCTTGAATCTGTCCCTCGTGATAGTCACTTTGTTGCTAAATGATTGTGGCAAAAAAACATATGCATTGCCATGATTGACAACACCGTTGTTCAGTTGGAATTTCTTTTAGTGATGGCATCTTTTGGTATTCACAACTCAAGAAGGTTTAATAAAAATAGGTTGAAATGATAAATATGTAGGAGTTGGGTAGAGCAATGAGAAAAATGAGTTCGTATCTTTGCGAGTCCAGATACGAAGCTATATGGGTATATCTTCTGCCATATATGACTTTACATATTTTATAGTAGGACGAGTGAGGTCAAGTTCAAGTTGATTGTTTAAGGTAATTCTATCGTCACCTATTCCCAAGCTATATGTATTAGTTTGCATTGAAAATTCAAAAGCGGGGGTTCTTAAAAATGATCGACCTAATATTATAGGTATTTTATCACTTTCTTTCATTTCTAAAATTATGAAATCGGCAGGAAAAGTGAATTTATCAATTTATATGGGTATATCTTCTGCTATACCTAACGGGTAATTGAAAAAAACTATCGGCCAAACAAATGGACATTCTAGTAGGAGTTAGTTCTCCTAGACCTAACCTCTTATATAAGGAGTATGTCATTAATTTTATACTAGCACCCGTATTTACTAATGTTTGATATATTCTAGAATTATTAATAGAGTATGGAACAAGGATACTTCCGGAGTCTCCTAATTTTTCGGGTATGTTAAATTTTTGAAAAAATAGCTTAGCATTTTTTTTTTTTTTTAAATTAGAGGATTTCTCCGCATATTTTCCCTTATTAGATAAAAGAGTTTTCAAATATCTTCCGTAATTTAGGTTTTCTTTTAATAAATCTATCAAAGGTATGTTAATATTTATTTTATTAAACATATTTGCGAAATTCTCAAAATGTTTATGTTGTTTTTCTTTTCTAAGTTGTTGAAGGTATGGAACATGCTCTAATGGTTTATCAATCTTAGGTGGTGCAACTTCTTTAAGAGAAATGTCATTATTACTTTCTTCATTACTAGTTTCCTTAGGTGGTTCTTGACTTTCCTCTTGATTAGGCATAATAGGGTCTTTTGTTGTTTTACCACTTCTAGTAATTATAGCTTGAATTTCTTGATTACCCCTAGGGTTTTCTAATATATTAGATGACAATGTTCTAATTTCTCTAACACCAAGTTGTTTAGATAAAATTCCCATATCTTTTTCTAACTTAAGTATTAAAGTTTGGTGAGTATGATATAATTCAGATATTTTATATAAGATAACATTATTTAATTCGGTTTGATTATATATATATATATATATATATATATATATATATATATATATATATATATATATATATATATATATATCCTTGTATTACATTTGCTAATTCATTACTTATAGTTTCATTTTGCGAAATTTGAAAAACGTTTTCTTGTTCTAATGGTAAAATAGGTTTTCTTTTAATTCTTTTAATTCCTTTTCTAGAAGTTCTATTCTATTTTGTAATGTAGTTATTTCAATCTTAGATTCGGTTTTAGCATTTTGTTGATTATTATTTTCTTGATACCAATCATGTGACTGAATAGATAACTAAGATATTAATTGTTGTACTTCCTCGGGAGTTTTAGATAGAGCTGAACCACCAGCGGCGGCATCAGTTTCTTTCCTAGTAGTAATTGTTATATTATTATAAAATTGCATTAATATTTAAACATCATTTAATCCATGTTGGGAGCATGATTTTATTAAATTTTCATATATAGTCCAAGTATCATACAATGTTTCTTGAGGGCCTTGTTTAAATTGAATTATTTCTTTTTGTAATCTTATCATTTTAGAAGGTGGAAATAATCGTTTTAAGAATTTTTCAAACATTTGATCCCATGTAGATATTTTTATTTCAGCAAGTTGATTAAACCAATCTTTAACTTCTCCCTTAAGTGTCCAAGAAAAAAATTATGAGATAAATTTGTTCGTCTTCTATTTTATTATACTTAAATAGTGTGCATATACTAGTAAAATTACGAAAATGTTGCTAAGCATCTTCCATAATAGCTCCATTAAATTGGCATTCTTCTTTAATTAAATCTAATATTTGTTTTCAATAGTGAAATTAGTCTTAATATTTGGTGGAACTATAGCATTTCCGTGAATTTGTATTGAGTCTTTTAAAGGATCCTCTATTGGAAGTTTAGAATGATTCATTATGATATTTATATTATATTTTAATTGCTCACCAATATATGGCCGTCAACGTCTAGGTTCCGGCAGGACCCTTTAAATCGAAAGCCCATCAACCTTTCTCTAAAGAGGGACAGTCACCACTCACTTTTGGTGATTAATTTATTTATTAATTTAATATTTTTGTGATTCTATCGCGATTCCCGGCAGTGACGTCAAAAAGTTGATGTGTCAAAAGTGTATGCAGTAGTGCTTATCATTTAATCCAACTTTTAAATTTATAATGTCTTAATTTACGTTTTACTTTTAACACCCTAACGAGCAACAAAACTTGATCAGATGTAATATAGTATTTAGTAAGTTAAGGTTCATCCCAAGAGAACGGGTGAATTCAAAAATATAAGTTTTAGTTTGAGATTTGATTGCGTTAATTAACAAGGAAATAAGAAGTAAATAACTTGCAAGTAAATAAATTAAAGGAATAAACAATATTAAACGAAACACTGCTTGAACATTTCACATTGCTCATAATTGCATTTAAAATTAAGCATGACTCAAATTTGATGATGACCTAAGAATATCTAATCCAAGACTAGTTGATCAGGTTAATCCTAGAATAGAAGTCTAGATTTATTGCATGCTTAACACCTGATAGCAAGTTTAATATGATTATCAAACCTTGATTATAGTTACTAGCTATAACCCTCACCATTATAATAATTTGATTTACTATCGTATTTAAGTTTATCAAGTTTAATCCTAGTGATGTTATAGTTAAAACTTAATAGTAATTGTTCTTATTAAAACCAAACTATTTAAACAGTGGTAATTTCAACACACATAACACATAACAGTTAATCCAGAGATTCCGTCGAAATTAATATTTTTATGCTAAGTGGATGAAGAGTTTAATTCATAATAAAACTGTATAGTAATAGGATGAAGCCGGCAGCTCTGGTGTGTATGAAGCCGGCAGCTTCATATACCAGATCTGGTATTCTGATTTGTTTCATACAATTCAACTGTTTATGCAATGATCACAAGGTGTTACATTAGTTTAAGCACATGTTAAGGCTATTAGCCCATAACTAAAGTAAAAAAAATAAATAAAAGACAAGAAGAATTAAAGGAACTCATACCGACATGAAGGAATTGAAAGCAAAAGATTAATTGAATAACTTGAATGTTGATAATAGGTAAAAACCCTAATAAATTTGTAACTTTGTATCTGAATGCAGAATACAAAAACTGACTTATGAAAACTGAACCCATCACATCAATTTATAGAATTTAGCAACCACCACCTCAAGCCGGCGGCTTGATTGTGAAGCCGGCGACTTCACAGTAACTTGCAGAGGGGCCTACGTTGAACTTGAAATTAAAGCGAACGTTTATAACTTCTGAATATCTTAGCCGGCGACTTCAGTGTGAACTCGCCAGCTTGATTGCTTTTGGATCAAGATAAAAGTATTTTCCAATTTTAACTGAACTTGGGTAGCAAGACGGATCAAACGCGTGACTCAAGCATGCGGCTTCAGTGTAAAGTCAGTGGCTTGGATCTCTTTTTTCTTGGTCACCAAGTTCTTTGTGTTCTGTTATCAATTTTAGAACTTTCCGAAGTCTTTGAGGGGGAATCTGGTGGCTTCTTCGCCATCGTCCTAGCGGCTTCATGCTTGAATCTTCGTTTTTCCTTTATTTTTGTCATGTTTTTGCTCCTTTTTTACATTTGTTACCTGAAACTCAAATAACTCATTTTAAGTATAATTTTCACACTTATAATATCATAAATAACTATGAATGATAAAAATATGGAGGACATGGGCCATGTCCAAGGTGCAGGACATGGCCCATATCCGAGGTGGTGGACATGGCCCATGTCCGAGGTAGAGGACATGGCCAATGTCCGAGGTGGCCCATTTCTAAGGTGGAGGACATGGCCCATGCTTGAGGTGGAGGACATGGTCCATTTCCGAGGTGGAGGACAGGGCCCATGTCTGAGGTGGAGGACATGGGCCATGAGGACATGGGCCATGTCCAAGGAGGAGGACATTGGCCATGTCCGAGGTAGAGGAGATGGTCCATGTTCGAGTTGAAGGACATGGGCCATGTCTGAGGAGGAGGACCTGGGCCAAGTCCGAGGTGTAGGACATATGCCATGTTCAAGTTGGAGGACATGTGCCATGTTCGAGGTGCAGGACATGGCCCATATCTGAGGTGCAGGAGATGGCCTATGTCCTAGATTGAGGAGATGGCCCATGTCTGATGTCAAGGAGATGGCCCATGTCGAAGGTCGAGGCGATGGCCCATGTTGGAGGCAGATGACATGGCCAATGTCCGAGGCGGAGGATATGGCTCATGTCCTAGGAGGAGGATAAGGCCCATGTCCTGTCCTAGACATGGGCCATGTTCGAGGCGGGGCACATGGCCCATGTTCGAGGAGGAGGACATGGCTCATTCTGAGGTGGAGGACATGGGCCATGTCCGAGTTGCAGGACATGGCCCATGTCCGAATCGAGGTGGAAGACATGGCACATGTCCGAGGTGGAGGACATAGCCCATGTACGAGGTGAAGGACATGACCCATGTCTGAGGTGGAGGACATGGGGCATGTCCTGAGGTGTAGGACATGGGAAAAGTCCGAGGTGGAGGACCTGGGCCATGTCCAAGGAGGAGGACACGGACCATGTCCGAGGTTCGTGACGCAGACCATGTCAGAGGTGCAGGACATGGCCCATGTCAGAGGTGGAGGACATGACCCTTGTCGGAGGTGGAGGACATTGCCCATGTCAGAGGTGGAGGACATGGCCCATGTCAGAGGGGGAAGACATGGCCCATGTCGGAGGAAGAGGATAATGCCCTTGTCTGAGGCGAAGAACATGGCCCATGTACGAGGCGCAGAACATGGCCCATGTCCAAGGCGGAGAACATGGACCTTGTCCTGTCCTCCGCCTCGAACATGGGCCATGTCCGAGGCGGAGTACAAGGACCATGTCCGAGGTAGAGGACATGGCCCATGTCTGAGTTGCATGGCATAGCCCATGTCGGAGGAGGAGGACATGGCCCATGTCGGAGGTGGAGGACATGGCCCATGCCGGAGGTAGAGGACATGGAACATATCGAAGGTAGAGGAAATGGCCCATGTCGGAGGTAGAGGTGATGTTATGCGAGGGGTATATGAAATAGTATTAATTTTTACAAGGAAATACTATTAAATACGATATAATTTTACACAAGTTATTTATTTATTTATAGAGTGGATATACCTAAACCTTGCTACAACACTTATAGGCAGTGTACCTAATCGTACAGTAGTGTAGTTTTTAGTAAGTCCGTTTCGTTCCACAGGGATCTTTTAAACAAGCTTAATGCTATATTTTTAAAAACTATATTTGTAAAAATACAAAAATATATATAAGTAGTATTATTATTATAAAAGGGGGTTTTTACCGTTTAATGACCGGTTTGTCGATTTTAAAACTTTAGTCGCAGTTAAAACCTAATGTAAAATATTAAAAATAAATATAACTTAATTTTAAGCGTAAAGTAAATAACGATAATGAAATTGCGATAAATAAAAGTGTGATAAAATAAAATTGCGATAATTAAAGAGAACGATAATTAAAAGTGCAATTAAATACGATGACAGTAAATAAAAGTGCGATAATTAAAAGTGCAATTAAATATGAAATATATAAATTATGCTTATTTAAACTTCCGTAATCATGATGTTTGACGTGTTGATTTTAGTTTTATTACCATGGGTTAATTGTCCTTTGTCCTGGATTATTCGATATGTCCATACGGATTTGTCCATAATAGTCCATCAGTCATAATCATAAAGTGCGAAAGTCTTCGTCAAATTATTCTTATTCCCGAAGTCAAATATTCCAACTAATTGGGGATTCGAATTGTAACAAGGTCTTAATACTTTGTTTAATGAATACACCAGGTTATCGACTGCGTGTAGACCAAGGTTTTACTACTTTGTTAACAATTACACCAATTACCCTTGAATGTAATCCACCCCTGTTTCAACAATTCTATTAACTATTAATCCAGTTCCGTGTCCGGTAAAATGAATAATTATTGGTATTTATAGATATCCCGCCCACCGTACCCAGTCAAGTGTATGTGGTTATATATAAATACGTCAAATTATAAGTCTATATATTAAATCAACGAGGTATCATTTAGTTAATATAAAACCCATTAATAGCCCATAGTCTAATTTCTACAAGTGTCGTTCTTTTGTCCAAACCTCAATTATGGTCCAAAGCCCAATTACCCAATTTTAATATTTAGCCCAACATCACGATTAGTTCGGCATTAAATAAGCACAATAATAACTTAGCTACGAGACATTAATTTAAAAATAACATTAACCATAACTTACAGTGATTAAAAATAGCGTAGCGTTACACGAACATAATTTTGACTTACACCCTTACAACATTCGCTAACATACCCTTATTATTAGAATTTAAAATTAAAATTATAATTAATATATATATATATATATATATATATATATATATATATATATATATATATATATATATATATATATATATATATATATATATATTATACGTGATAGATAGAGAGATAGGATGGATATATTGTAAAAAACTGAGCCAAAACACGCGAATTTATAGCATGTGGCATGGATTTCAGGGCCATGCGATCGCATGGAAAATAAGCCTACAGGCCATGCGATCGCATGGAGGTAGGTATCAGCTCACACTCCTTTGTTTTCTTGTTTGCCGACGTTTATAATATATAATATAATATATATATTAATTTTAAGAATTAATTATATATTATATTATATTCATGTGCATAGTTGACTCATAATTTTTAGTCCGTTGCGTCGAGCATTGAGAGTTGACTCTGGTCCCGATTTCGGTTTTTCGAACGTCCTTGCGTATAATTTAATATCTTGTACTTTGCATTTCGCATCTTGTACTCTTGTAATTTTGAGATGTTTCTTATCAATAATTGGAACCTCTTTGATTGTACTTTGTACTTTTGAGCTTTTTGGTCGTTTGCGTCTTCAATTCGTCGAATCTGTCTTTTGTCTTCACCTTTTATTATTTAAACGAATATCACTTGTAAATAGAACAATTGCAACTAAAAGCTTGTCTTTCTTGAGGGATAATGCTATGAAATATATGTTCGTTTTTAGTATTATCAAATATTCCCACACTTGAGCGTTGCTTGTCCTCAAGCAATATAGTCTTAAAATAAAAACATACTAGAATCACTTCTTTATTCTTCACACTTTGTGCATCAGTGATTTCTATACGGCGGTATAAACAATGATAGTAACGATGTGGTTTACAGTCCCACATGACTATAAAAATTTAGATCCTTAAGGAAATTGGATCTTTATGAAAACATTTGATCTTTTGAAAATACAATCTAGCTTTTACCCTAGATAAGTTTTCTGGAATAACCCTTCACCGGTGTTTGCAAAATGTTTTTGTGGGTTTGGTGGGTTTCAGATTTGAAAATTTTAGCTCAAAAACTTATAGTTTTGTGTCACCCACTTGCTAACCTTGTATTAGGAAAGCAACACGTCCAGTATACTTGCTCCGTATATTACCTTTCGGTAAACTACCGTCCGGTTGTAAAGGAAAGCGTTGAACAAGCAACTGTTAAGGCAATGTCCCCTGACATGCTTTTAATTATGGTCTATAACGTGTCGGATGCAATTACTATCCTTTGTAGGAGCAATAGTAAAGCTCACCCTATAATTTTTCGGTCTGGCACAAGGTCCTGTCTTCGACCATGCTATGCAACCACCGTTCTTACGGTTGATACCCGATTTGGTTCAGGTGACCTAATGAATTCCCGGTGAATTCCTAGGATTTTACGTTCAATGGTAATGAACGCATTGAAAATGGGTTTTCAGAAAACAAATCGGTTTGTAATTTTGATCAAAATATTTTCTCGTTCAAGCTCGAGTTTAGATATCATCGAATTCCATGAGTTTGTAATTCTCAATCTTTAAGGTCAATCTCTAGGATTGCGTAATATCAGGCTTAAAAGCTGATTTTTAATCTTTAAGGAGATTATCCTTTTCTGGGGATCTGATTCATTAGTCTTATCAAGCTAATTTGCATGGCGTCCTCCCCATTTTACGAGACAGATCCTCTCATGGTTAGGATAAGTCTGACCACTTGACGACCCTGTTTGATGCTGAGGTCCGTGGATTTCCTGCTGATTTTAGTGTTGACTTTTCTAGATTTTTCGTCAACCTACAGCTGTTCTGGACGACAACTTCATGACCTAAATCAAGAAGCGCGTTTCTTTTTCGGAAGACTTTACTTCCTTTTAATGATGGAATTGATTCATCGTGTAGATCCATCTTTCTTCCAAATATATTATAGTAAATAGAGTAAAACTGATTAGTTTAGTCTAAAACAAAAACATTTTCAATTATTTGTTACAAAAATATGTGACATATGTTCAAAATAACTTGGTAAATTTTCCCACACTTGGCTTTATTTTCCTTTTTATTGTCCTCTATTCCATTTTAAATGAATTCTAACATTTTGGGTTGTTTCTCAATTTATGTTCTTTCTGAGGTAATAATAATTTCGGTGTTAACATCTAGTTTTATCGTTCATAAATATGTATAAACATGATTTTGAATTCATTTAATTGAAAATTTTGAAAATTTTTACTAGAATTGGGTAGTCAGTATATAAGACTAGGGCTGTTCTTTATTATCAGAGAGCACTAGATTCTAATACAACTACTGTGTTACTAGTATTTCTAATGGTATTTTTAATAGTAACCAAGTGTATAAGTCAAACATTTTAAAAATCCAAAAGAATTTAACCCCTTCCCACACTTAAGATCTTGCAATGCCCTCATTTGCAAGAAATTAGTAACAATTTAAATTATTGAGGGTGATTAGCGTAGAAAAATGATTAAATTTTACCAAAGTTTCCAAACATATTGGCGTTTGTTTGTTGAATGATAAATGGTGCACATCATTTGTTCATTCCGTCTTGTTTTACATCATATTTGTTTTTCGTTTTGTCGTTAAAATTAGTAGCTTTTGCTGAACTTAATGCCAGTCTTTGAAAATGCGCTGTTTTACCCTGTTGTGTACAATTGACAATATACATACATACAAATATAAACATGCATGGTAATTTGAAATGGGACTTTAAATCCCACTTTCAAATCAAATATGAAATATTAGTACCAAATAATAAAAATATTAAACAATACATTAATGTATCACAATATCATATGTTTAAACATAAATAAAAATCATAAAAAGATAAAAATCATAGAAATCACCAACGGAACTATATCAATCTGGATAGGGGTTCCAGTTCATGTCGTCGTCCGGGTTCCATGGTTGGTGATAGGTGTACTGGTAGGCCTGGTTAGGGTCGTAGAGAGTATATGGTGGTCTCATCTCGGGCTGGTGTGGAGGATAGTAAGCGGGTCGGGTCGGAACGTAGTGATCCTGAGGTGACGGCCGGCTCATAATCTGTCGTTGATGATAGTCCCATCTATCATGCTGTCGTTGATTGGAATGCTCGTAATCATTCCGAGCTTGCCACTGCTCCATCCGACAAAATCTCTCCGCGTTTGTCATATCTACCTCATCTATATGCTGGTAGACATCAGTCATAGCCTCCCGAATGACATCCCTAATGTCATCCGCTTCCTTCATTTCCTCGTCTGAACCTCTCTCTACCTGAGGATGACTACCTTCATAGGGTACTGCCTGATTGCGTCTACTCTTTAATACCTTAGCAACCGCATAAACCCTCAATCCTAAAGGCTCAACCTGTTCTCTACATACCAAAAGTGGACCCCCTTGGTCCCTATCTACACCTAAATACTCTCCAATAAGAGTAACAAAAATACCTCCTCCAATTATCCCCCCTTCCTGTATTCCTTCCACCATTTTAGATAAATAAAAACCAACACAGTAAGGGATATTAACAAAGCCTCTTGGGTCTCGAATACACTTTATGTAAAATAAATCATGTAAGGTTAATTTTTCCTTGTTGTGACCTCTCTGTGTAATCGAGTTAGCCAAAAATCTATGAATTATACGAAGCTCGGCTCTGTTAATATGTAAGTAGGTATGCGTTCCGGCCCGCCCAAAAACATTATAATCTGACATACGCCTCCAAACGGCGTTCGCATCAAAATTCCTATTTACCCTTTCACCACGATAAATCAAATTAATACAATTGGGTAGTAGTAATTCAGCGGGCGTATATATCTGCAAAGCCCTGGCCATGTCCAGCATGGACATCCTGTACATCCTACGGCCAAGTATAAATCTAAGAAAACTTCTATCATCTAACCTATCTACATCTGCATTTAATGCTATAGTACTCATAAGCTCGACACACCATTCCTTATATACAGGTCTACGAATGGTGAATAGACGTTCCCAATCGGTAAAAGAAGAAATGCCATACCTTTGAATCAGTAGCAGTCTAACACGGTCAGCTAGATGTACCATTTCCAAAGGATTCCAATCAATTACCCTAGGCACCTCCACATCTTTCGTTACTAATTTGAATTTATTACTTTGATATGCCGGGTAATCTCTCCAGCTTTTATCGAATCTCAGATTAGGATGCAATGTATGTTCAGGAATCATTGGGTATTCTACTAGCGGATGTATCGGAAATACTGTGAAGGCATCAACAAATTGTAGCGGATCAACAGAAAAGGTACATGTTGATCAGGTTGATGTTGTTGTTCCTGTTGTGGTTCTTGTTCGGGTTCTGGCTCGTATTGCGGCTCATATTCTGGTTCAGGTTCTTGTTATGGTTGTCTAGATGATGATGAAGCACCAGCAGTATCGGTTTTCTGCAAAACACATTAAACACAAAATTTGTGTATCCAAATATGCATTAGTGTTAGCAAAATAACAACTTGAAACAATTACAATAACATGTTAAATCAAAATTAAACTTATACACATTTTCACAATTTTATTAATTATACACTTTTTCAAATAAGCCTATATGAAAATGTATACAAAGTTCATAAGCATTTAACTCAAATAACATGTCAAAATAGTCATTACTAACAATTAAACAAGTCTCAAATAGCAATTATATCAAATTAATCAAGTTCATGAATTTTGTACCTAAAAAGTCCACTTTAATTCTCAAAAATCATGTTTAGGATCGAAGTTTGGATCATTTAACTACCTAACCATATTACACTACTTAATTTAGCAATAATTCATGACAAAAATCAGCCATAACCTGTTTATATCAAAAAGCCCCAAATTGCTCAAGAGCACAAACCCTAGATTCCTAAAAATTTTGAAGTTTTTTGCTTCAAATCATGTTAAATAGCATCAATCTAGGTTATACATGCATAAAATACTAACAATTTAACACTAATTACACTAGAAATTAACAAAATTGCATTAGGTAAAATATTGGTAATTATCATAAAAACTAGAAAATTTATGAGTTTAGGGGTGTAATTTTTACCTTTTTGTTGAAGAATCCGAACCTAGGCATGATTAGAGCAGAAATTTGACGAATTACGGTGAAAATTTGTGATTTTTAGAGATTATTTGGGTGTATTTTCGTGATATGTATGTGTGTTTGTGAGGAGATAGACCAGTCGACTGATATTTGATCCTGGCCAAAATTTCAGCTCCATGCGATCGCATGGATTGGAAGGCCAAATCCCATACGATCGCATGGGGTTCGGGTATAGTGTTTTTTTTTTATATATAAAACCTTACACTTTTTAAAACATATAATTAAATTAAATTTTTAAAAATTTGTTTCTTTTTAGGATGAAGGCGTTTCAGAACAATGTCCTAGTCCGTCCCTCGACAAAATTTTAAAATTTGTCAATTTTAAGCGCAGTTTTAAAAGCAAAGGTTTTGGGGTTTTTTAAATGTTTTTGGCATACTTTAATTCAATAAGATTAAAAACAATGATAATAAAAGTTCTCGTCCCTCCCTTGGGTAGAGCAATTTCTGTTCAACGACCTAGTTTTCAACTCACGACGAATTTTAAAAATCATATTTTTGACTTAGTGAAATAAAGTAAATTTTTATTTTTAAATTCACACCAAACTTAAATTTAAAATGCATAAAATTAAAAATTCATATTATTATTAAAAATTCACACCAAACTTTTTATTATATTTTTATTTTTATACAACAGACTTATATTAAAAATATTAATTTTTCAAATATTTACAAATTTAAATATATTGATTTAAAAAGTTTATAATAATAATTTAATATTAATATATTAATTTTAAAAAACAAAGTAAAAATAAAATTAAAAATCTTTTTGGTTTTTTTTTTCCACTTTAATCATTCAAATATTATCAAAAATATACGCCCTTCTTTTCGGTAAAGTAATTTCGGTTTCATAACCTAGTTTAACTCATGACGAATTTTTGAAATACTTTGGGTTGATTGATTAAAGATATTTATACCTTAAGAATAAACGGTAAATTTCGCAGTGATGTAATAAATTTTTGTATGATATTAATAATTTCGGTCGCAAAACCTAATTTTATTGAGTATCAATTTAATACTTTATAGCGAACAATTTAGCGTTTATTATCAAAAGGTTAAAAGCAAAATAAAAAAAATAAATAAAAATTGTACATACTTACCTGTGAAATAGAATTCTCAGTGACCTGCTTTAGCCCACTCATAAGATAGTCGGACTAATTGGTTTTCCATAGCTACATAGGCGTAACCTCGAGCATTCAACTTTTTTCTTCGAAACATATGAACGGTCCTTCTCTGCATAAAGTAACGAACTCGGTATTGGAATATGTCTGATTTGTCGAGCATTTTCCTTCGTGTGACCATTTTCCGCATTTGTGACATCTTTCAAGGTGTCGTGCTCTTCTTTTCGCTGCGGATTTTGATTTTTCTTTACCAAACTGTAACTTATTATTTTCGTTCCTGGATTCTTTTCTTACTCCGTCCAATTTACCTCCGATTAATGATACCAATTCACTTGGAAGGGTGTCATTATTACGTTTAGTGATCAAAGCGTGTAGCATTAAACCATGGTTTAGTTCACAAGAAGTCTTCATCTTGTAAAACCTAAAAAAAAATAAAAATTCAGAATGGGGGGAGAAGACTAGTTCTTTAGGGTCTGCTAGGGAAAGACCATTCGGATTCCATTCTCGAGAACTACACGAAAATAGAATATCTAACTCTAACAGAAATACATATTACCCTAAAAAGATTTGATTCTCCCCACATTTAGTTAGATGTGGTGTTGAAATTGTGATTAACTTCGTTGTCAACATCCATCGGACCATGTATGTAATGTTTAACTCTGTGACCATTAACTTTAAATTCAATCCTATTTGAATTTATTAATTCTACCGTTTCGTACGGGAAAACTCTTTTGACTATGAATGGTCCAGACCATCTTGATTTCAATTTTTCAGGAAATAGCTTGAATCGTGAATTGAAAAGAAGAACTCGGTCTCCTTCCTTAAATTCTTTTGAAATTCTGATTCTTTTATCATGCCATTTCTTCGTTCTTTTCTTATAGATTAACGAATTTTCGTATGCCTCATGTCTTAATTCTTCTAATTCGTTTAGTTGACTTAATCGTAGACGTCCAGCTTCATGTAAATCACGATTACATGTCTTCAAAGCCCAAAATGCTTTGTGTTCAATTTCTACTGGAAGATGACATGCTTTTCCGTAAACGAGTTTAAAAGGTGTGGTTCCAATTGGAGTTTTGTAGGCTGTTCTAAAAGCCTAGAGTGCATCCTCCAATTTATGGACCATTCCTTCGGATTTGATCCTATGGTTTTCTCTAGAATACGTTTTAAAGCTCGGTTGGTATTTTCAACTTGTCCACTTGTTTGTGGATAATAAGCAGTGGAGATTTTATGAGTTACTCCATATCTTTTGAGAACTTTCTCAAGTTGATTATTACAAAAATAAGTACCCCGATCACTTATTAAAGCTTTCGGTGTTCCGAACCTTGCAAAAAGACGTTTTAAAAAGTTGACTACAACTCATGCATCATTAGTCGGGAGAGCTTGTGCTTTCGCCCATTTAGATACATAATCAATGGCAACGAGAATGTAGAGATTATTATGAGATTTTGGAAATGGACCCATAAAGTCAATACCCCAAATGTCAAATACTTCACATACTTGAATGACATTTTGTGGCATTTCATCACGTTGACTTATTTTTTCGGCCCTTTGACAAGCATCACAGGATTTGCAAAGAAGGTGTGCGTCTTTGAAAATTCTAGGCCAATAGAATCCAGCATCGTAAACTTTTCTTGCTGTGAGTTGAGGCCCATAATGCCCTCCTGTTGGTCATGTGTGACAATGGTTTAAGATTTTACTAGCTTCATCTCCGAATACACATCGGCGTATTATTCCATCGGGATAACTTTTAAACAAATGTGGATCTTCCCAGTAATAGTATTTTATATCACTAAATAATTTCTTTCGTTTTTGGTACGATAATCCTTTTTCAAGGAATCCACATACTAAGTAGTTTGCATAGTCTGCAAACCATGGAATTTCATTATAATCTATCTTCAATAGATATTCATCAGGAAAGTTGTCTTGTATGGCCGATTCATTTAGAACTTCTAATTCAGGATTTTCAAGACGAGAAAGATGATCAGCGGCGAGATTTTCCGCTCCCTTTTTATCTCGGATTTCAATATCGAACTCTTGTAAGAGTAAGATCCAACAGATTAATCGTGGTTTAGCATCTTGTTTCGAAAATAGGTATCTAAGAGCAGAATGGTCGGTATAGACCACAGTTTTAGCTAGAACGAGATATGAACGAAATTTGTCAAAAGCAAAGACAATAGCAATGAGTTCTTTTTTAGTAGTTGTATAATTCGTTTGTGCTCCTTGTAACGTCTTACTAGCATAATAAATAGGTTGAAATCATTTTTCAATCCTTTGACCTAAAACGGCTCCCATTGCAAAATCACTTGCATCGCACATAAGTTCAAACGGTAGATTCCAATTTGGAGTTATCATGATCGGTGCATTAGTGAGTTTTTCTTTAAGAATATTAAAAGATTTGATACATTCATCTGAAATGATGAATGGAGCATCCTTTTCTAGGAGTTTATTCATAGGAGTGGCAATTTTAAAAAATCTTTTATGAAACGTCGGTAAAAACCGGCATGCCCTAGAAAACTCCTAACTTCTCTAACATTGGTGGGATGTGGAAGTTTAGCAATTACATCTACTTTAGCTCTATCCACTTCAATTCCTTCCTTTGAGATTTTATGAACAAGAACGATGCCTTCTTTAACCATGAAATGGCATTTCTACCAATTAAGTACTAGATTTGATTGCTCGCATCTAATAAGCATTCGTTCAAGATTAACTAAACATGATTCAAATGTATTACCGAAGACTGAAAAGTCATCCATGAAAACTTCCATGCATTCTTCTATCATGTCGTGAAAAATCGCCATCATGCACCTTTGAAAGGTTGCAGGGGCGTTGCAAAGTCCAAATGGCATGCGTTTGTAAGCAAAAGTACCATAAGGGTATGTGAATGTGGTTTTTTCTTGGTCCTCGGGTGCTATTGGAATTTGAAAGTATCAGGAAAAACCATCTAGAAAACAATAGTAACTATTTCCGGCTAATCTTTCCAACATTGATCAATGAAAGGTAAGGGAAAGTGATCTTTTCTGGTGGCGTCATTTAATTTTCTATAATCAATACAAACACGCCATCCTGTTATAGTCCTAGTAGGAATAAGCTCATTTTTCTCATTTGTGATGACAGTCATGCCACCCTTCTTAGGCACGCATTGAACTGGGCTTATCCATGGACTATCAGAGATTGGATAAATTAAACCTGCATCTAGCAGTTTAATAATTTCTTTCTTAACAACATCTTGCATATTCGGATTTAGTCTTCGTTGCCGTTGCACATACATTTTATGACCTTCTTCCATAAGGATTTTATGTGTGCAATACGAAGGACTTATTCCTTTAATATCATGAATTTTCCATGCAATAGCTGGTTTATGAGCTTTTAGCACAGTAATGAGTTGAGATTTTTCATTTTCAGTAAGAGAAGACGATATTATTACATGTAATTCAGATTCACCATGTAAATAAGCATATTCCAAATGGTTTGGAAGTGGCATTAACTCTAATGTCGGTGGTTCTTCTATCGATGATTTATATCGATATCTGTCTTCTTCTTTTAGCATTTGAATTTCTTCTGTTGTTGGTTCATATCCATTAGCCATAAGTGCATCTAACATTTCAGTTTCATCAATTGGTTCAGTCCCTTCTCCTAAAGAACATTCTCCCGTTCCTTGTAATTCTGGAAATTCTTCTAACAATTCTGCATGTGAATCTATAGTTTGAATATAATAACATGTATCATCTGCAGATTGCGGTTGTTGCATCGCTCTATCAATAGAAAAGGTAACACTCTTGTCCTCTATACTTAGGGTCAGTTTCTTACCAAACACGTCTATTATTGCTTTAGTCGTGTTTAAGAATGGTCTTCCTAATATGAGAGGAACTCGAGAATCTTCTTCCATGTCCAAAATAACAAAATCTACTGGAAATACTAAAGTACCAACTTTAACTAGCATGTTCTCCATTATCCCTCTAGGATATTTTACTGATCGATCGGCTAGTTGTATACTTATTCGTGTTGGTTTCAATTCTCTAAGGTCTAGTTTAGCGTATAGTAAATACGGCATTAGATTTATACTAGCACCTAAGTCTGCCAATGCTTCTATTGAACTAAGACTACCCAGAAAACAAGAAATCGTGAAACTTCCTGGATCTGATAATTTTTCTGGTATCTTATTCAAAAGCACTGCAGAACAATTAGCATTCATAGTAACAGCCGAGAGTTCTTCCATTTTCTTTCTATTTGTGATTAGATCTTTTAGAAATTTAGCATATCTAGGCAATCCTGAAATTACATTAATGAAAGGAAGATTTACATTTATCTGTTTAAACATATCCAAGAATTTGGATTGCTCGGCTTCAAGTCTCTCTTTTCTCATTTTACTCGGGTAAGGAAGTGGTGGTTGGTATGGTTTAATATAAGGTTTAGCCTTAACTGTGTTATCTTCATTAACCTTTTCAACTACCAGTTCTTTTTCCTTATCTTGCTCAGGTTGTGGTTCTTGTGGAGCAGAAATAGCTTCATCAGAAATTACAGGTATTTCAGGTGGTTTAAGTGTAATACCACTTCTTGTGGTAATGGCTTTAGCTGTTTCATTTCGGGGGTTAGCATTTGTATCACTTGGTAGACTTCCCGGTTTTCTTTCACCTATTAACCTTGCTAGGTTACTTACTTCTTGTTCCAAATGCTTGAGCATTTTGTTCATTGGTTTGTTTCTGAGATGTGAAAAACTGAGTTTGAGATTCAACTAGCTTCGACATCATATCTTCTAAATTTGGCTTTTTATCATCGGTTTGTGGTGGTTTGTTTTGAAAAATAGGTCTTTGCTGATTGTAAGTATTGTTGGATACTTGTTGATTGCTAGGACCTTGTTGGTTGTTGTATGGAACATTTCAATTATAATTCTGGTTTTGATTGTAGATCGGTCTTGGCGGTTGATAATTATTCTGATAATTATTTCCAGGCCTTTGGTTCATGTATGAAACATTCTCTCTTTGTTCCATTATTTGTTCAATACTGAGACAATCTTTTGTTAAATGTGGTCCTCCACACTGCTCACAACTAATTCGTATTGAGTGAATATCCTTAGTCATCTTTTCCATTCGTCTCTCGACAGCATCTATCTTTGCAGAAATAGAATCTAAGTCATGGCTAGAATCGACTCTAGCTGCTTTAGATGATCTAACGATATCTTTTTCTTGGTGCCACTCATGTGAGTGGGAAGCAGTGTTATCAATAATTTTGTAAGCGTCAGTTGTTGTTTTCTTCATAATGAAACCACCAGCTGCTATATCGATGTCTTTTCTTGTAGTGATGTCGCATCCTTGGTAGAATATTTGTACTATTTGACAAGTGTCTAAACCATGTTGCGGACATCCTCTTAATAACTTTCCAAATCTTGTCCACGCCTCATATAGAGTTTCATTTGGCTTTTGTGTGAACGTAAAAATTTCTCCTTGAAGTCTTACGGCTTTAGATGCCGGAAAGAATTGTTTAAGAAATTTTTCAACTAAAACATCCCATGTATCAATCGCCCCTTCAGGTAATGATTCTAACCAATCTTTGGCTTCTCCCTTTAAAGTCCAGGGAAATAACATGAGATATATTTGTTCATCCTCCACTTCTCTAATTTTAAATAGAGTACAGATTCTATTAAAGGTACGAAGATGTTCATTTGGATCTTCCTTCGGCGCACCACTAAATTAGCATTGATTAGTTACCATGTGTAGGATTTGTCCTTTGATTTCATAATCTGGTGCATTAATGTCTGGTTGAGTAATTGCGTGACCTTGGCCAGTGCGTTTAGCTCTCATTCGGTCTTCCATACTTAGAGGTTCCAGATTTTCCATGATTGAATTTGTTGAATCTGAATCACTATAGGATTCTGATTTAATGGGTTGTTCCTCGACAATCTCTGTTTGAATGATTGGTGGTTCCGGAGGAAATATTAGTGGTTCAGGATCTCTGAATTGTCCCTGAATATCCTCCGGATTCTCAATTGTGAGGTCGGGTTCAAAAAATGGATTATCGGAAATTTGAATTGGAGTACTTGGTCGACTGGATGACGATTCTAAAGAAAAATCAACGGCGATATGAAACAACCCAACCCGTACTCCGTACGCTATAAATTTTTTTTTTTTTTATAACATACACATTTATGCGCCAATTAAATATGTAGACCAACTCACAAGTTTCATTAAACCGCACAACCATTACCGATGTTTACAAAAGGCACAATGGCCGTTAATTAAGTTAATACAAGTTTGACCGAATACAATGGTAGTTTATTAACCAAACGACCCGACGAGCATGGTTTGGGACTAAACTACCCAAAAGGTGGCCAACTTCCAAAAGCTCCTACAAGCACATCATCAAGGGCATCTAGTGCCCGACAATCCCCTCCCCTTTATCCTCACCTGCAACTAAAAGATAAACAACGAGAGGGGTAAGCTAACGCTTAGTGAATGCAATAATTATACATGATCATATATAACCTACTTACTTGCATACACTTACACAATACCACATACGAGCTAACAATTCAACAAACATGCAATCCATCATGCATAAACTACTATCCACGTTCCACATTACGCTAGCAACAATAATAGCATATAGTTCACAATATAATATGCTAAGTACAATTCGCACAACCATGGTTAACCAAGTATACAAGAGAACGGTACATGTAAGTCCGTTGGAGTTCATAACATCCACTAGTGTTACTTATACACCGCGTAATCACTAGTCCCCCGGGTGATGTCTTGAACACCGCGACTAACTCACCCTTACAACAATGTGGCGTCTTAAACACCGCGACGAATCCACACTTCATTCAATACAATGAGTGGTGTCTTGAACACCGCGACACTTCCACTCTCACGACATTGTGGTGTCTTAAACACCGCGACAATCCCACAAGTCAATTACACAAGGAGTAGTGTCTTAAGCACCGCGACAATACTACTCGTTACCTAGAATGTGGTGTCTTGAACACCGCGACACTTCCACATTCATACCACACAAATAAATACATTATATACGTTCACGCATAATTATTCCACTCACCTTGACGCAAGGATGATGAATAATCGCTTCCAAACTTCAAAGCCAAGTACCTAATACATTAAGTACCAATTCAATACATAAACTAGTGGAATTAACCACATTACATTTACTTGGGCATTTAATGACTCAATTTTGCATTAAATGACCCAACCACACCACAACCGCCCTCTTAATGGCCAAGACTCGACTTTAATTACCAACATTAGTGCATTAAAGTCTACTAGCCTCAATTGACATCCACCTAGGGTAATTTACACCCATTTTACCCAAACTAGGTCAACTAGTACATTCTTGACCCAAATGACATCTCTTTCAATTCTAACAAGTGTTTAATGCTTACAATACCATTAACACTTTCAAACTCACAATTACAAGACCAAAACCCTAGATTATGGCCATTAGGGTTTCATTACAACAACCTAACCCAAATTCACCCATTTTACTCCCAAATGGGTCATACAAGCTTCTATTAACCAAAACCCTAGCCATAATCAATTAAAACTCGAAACTTAGAGTTAGAACTTACCGAGACTATCACCACGTAGCTAGAGTCACAAGGAACAACTTTAATACTTGCTCCAAGGATCAACCATAAATCCTTCCTCTCTCAATCTCACTTTGAATCCAAATGGGTGTTAGAGTTTTGGGAGAGAAATTGAAAGAAAATGAAAAAGGAAAATGAAATAAATGAACTAGTGGACCAGATTTAATGCACCCATCTGATCTATACGTCCATTTACCATTTTGCCCCTCAAAATCTCTTAATTTAACCTAAAACCGGAACCTGACTAGCAGGCCTGCCGCGGCGCGGCCCTAAACGTCGCGGCGCGACGAATCAAAGTAAAATTCACCATGCTTATGTCCTGTTCTGATCTGGAAACGCTTGATGGGTCGCGGCTGAAATGTCCCGTTCTTATTGATTAAAAACGTTCCATATTAATTGATTTCGTTGCGAGGTTTTGACCTCTATATGAGACGTTTTTCAAAGACTGCATTCATTTTTAAAACAAACCATAACCTTTATTTCATAAATAAAGGTTTAAAAAGCTTTACGTAGATTATCAAATAATGATAATCTAAAATATCCTGTTTACACACGACCATTACATAATGGTTTACAATACGAATATGTTACATCGAAATCAATTTCTTGAATGCAGTTTTTACACAATATCATACAAACATGGACTCCAAATCTTGTCCTTATTTTAGTATGCAACAGCGGAAGCTCTTAATATTCACCTGAGAATAAACATGCTTTAAACGTCAACAAAAATGTTGGTGAGTTATAGGTTTAACCTATATATATCAAATCGTAACAATAGACCACAAGATTTCATATTTCAATACACATCCCATACATAGAGATAAAAATCATTCATATGGTGAACACCTGGTAACCGACATTAACAAGATGCATATATAAGAATATCCCCATCATTCCGGGACACCCTTCGGATATGATATAAATTTCGAAGTACTAAAGCATCCGGTACTTTGGATGGGGTTTGTTAGGCCCAATAGATCTATCTTTAGGATTCGCGTCAATTAGGGTGTCTGTTCCCTAATTCTTAGATTACCAGACTTAATAAAAAGGGGCATATTCGATTTCGATAATTCAACCATAGAATGTAGTTTCACGTACTTGTGTCTATTTTGTAAATCATTTATAAAACCTGCATGTATTCTCATCCCAAAAATATTAGATTTTAAAAGTGGGACTATAACTCACTTTCACAGATTTTTACTTCGTCGGGAAGTAAGACTTGGCCACTAGTTGATTCACGAACCTATAACAATATATACATATATATCAAAGTATGTTCAAAATATATTTACAACACTTTTAATATATTTTGATGTTTTAAGTTTATTAAGTCAGCTGTCCTCGTTAGTAACCTACAACTAGTTGTCCACAGTTAGATGTACAGAAATAAATCGATAAATATTATCTTGAATCAATCCACGACCCAGTGTATACGTATCTCAGTATTGATCACAACTCAAACTATATATATTTTGGAATCAACCTCAACCCTGTATAGCTAACTCCAACATTCACATATAGAGTGTCTATGGTTGTTCCGAAATATATATAGATGTGTCGACATGATAGGTCGAAACATTGTATACGTGTCTATGGTATCTCAAGATTACATAATATACAATACAAGTTGATTAAGTTATGGTTGGAATAGATTTGTTACCAATTTTCACGTAGCTAAAATGAGAAAAATTATCCAATCTTGTTTTACCCATAACTTCTTCATTTTAAATCCATTTTGAGTGAATCAAATTGCTATGGTTTCATATTGAACTCTATTTTATGAATCTAAACAGAAAAAGTATAGGTTTATAGTCAGAAAAATAAGTTACAAGTCATTTTTGTAAAGGTAGTCATTTCAGTCGAAAGAACGACGTCTAGATGACCATTTTAGAAAACATACTTCCACTTTGAGTTTAACCATAATTTTTGGATATAGTTTCATGTTCATAATAAAAATCATTTTCTCAGAATAACAACTTTTAAATCAAAGTTTATCATAGTTTTTAATTAACTAACCCAAAACAGCCCGCGGTGTTACTACGACGGCGTAAATCCGGTTTTACGGTGTTTTTCGTGTTTCCAGGTTTTAAATCATTAAGTTAGCATATCATATAGATATAGAACATGTGTTTAGTTGATTTTAAAAGTCAAGTTAGAAGGATTAACTTTTGTTTGCGAACAAGTTTAGAATTAACTAAACTATGTTCTAGTGATTACAAGTTTAAACCTTCGAATAAGATAGCTTTATATGTATGAATCGAATGATGTTATGAACATCATTACTACCTTAAGTTCCTTGGATAAACCTACTGGAAAAGAGAAAAATGGATCTAGCTTCAATGGATCCTTGGATGGCTCGAAGTTCTTGAAGCAGAATCATGACACGAAAACAAGTTCAAGTAAGATCATCACTTGAAATAAGATTGTTATAGTTATAGAAATTGAACCAAAGTTTGAATATGATTATTACCTTGTATTAGAATGATAACCTACTGTAAGAAACAAATATTTCTTGAGGTTGGATGATCACCTTACAAGATTGGAAGTGAGCTAGCAAACTTGAAAGTATTCTTGATTTTATGAAACTAGAACTTTTGGAATTTATGAAGAACACTTAGAACTTGAAGATAGAACTTGAGAGAGATCAATTAGATGAAGAAAATTGAAGAATGAAAGTGTTTGTAGTTGTTTTTGGTCGTTGGTGTATGGATTAGATATAAAGGATATGTAATTTTGTTTTCATGTAAATAAGTCATGAATGATTACTCATATTTTTGTAATTTTATGAGATATTTCATGCTAGTTGCCAAATGATGGTTCCCACATGTGTTAGGTGACTCACATGGGCTGCTAAGAGCTGATCATTAGAGTGTATATACCAATAGTACATACATCTAAAAGCTGTGTATTGTACGAGTACGAATACGGGTGCATATGAGTAGAATTGTTGATGAAACTGAACGAGGATGTAATTGTAAGCATTTTTGTTAAGTAGAAGTATTTTGATAAGTGTATTGAAGTCTTTCAAAAGTGTATAAATACATATTAAAACACTACATGTATATACATTTTAACTGAGTCGTTAAGTCATCGTTAGTCGTCACATGTAAATGTTGTTTTGAAACCTTTAGGTTAATGATCTTGTTGAATGTTGTTAACCCATTGTTTATTATAACAAATGAGATGTTAAATTGTTATATTATCATGATATTATGATATATAATATATCTCAGTATGATGTATATACAGTTAAATGTCGTTACAACGATAATCGTTACATATATGTCTCGTTTCGAAATCATTAAGTTAGTAGTCTTATTTTTACATATGTATTTCATTGTTAATACACTTAATAATATATTTACTTATCATTTAAAATAATTAACCAAGTGTATCAATATCTTAATATGATTCATATGTACCTAGTAAGACGTTGTTATAACGATAATCGTTATATATATCGTTTTTGAGTTTCTTAAATTAATAGTCTCATTTTTATGTATATAACTCATTGTTAAAATACCTAATGAGATACATACTTATAATAAAAACATGTTAACTATATATATAACCATATATATGTCATCGTATAGTTTTTACAAGTTTTAACGTTCGTGAATCACCGGTCAACTTGGGTGGTCAATTGTCTATATGAAACATATTTCAATTAATCAAGTCTTAACAAGTTTGATTGCTTAACATGTTGGAAACATTTAATCATGTAAATATCAATCTCAATTAATATATATAAACATGGAAAAGTTTGGGTCACTACAGTACCTACCCGTTAAATAAATTTCGTCCCGAAATTTTAAGCTGTTGAAGGTGTTGACGAATCTTCTGGAAATAGATGCGGGTATTTCTTCTTCATCTGATCTTCACGCTCCCAGGTGAACTCGGGTCCTCTACGAGCATTCCATCGAACCTTAACAATTGGTATCTTGTTTTGCTTAAGTCTTTTAACCTCACGATCCATTATTTCGACGGGTTCTTCGATGAATTGAAGTTTTTCGTTGATTTGGATTTCATCTAATGGAATAGTGAGATCTTCTTTAGCAAAACATTTCTTCAAATTCGAGACGTGGAAAGTGTTATGTACAGCCGCGAGTTGTTGAGGTAACTCAAGTCGGTAAGCTACTGGTCCGACACGATCAATAATCTTGAATGGTCCAATATACCTTGGATTTAATTTCCCTCGTTTACCAAATTGAACAACGCCTTTCCAAGGTGCAACTTTAAGCATGACCATCTCTCCAATTTCAAATTCTATATCTTTTCTTTTAATGTCAGCATAGCTCTTTTGTCGACTTTGGGCGGTTTTCAACCGTTGTTGAATTTGGATGATCTTCTCGGTAGTTTCTTGTATAATCTCTGGACCCGTAATCTATCTATCCCCCACTTCACTCCAACAAATCAGAGACCTGCACTTTCTACCATAAAGTGCTTCAAACGGCGCCATCTCAATGCTTGAATGGTAGCTGTTGTTGTAGGAAAATTCTGCTAACGGTAGATGTCGATCCCAACTGTTTTCGAAATCAATAACACATGCTCGTAGCATGTCTTCAAGCGTTTGTATTGTCCTTTCGCTCTGCCCATCAGTTTGTGGATGATAGGCAGTACTCATGTCTAGACGAGTTCCTAATGCTTGCTGTAATGTCTGCCAGAATCTTGAAATAAATCTACCATCCCTATCAGAGATAATAGAGATTGGTATTCCATGTCTGGAGACGACTTCTTTCAAATACAGTCGTGCTAACTTCTCCATCTTGTCATCTTCTCTTATTGGCAGGAAGTGTGCTGATTTGGTGAGACGATCAACTATTACCCAAATAATATCATAACCACTTGCAGTCCTTGGCAATTTAGTGATGAAATCCATGGTAATGTTTTTCCATTTCCATTCCGGGATTTCGGGTTGTTGAAGTAGACCTGATGGTTTCTGATGCTCAGATTTGACCTTAGAACACGTCAAACATTCTCCTACGTATTTAGCAACATCGGCTTTCATACCCGGCCACCAAAAATGTTTCTTGAGATCCTTGTGCATCTTCCCCGTTCCAGGATGTATTGAGTATCTGGTTTTATGAGCTTCTCTAAGTACCATTTCTCTCATATCTCCAAATTTTGGTACCCGAATCCTTTCAGCCCTATACCGGGTTCCGTCTTCCCGAATATTAAGATGCTTCTCCGATCCTTTGGGTATTTCATCCTTTAAATTTCCCTCTTTTAAAACTCCTTGTTGCGCCTCCTTTATTTGAGTAGTAATGTTATTATGAATCATTATATTCATAGATTTTACTCGAATGGGTTCTCTGTCCTTCCTGCTCAAGGCATCGGCTACCACATTTGCCTTCCCCGGGTGGTAACGAATCTCAAAGTCGTAATCATTCAATAATTCAATCCACCTACGCTGCCTCATATTCAGTTGTTTCTGATTAAATATGTGTTGAAGACTTTTGTGGTCGGTATATATAATACTTTTGACCCCATATAAGTAGTGCCTCCAAGTCTTTAATGTAAAAACAACCGCGCCTAATTCCAAATCATGCGTCGTATAATTTTGTTCATGAATCTTCAATTGTCTAGACGCATAAGCAATCACCTTCGTTCGTTGCATTAATACACAACCGAGACCTTGATTTGATGCATCACAATAAATCACAAAATCATCATTCCCTTCAGGCAATGACAATATAGGTGCCGTAGTTAGCTTTTTCTTTAATAACTGAAACGCTTTCTCTTGTTCATCATTCCATTCAAATTTCTTCCCTTTATGCGTTAATGCAGTCAAGGGTTTTGCTATTCTGGAAAAGTCTTGGATGAACCTTCTGTAGTAACCAGCTAGTCCTAAAAACTGGCGTATGTGTTTTGGAGTTTTCGGGGTTTCCCACTTTTCAACAGTTTCTATCTTTGCCGGATCCACCTTAATACCTTCTTTGTTCACTATGTGACCGAGGAATTGAACTTCTTCCAACCAAAATGCACACTTTGAAAACTTAGCGTACAATTCTTCCTTCCTCAATACTTCTAACACCTTTCTCAAATGTTCACCGTGTTCTTGGTCATTCTTTGAGTAAATAAGTATGTCATCAATGAAAACAATGACAAACTTGTCAAGGTATGGTCCACACACTCGGTTCATAAGGTCCATGAACACAGCTGGTGCATTAGTTAAACCAAACGGCATGACCATAAACTCTTAATGACCGTAACGTGTTCTGAAAGCAGTCTTTGGAATATCATCTTCTTTCACCCGCATTTGATGATACCCGAAACGTAAGTCAATCTTTGAATAAACAGACGAGCCTTGTAGTTGATCAAATAAGTCATCGATTCTCGGTAGTGGGTAGCGGTTTTTGATGGTAAGTTTGTTCAACTCTCGATAGTCGATACACAACCTGAATGTACCATCTTTCTTCTTGACAAAAAAAAACAGGAGCTCCCCACGGTGATGTGCTTGGTCGAATGAAACCACGCTCTAAAAGTTCTTGTAATTGGCTTTGCAGTTCTTTCATCTCGCTGGGTGCGAGTCTGTAAGGAGCACGAGCTATTGGTGCAGCTCCTGGTACAAGATCTATTTGAAATTCAACGGATCGATGTGGGGTAATCCGGGTAATTCTTTCGGAAATACATCGGGAAATTCTTTTGCAATGGGAACATCATTGATGCTCTTTTCTTCGGTTTGTACTTTCTCGACGTGTGCTAGAACAGCATAGCAACCTTTTCTTATTAGTTTTTGTGCCTTCAAATTACTAATAAGATGTAGCTTCGTGTTGCCCTTTTCTCCGTACACCATTAAGGGTTTTCCTTTTTCTCGTATAATGCGAATTGCATTTTTGTAACAAACGATCTCTGCTTTCACTTCTTTCAACCAGTCCATACCGATTATCACATCAAAACTCCCTAACTCTACTGGTATCAAATCAATCTTAAATGTTTCGCTAACCAGTTTAATTTCTCGATTCCGACATATATTATCTGCTGAAATTAATTTACCATTTGCTAATTCGAGTAAAAATTTACTATCCAAAGGCGTCAATGGACAACTTAATTTAGCACAAAAATCTCTACTCATATAGCTTCTATCCAAACCCGAATCAAATAAAACGTAAGCAGATTTATTGTCAATAAGAAACGTACCCGTAACAAGCTCCGGGTCTTCCTGTGCCTCTGGCGCATTAATATTGAAAACTCTTCCACGGCCTTGTCCATTCGTGTTCTCCTGGTTCGGGCAATTTCTAATAATGTGGCCCAGTTTTCCACATTTATAACAAACTACATTGGCATAACTTGCTCCGACACTACTTGCTCCGCCATTACTCGTTCCGACACCATTTGTTCCTTTCGTTCTATTAACCCCTGGTCCGTAGACCTCACACTTCGCCGCGCTATGACCATTTCTTTTACATTTGTTGCAAAATTTGGTGCAGAACCCCGAGTGATTCTTTTCACACCTTTGGCATAGCTGCTTCTGATTGTTGTTGTTGTTGCGGTTATTATTGTTGTTGGGATGATTGTTGTAGTTGCTGTTGTTATTATTGTTGTTGTTGTTGGGCCGTTTGTTGTAGTTGCGATTGATGTTGCGATTGTTGGGATAATTGTTGCGATTATTGTTGTAATTGCTGTTGTTGTTGTATTGGTGATTCTTATCACCGTTTTCCTCCCACTTTCTTTTGACTTGCTTCACATTGGCCTCTTCAGCAGTCTGTTCTTTAATTCTTTCTTCAATCTGGTTCACGAGTTTGTGAGCCATTCTACATGCCTGTTGTATGGAGGCGGGCTCGTGTGAACTTATATCTTCTTGGATTCTTTCCGGTAATCCTTTCACAAATGCGTCGATCTTCTCTTCCTCATCTTCGAATGCTCCCGGACACAATAGGCACAATTCTGTGAATCGTCTTTCGTACGTGGTAATATCATATCCTTGGGTTCGTAACCCTCTAAGTTCTGTCTTGAGCTTATTGACCTCGGTTCTCGGACGGTACTTCTCGTTCATCAAGTGCTTGAATGCTGACCACGGTAGTGCGTACGCATCGTCTTGTCCCACTTGCTCTAGATAGGTATTCCACCATGTTAACGCAGAACCTGTGAAGGTATGCGTAGCGTACTTCACTTTGTCCTCTTCAGTACACTTACTTATGGCAAACACCGATTCGACCTTCTCGGTCCACCGTTTCAATCCGATCGGTCCTTCGGTTCCATCAAATTCCAAAGGTTTGCAGGCAGTGAATTCTTTGTAGGTGCATCCTACACGATTTCCTGTACTGCTAGATCCAAGGTTATTGTTGGTATGTAGCGCAGCCTGTACTGCGGCTATGTTTGAAGCTAGAAAAGTACGGAATTCCTCTTCATTCATATTCACAGTGTGTCGAGTAGTCGGTGCCATTTCCTTCAAAATAGTTAAATGGAACAAGTTAATCATACAGAATATTAAGAGTAGTTAATAGTATTTCGTAGCATAATATGAACTCATTTATAAAAGCTTTTTCTTCATATTAGCGTTTTATAAGTTTAAATTCGGGTAGTACCTGCCCGTTAAGTTCATACTTAGTAGCTAATATACAATTCAACTACTACAATTCTATATGAAAAACTGATTATAATAATATTTCTCGTTCAAACTTTTATACAATATTTTACAAACTTACAATACCGCTTATTTTACATAAAGCATGAAATATAGCACACAATAACTTTGATACAAGATAGTTGTGAAGATAATTCTAGCTAGTACACAAGTCGTTCAGCAAAGGCAATAAAGACACGTAATTCATACGTCCAGAAACAAGTCATGCATTCTGGTTTTACTAGGACTACTTCCCATCCTTGGTCTTGTGCAACATAACCGTTATGGCCGTTTATAAGACAGCGTGTTGTAACGTCGTCAAAGGGACGAGGGTTACGTAATGTCCAACAGTCCCGTAATAATCTAAAAACCTCATTTCTTACCCCAATTACCGACTCCGTCACTTGTGGAAACGTTTTGTTTAATAGTTGTAGCCCGATGTTCTTGTTCTCACTTTGGTGAGAAGCGAACATTACTAATCCGTAAGCATAACATGCTTCTTTATGTTGCATGTTAGCCGCTTTTTCTAAATCACGAAGTCCAATATTCGGATATATTGAGTCAAAATAATTTCTTAACCCGTTGCGTAAAATAGCATTTGGGTTCCCCGCAATATATGCGTCAAAGTAAACACATCGTAACTTATGGGTTTCCCAATGTGATATCCCCCATCTTTCAAACGAAAGTCTCTTATAAACCAAGACATTCTTGGAACGTTCTTCGAATGTCTTACAAACTGATCTCGCCTTAAATAGTTGTGCCGAGGAATTCTGGCCGACTCTAGACAAGATTTCATCAATCATGTCTCCGGGTAGGTCTCTTAAAATATTGGGTTGTCTATCCATTTTGTGTTTTTATACTGTAAAATAGACAAGAGTTAGATTCATAAAAAAAATATACTTATTAATACAAGCAATTTTTACATATATCATAAAGCATAAGCACACTATATTACATATATTACACCACACGAATACAACTATCTTATTCCGACTCGCTTGTTTCTTCTTCTTCGGTTTTGGTTCGTTTTGCCAAGTTTCTAGGGATATATGATGTTCCCCTAATACGAGCCGTCGTGATCCACATTGGTTTAGAAAAACCTGGTGGTTTAGAGGTTCCCGGGTCATTGTTACAACTTAAGGACTTCGGGGGTTGACGATACATATAAAGTTCATCGGGGTTGGAATTAGATTTCTCTATTTTTATGCCCTTTCCCTTATTATTTTCTTTTGCCTTTTTAAATTCAGTTGGGGTAATTTCTATAACATCATCGGAATTCTCGTCGGAATCCGATTCATCGGAGAATTGGTAATCCTCCCAATATTTTGCTTCCTTGGCGGAAACACCATTGACCATAATTAACCTTGGTCGGTTGGTTGAGGATTTTCTTTTACTTAACCGTTTTATTATTTCCCCCACCGGTTCTATTTCTTCATCCGGTTCCGATTCTTCTTCCGGTTCCGATTCTTCTTCCGGTTCCGACTCTTCTTCCGGTTCCTCTTCGGGAACTTGTGAATCAGTCCACGAATCATTCCAATTTACATTTGACTCTTCATTATTATTAGGTGAGTCAATGGAACTTATTCTAGAGGTAGACATCTATCACATAATATCAAACGCGTTAAGAGATTAATATATCACATAATATTCGCATGTTAAAAATATATAGTTTCCAACAAAATTTATTAAGCAATCATTTTTCAAGTAAACACGGTCGAAGTCCAGACTCACTAATGCATCCTAACAAACTCGATAAGACACACTAATGCAAAATTCTGGTTCTCTAAGACCAACGCTCGGATACCGACTGAAATGTCCCGTTCTTATTGATTAAAAACGTTCCATATTAATTGATTTCGTTGCGAGGTTTTGACCTCTATATGAGACGTTTTTCAAAGACTGCATTCATTTTTAAAACAAACCATAACCTTTATTTCATAAATAAAGGTTTAAAAAGCTTTACGTAGATTATCAAATAATGATAATCTAAAATATCCTGTTTACACACGACCATTACATAATGGTTTACAATACAAATATGTTACATCGAAATCAGTTTCTTGAATGCAGTTTTTACACAATATCATACAAACATGGACTCCAAATCTTGTCCTTATTTTAGTATGCAACAGCGGAAGCTCTTAATATTCACCTGAGAATAAACATGCTTTAAACGTCAACAAAAATGTTGGTGAGTTATAGGTTTAACCTATATATATCAAATCGTAACAATAGACCACAAGATTTCATATTTCAATACACATCCCATACATAGAGATAAAAATCATTCATATGGTGAACACCTGGTAACCGACATTAACAAGATGCATATATAAGAATATCCCCATCATTCCGGGACACCCTTCGGATATGATATAAATTTCGAAGTACTAAAGCATCCGGTACTTTGGATGGGGTTTGTTAGGCCCAATAGATCTATCTTTAGGATTCGCGTCAATTAGGGTGTCTGTTCCCTAATTCTTAGATTACCAGACTTAATAAAAAGGGGCATATTCGATTTCGATAATTCAACCATAGAATGTAGTTTCACGTACTTGTGTCTATTTTGTACATCATTTATAAAACCTGCATGTATTCTCATCCCAAAAATATTAGATTTTAAAAGTGGGACTATAACTCACTTTCACAGATTTTTACTTCGTCGGGAAGTAAGACTTGGCCACTGGTTGATTCACGAACCTATAACAATATATACATATATATCAAAGTATGTTCAAAATATATTTACAACACTTTTAATATATTTTGATGTTTTAAGTTTATTAAGTCAGCTGTCCTCGTTAGTAACCTACAACTAGTTGTCCACAGTTAGATGTACAGAAATAAATCGATAAATATTATCTTGAATCAATCCACGACCCAGTGTATACGTATCTCAGTATTGATCACAACTCAAACTATATATATTTTGGAATCAACCTCAACCCTGTATAGCTAACTCCAACATTCACATATAGAGTGTCTATGGTTGTTCCGAAATATATATAGATGTGTCGACATGATAGGTCGAAACATTGTATACGTGTCTATGGTATCTCAAGATTACATAATATACAATACAAGTTGATTAAGTTATGGTTGGAATAGATTTGTTACCAATTTTCACGTAGCTAAAATGAGAAAAATTATCCAATCTTGTTTTACCCATAACTTCTTCATTTTAAATCCATTTTGAGTGAATCAAATTGCTATGGTTTCATATTGAACTCTATTTTATGAATCTAAACAGAAAAAGTATAGGTTTATAGTCGGAAAAATAAGTTACAAGTCGTTTTTGTAAAGGTAGTCATTTCAGTCGAAAGAACGACGTCTAGATGACCATTTTAGAAAACATACTTCCACTTTGAGTTTAACCATAATTTTTGGATATAGTTTCATGTTCATAATAAAAATCATTTTCTCAGAATAACAACTTTTAAATCAAAGTTTATCATAGTTTTTAATTAACTAACCCAAAACAGCCCGCGGTGTTACTACGACGGCGTAAATTCGGTTTTACGGTGTTTTTCGTGTTTCCAGGTTTTAAATCATTAAGTTAGCATATAATATAGATATAGAACATGTGTTTAGTTGATTTTAAAAGTCAAGTTAGAAGGATTAACTTTTGTTTGCGAACAAGTTTAGAATTAACTAAACTATGTTCTAGTGATTACAAGTTTAAACCTTCGAATAAGATAGCTTTATATGTATGAATCGAATGATGTTATGAACATCATTACTACCTTAAGTTCCTTGGATAAACCTATTGGAAAAGAGGAAAATGGATCTAGCTTCAATGGATCCTTGGATGGCTCGAAGTTCTTGAAGCAGAATCATGACACGAAAACAAGTTCAAGTAAGATCATCACTTGAAATAAGATTGTTATAGTTATAGAAATTGAACCAAAGTTTGAATATGATTATTACATTGTATTAGAATGATAACCTACTGTAAGAAACAAAGATTTCTTGAGGTTGGATGATCACCTTACAAGATTGGAAGTGAGCTAGCAAACTTGAAAGTATTCTTGATTTTATGAAACTAGAACTTTTGGAATTTATGAAGAACACTTAGAACTTGAAGATAGAACTTGAGAGAGATCAATTAGATGAAGAAAATTGAAGAATGAAAGTGTTTGTAGGTGTTTTTGGTCGTTGGTGTATGGATTAGATATAAAGGATATGTAATTTTGTTTTCATGTAAATAAGTCATGAATGATTACTCATATTTTTGTAATTTTATGAGATATTTCATGCTAGTTGCCAAATGATGGTTCCCACATGTGTTAGGTGACTCACATGGGCTGCTAAGAGCTGATCATTGGAGTGTATATACCAATAGTACATACATCTAAAAGCTGTGTATTGTACGAGTACGAATACGGGTGCATACGAGTAGAATTGTTGATGAAACTGAACGAGGATGTAATTGTAAGCATTTTTGTTAAGTAGAAGTATTTTGATAAGTGTATTGAAGTCTTTCAAAAGTGTATAAATACATATTAAAACACTACATGTATATACATTTTAACTGAGTCGTTAAGTCATCGTTAGTCGTCACATGTAAATGTTGTTTTGAAACCTTTAGGTTAATGATCTTGTTGAATGTTGTTAACCCATTGTTTATTATAACAAATGAGATGTTAAATTGTTATATTATCATGATATTATGATATATAATATATCTCAGTATGATGTATATACAGTTAAATGTCGTTACAACGATAATCGTTACATATATGTCTCGTTTCGAAATCATTAAGTTAGTAGTCTTATTTTTACATATGTATTTCATTGTTAATACACTTAATAATATATTTACTTATCATTTAACATAATTAACCAAGTGTATCAATATCTTAATATGATTCATATGTACCTAGTAAGACGTTGTTATAACGATAATCGTTATATATATCGTTTTCGAGTTTCTTAAATTAATAGTCTCATTTTTATGTATATAACTCATTGTTAAAATACCTAATGAGATACATACTTATAATAAAAACATGTTAACTATATATATAACCATATATATGTCATCGTATAGTTTTTACAAGTTTTAACGTTCGTGAATCACCGGTCAACTTGGGTGGTCAATTGTCTATATGAAACATATTTCAATTAATCAAGTCTTAACAAGTTTGATTGCTTAACATGTTGGAAACATTTAATCATGTAAATATCAATCTCAATTAATATATATAAACATGGAAAAGTTTGGGTCACTACAGCGGCGCGGACCCGTTTATCGCGGCGCGACATACGCCTGGGTCTGGCCACTTCGACTAGTTAGTCAAATTTCCAAGGTTTCCACAACTAATTCCTTCATTCTCTTTCCCAATACACGTCTAAGCCTCACATCTAAGTCTCACGAGACCTAACACTACACAAGCTCATTTGTACACTTATATACGCACATGTTAACTAGCACACAATAAATTATATATATACGTTTATCTATACAATTACGCATAAGCTTCCGAATCATAACGTACAAATGGTTAAATATGTACCTTTAGTCACGTACGGGAAAAACGGGATGTTACAACTCTCCCCCACTTAGATCGGAGCGCGTCCTCGCGATCCAAGCCGCATGACAAGCCGGAAGATAAACCAAAGCAAACTCTTCGGATTCCCATGTAAACTCGGAACCCTTTCGATGTCGCCATTGCACTTTGAAGGTTCTAACTTCCTTGTTCCGCAACATCTTAACCTTTTCATCAAGGATTGCAACCGGTTCTTCCGCATACTCTAACTTGTTATTCAAAGTAATCTCATCCAATGGCACCCAAGTTGAGTCATCCACAAGACACTTGCGAAGATGGGAAACATGGAACGTATTATGAATTCCCGCAAGTTCTTCGGGTAACTCTAATCGATAAGCAACCTCACCAACACGTGCCAATACCTTGAAAGGACCAATAAACCGAGGAGCTAACTTTCCTCGCTTTCTAAACCGAAGCACACCCTTCCATGGAGAAACCTTAAGCATCACCATATCACCTTATTGAAACTCAATCGTTCTTCTACCTTTATCGGCATAAGACTTTTGTCTATCTTGCGCCGCTTTAAGTCGAGCCCGAATCATTTCAATTTTACTATTCATCTCCAAAACCAAATTGATACTCCCGATTTCCTTTTGACCCACTTCACCCCAACAAATTGGAGTTCGACATCTTCGCCCATAAAGCATTTCATACGGTGGCATCCCGATACTATTATGATAACTATTATTGTACGAGAATTCCACCAAGGGTAAGTGCTCGTCCCAACTTCCACCAAAATCAATAATACACGCCCTTAACATATCCTCTAGCGTTTGGTTAGTACGCTCGGTTTGACCGTCTGTTTGAGGATGATACGCCGTGCTCATTTTCAATTGAGTACCCATATCTTCATGAAACTTGTTCCAAAACCGAGATGTAAAGCGAGTATCTCGATCTGAAACAATAGATACCGGAACCCAATGTCTTGATATCACCTCCTTTATAAACAACTAAGCTAAAGTCTCCGATGATATCGTTTCCCGAATGGGAAGAAACAAGGCACTCTTCGTCAATCTATCAACAATCACCCAAATCGTATCGTATTGGGTTCGAGCCGTCTTCGGTAACTTGGTAATAAAGTCCATGGTAATGTGCTCCCATTTCCATTTCGGGACTTCCAATGGTTGTAACTTACCGTAAGGCTTTTGGTGTTCGGCTTTGACTTGCAAGCACGTGACGCATTGTTCAACATACTTAACCACATCACGTTTCATGCCGGGCCACCAATAATCTTTCTTCAAATCATAGTACATTTTCGTTGCACCCGGATGAATGGAATACTTGGACTTATGTGCTTCATCAAGTAGCATTCGCCGGCAATCCCCCATCTTGGGTACCCACACCCTTCCTTGAAAGGACAATAAGCCACGCGAGCTCATTGTAATGAACTCCGATTGGCCAACGATTCGTTCCGTGTGCTTATTGTGAACATAAGCCTCTATTTGATCTTCACCCATCTTTTCAAGAAAGTCATTAGTGATAATCAAACGTAACGATCCCACCTTTATCGCCGGATGTGTACTCTTTCGACTCAAGGCGTCCGCAACAACGTTCGCCTTACCCGGATGATAAAGTATCACGCAATCATAATCTTTCACTACATCCATCCACCTACGTTGACGATAATTCAAATCTCGTTGAGTAAAGAGATGTTTCAAATTCTTGTGATCCGAATATATCGTACACTTGACACCATACAAGTAATGGCGCCAAATTTTCAACGCATGCACAACCGCCGCCATCTCTAAATCATGAGTCGGGTACCTCATCTCGTGTTCTTTTAATTGTCGAGAGGCATAAGCGATGACTTTACCTCTTTGCATCAGAACACACCCGAGTCCATTCAACGAAGCATCACAATAAACCACCATGTCTTCAATCCCTTCCGGTAACACCAACACCGGAGCTTGACATAACTTCTCTTTCAACAATTGAAAGGCGACTTCTTGTTCATTTTCCCAATTAAATTTAACATTCTTCCTCGTCAACTTCGTCAAAGGAGAAGCAATCTTAGAAAAGTCTTGAATAAACCGACGATAATAACTGGCCAATCCGAGAAAACTTCGGATTTCCGTAGGCGTAGTCGGTCGACTCCAACTTTTCACCGTTTCGATCTTCCCCGGGTCTACCATAATACCTTCTTGATTCACAATATGACCAAGGAATTGAACTTCCCTTAGCCAAAATTCACATTTGGAGAACTTAGCATACAATTTCTCCCTTCGCAACGTCTTCAACACTTCACGTAAATGGTGTTCATGTTCCTTCATACTCTTGGAATAAACGAGTATGTCATCAATGAACACGATTACCGACTTGTCCAACATAGGTTGGCACACTCGGTTCATTAAATCCATGAATGCCGCCGGTGCATTCGTGAGACCAAAAGGCATAACCACAAACTCATAATGCCCGTAACGCGTCCGAAAGGCCGTTTTCTCGATGTCTTCCTCACGGACCCGCACTTGATGATAGCCGGACCGTAAATCGATCTTAGAAAAATACGTAGCACCTTGGAGTTGATCAAATAAATCATCGATCCGAGGTAATGGATAACGATTCTTGATCGTCACTTTATTCAACTCCCTATAGTCGATGCACATTCGCATGCTTCCATCTTTCTTTTTCACAAACAAAACCGGAGCACCCCACGGCGAGGAGCTCGGTCGAATGAAACCCTTCTCAAGCAACTCTTGGGTTTGATTAAGCAATTCTTGCATCTCCGTCGGCGCTAAACGATAAGGGGTTTTAGCAATGGGAGTAGCTCCCGAAACCAACTCGATGCGAAATTCGACTTGTCTTTCCTCCGGAACACCCGGTAATTCATCCGGAAAGACATCTTCAAATTCATTAACCACCGGAATCTTACGAATAGGTGGTGGCTCATCACGAGTATCAACTACGTGAGCAAGATAAAACAAGGCACCGCTCTTGAGAAAACGTCGTGCCCTTGCATACGTGCACAATGGTACGAGTCTCCTCCGTCTATCGCCATGAATAATCAACTCTCCCCCACTTGGGGTCCTAACACGAATGAACTTATCATGGCATGCAATATCGGCTCTATAACGATCGAGCCAATCCATACCAACAACAATATCGAACTCACCCAAGGTCATCGGAATGAGGTCAATTTTAAAGGTTTCGGTACCAAACACAACATCACAATTCTTACAAGCATCAACCACTAGCGCCGTCTTGCCATCCGCTATTTCGACTTCAACCGGACGATTCAACTTAACTAGCGGTTTATTTAACTTAGATACAAATCGAGGCGAAACAAAAGACAAATTAGCACCGCTATCAAATAATATCTTGGCCGGTTTAGAGTTAACCAAGAAAGTACCTGAGACAACCTCGTTCGATTGCTTAGCTTCATCATTAGTCATCAAATAATTTCAACCCCGGCCCGTACCCGCCGCCTTCTCTAACCGCTTGACATGATCATTAACCAACTCGGGACACTCGGTCTTCTTGTGTCCTTCTTTCCCACAATTGTAACAAGTGAATTTTGTAGTAGAGGATGGTTTGGTGCAATCACGGGCCATATGTCCCCTTCGCCCACAATTATGACAAGAATAGGGGAAATCCCCCGAAGCACCTTTCTTCACACTCCCCACACTCTCGGAGCCTTTCTTAAACTTCTTGCTAGAAAAATTAGATTGACTAGTAGTTAAACAACGAACCCAGAGACATGACACATATATATATATACACCATACCACCCCATCTCGCTCGACAATCGTCGTACGTCGCTTGTTTGACACGATTTGCACCCGTAGTAAGGGTAGCTAGTCATTACTACGCGAGCACATCGCATTAACTTGCTAGTAAAACGTTTGTCTCGCTCGATGATTCCATCTACAACACAAATCAATTAGTGCATGGTTAGTTCATATAAACCTACGCACTACAATTCCCGATTCGACCCGAAGTCGTACAATTCCCTCCTAAAAGAGCATACACATAAAAGTCTAAGTCTAGGCACCTATCTCAAGTCGCCTAAATCCCTTAGACCATGCTCTGATACCACTTGAAACAACCCAACCCGTACTCCGTACGCTATAAAATTTTTTTTTTTATAACATACACATTTATGCGCCAATTAAATATGTAGACCAACTCACAAGTTTCATTAAACCGTACAACCATTACTGATGTTTACAAAAGGCACAATGGCCGTTAATTAAGTTAATACAAGTTTGACCGAATACAATGGTAGTTTATTAACCAAACGACCCGACGAGCATGGTTTGGGACTAAACTACCCATAAGGTGGCCAACTTCCAAAAGCTCCTACAAGCACATCATCAAGGGCATCTAGTGCCCGACAATCCCCTCCCCTTTATCCTCACCTGCAACTAAAGGATAAACAACGAGAGGGGTAAGCTAACGCTTAGTGAATGCAATAATTATACATGATCATATATAACCTACTTACTTGCATACACTTACACAATACCACATACGAGCTAGCAATTCAACAAACATGCAATCCATCATGCATAAACTACTATCCACGTTCCACATTACGCTAGCAACAATAATAGCATATAGTTCACAATATAATATGCTAAGTACAATTCGCACAACCATGGTTAACCAAGTATACAAGAGAACGGTACATGTAAGTCCGTTGGAGTTCATAACATCCACTAGTGTTACTTATACACCGCGTAATCACTAGTCCCCCGGGTGATGTCTTGAACACCGCGACTAACTCACCCTTACAACAATGTGGCGTCTTAAACACCGCGACGAATCCACACTTCATTCAATACAATGAGTGGTGTCTTGAACACCGCGACACTTCCACTCTCACGACATTGTGGTGTCTTAAACACCGCGACAATCCCACAAGTCAATTACACAAGGAGTAGTGTCTTAAGCACCGCGACAATACTACTCGTTACCTAGAATGTGGTGTCTTGAACACCGCGACACTTCCACATTCATACCACACAAATAAATACATTATATACGTTCACGCATAATTATTCCACTCACCTTGACGCAAGGATGATGAATAATCGCTTCCAAACTTCAAAGCCAAGTACCTAATACATTAAGTACCAATTCAATACATAAACTAGTGGAATTAACCACATTACATTTACTTGGGCATTTAATGACTCAATTTTGCATTAAATGACCCAACCACACCACAACCGCCCTCTTAATGGCCAAGACTCGACTTTAATTACCAACATTAGTGCATTAAAGTCTACTAGCCTCAATTGACATCCACCTAGGGTAATTTACACCCATTTTATCCAAACTAGGTCAACTAGTACATTCTTGACCCAAATGACATCTCTTTCAATTCTAACAAGTGTTTAATGCTTACAATACCATTAACACTTTCAAACTCACAATTACAAGACCAAAACCCTAGATTATGGCCATTAGGGTTTCATTACAACAACCTAACCCAAATTCACCCATTTTACTCCCAAATGGGTCATACAAGCTTCTATTAACCAAAACCCTAGCCATAATCAATTAAAACTCGAAACTTAGAGTTAGAACTTACCGAGACTATCACCACGTAGCTAGAGTCACAAGGAACAACTTTAATACTTGCTCCAAGGATCAACCCTAAATCCTTCCTCTCTCAATCTCACTTTGAATCCAAATGGGTGTTAGAGTTTTGGGAGAGAAATTGAAAGAAAATGAAAAAGGAAAATGAAATAAATGAACTAGTGGACCAGATTTAATGCACCCATCTGATCTATACGTCCATTTACCATTTTGCCCCTCAAAATCTCTTAATTTAACCTAAAACCGGAACCTGACCAGCAGGCCTGCTGCGGCGCGGCCCTAAACGTCGCGGCGCGACGAATCAAAGTAAAATTCACCATGCTTATGTCCTGTTCTGATCTGGAAACGCTTGATGGGTCGCGGCGCGGACCCGTTTGTCGCGGCGCGACATACGCCTGGGTCTGGCCACTTCGACTAGTTAGTCAAATTTCCAAGGTTTCCACAACTAATTCCTTCATTCTCGTTCCCAATACACGTCTAAGCCTCACATCTAAGTCTCACGAGACCTAACACTACACAAGCTCATTTGTACACTTATATACGCACATGTTAACTAGCACACAATAAATTATATATATACGTTTATCTATACAATTACGCATAAGCTTCCGAATCATAACGTACAAATGGTTAAATATGTACCTTTAGTCACGTACGGGAAAAATGGGATGTTACACGATAATATTTGCTAGATGTCTTGATCGAGTTACAGGTGGTGAACGTACAAAAGGTGGTGAACGTTTTGCTCGGTGCATTCACTGAATATCCTATTAGTTATAAAAATAAGAAAAATTATATAAGTTATCAAATTAATAGACTTTTCTGATTTTGCCCACGTTTCGAATAACCAAAAGATGTAGCAGAGGGGCAGGATTCGTTTGGTCTCAATATAATTGAGTACTGTTTGGCTCCAATAACCCGGTCCACGTACAAATCCATCTATTACTACGAACCAGAAAATGGATGTCTATCAATTTAACCACTTAAAATAATTTTTCGTTTTGAAATTTTAGAGAAGAAATAGAAAAAAAAAATTCTATGTCCAATAAACTAGAGCGTCGAGAAATATGAAAGAAAAAGATTGCGCGTCGAAAAATGTCGAAAAATAAAAGGTCAAAAAATAAAAAGAAAGTAGCGCGTCGAAACTTAAAAAGGAACTAAAAACTAAGAATTAAAAGTCACGTCTAAAAATATTAAAGCTTAGAGAAATACTATATCCCAAAACGGCAATAACTTAAAAAGGTACTAAAATATAAAAATGGCGTCGCAAAATTCTAAAGCACTTAAATCTTAGTCTAAAGAAAAAGCACTTAAGGGATTTTACGGCAAAGCCTAACAATCTAGAAATAAAAATAGCTATGACAAAAACTATGAATTAAAACTAAATACGAACGAAAAGTACAAATATTACGCTAAAACAAATAAAAAGATACAAAATATAAAAATAAATTTAAAGTTGTGAAAAGTACAAAAAATATTATTTTTATATTATTTATTTTATAAAACTATTAATTTTATATATTTATAAAACTAATTACACTTAATAATACAAATTAATAATAAAACTAAAACTTAATTAATTAAATAACTAAACCCTAATTAGGGTTTTGATTAAATAATAATAATAATATACTCCGTAATGATTGCTGTTACCAATCAACTCTGGCGTGTCAGACAGGGCCATGCGATCGCATGGTCCTCACGTTGAAAATCCATGCGGTTGCATGGAGTAGGTTTCTGGGCCAGGATATGGGCTGCTACAGTGATCGGGCCGAGTAGTTTACTATTTTTTCTGTTTTTAAAATAAATAAATATTTATATAAATTAAATAAAAACTTAATTCTTAAAAACTAAAAATAAAGATAAAGAAACTTTATAATTTTATATATATATGTAACAAACTCTTAAATATATATTTATTTTGTTTTTTTTTATATTTAGCGTTGCGCTTTCGGCGTTTAACTTTCCCCGGCAGCGGCGCCAAAAATACTTGATGTTATGCGAGGGGTATATGAAATAGTATTAATTTTTACAAGGAAATACTATTAAATACGATACAATTTTACACAAGTTATTTATTTATTTATAGAGTGGATATACCTAAACCTTGCTACAACACTTATAGGCAGTGTACCTAATCGTACAGTAGTGTAGTTTTTAGTAAGTCCGGTTCGTTCCACAGGGATCTTTTAAACAAGCTTAACGCTATATTTTTAAAAACTATATTTGTAAAAATACAAAAATATATATAAGTAGTATTATTATTATAAAAGGGGGTTTTTACCGTTTAATGACCGATTTGTCGATTTTAAAACTTTAGTCGCAGTTAAAACCTAATGTAAAATATTAAAAATAAATATAACTTAATTTTAAGCGTAAAGTAAATAACGATAATGAAATTGAGATAAATAAAAGTGCAATAAAATAAAATTGCGATAATTAAAGAGAACGATAATTAAAAGTGCAATTAAATACGATGAAAGTAAATAAAAGTGCGATAATTAAAAGTGCAATTAAATATGAAATATATAAATTATGCTTATTTAAACTTCCGTAATCATGATGTTTGACGTGTTGATTTTAGTTTTATTACCATGGGTTAATTGTCCTTTGTCCTGGATTATTCGATATGTCCATACGGATTTGTCCATAATAGTCCATCAGTCATAATCATAAAGTGCGAAAGTCTTCGTCAAATTATTCTTATTCCCGAAGTCAAATATTCCAACTAATTGGGGATTCGAATTGTAACAAGGTCTTAATACTTTGTTTAATGAATACACCAGGTTATCGACTGCGTGTAGACCAAGGTTTTACTACTTTGTTAACAATTACACCAATTACCCTTGAATGTAATCCACCCCTATTTCAATAATTCTATTAACTATTAATCCAGTTCCGTGTCCGGTAAAATGAATAATTATTAGTATTTATAGATATCCCGCCCACCGTACCCAGTCAAGCGTAAAATACGTCAAATTATAAGTCTATATATTAAATCAATGAGGTATCATTTAGTTAATATAAAACCCATTAATAGCCCATAGTCTAATTTCTACAAGTGTCGTTCTTTTGTCCAAACCTCAATTATGGTCCAAAGCCCAATTACCCAATTTTAATATTTAGCCCAACATCACGATTACTTCGACATTAAATAAGCATAATAATAACTTAGCTACGAGACATTAATTTAAAAATAATATTTACCATAACTTACAGTGATTAAAAATAGCGTAGCGTTACACGGACAGAATTTTGATTTACACCCTTACAACATTCGCTAACATACCCTTATTATTAGAATTTAAAATTAAAATTAAAATTATAATTATAAAATATATATATATATATATATATATATATATATATATATATATATATATATATATATATATATATATATATATATATATATATATATATATATATATATATATATATATATATATATATATATATATTATACGTGATAGATAGAGAGATATGATGGATATATTGTAAAAACTGAGCCAAAACACGCAAATTTATAGCATGTGGCCTGGATTTCAGGGCCATGCGATCGCATGGAAAATAAGCCTACAGGCCATGCGATCGCATGGAGGTAGGTATCAGCTCATACTCCTTTGTTTTCTTGTTTGCCGACGTTTATAATATATAATATAATATATATATTAATTTTAAGAATTAATTATATATTATATTATATTCATGTGCATAGTTGACTCATAATTTTTAGTCCGTTGCGTCGAGCGTTGAGAGTTGACTCTGGTCCCGGTTCCGGTTTTTCGAACGTCCTTGCGTATAATTTAATATCTTGTACTTTGCATTTCGCATCTTGTACTCTTGTAATTTTGAGACGTTTCTTATCAATAATTGGAAGCTCTTTGATTGTACTTTGTACTTTTGAGCTTTTTTGTAGTTTGCGTCTTCAATTCTTCGAATCTGTCTTTTGTCTTCACCTTTTATTATTTAAACGAATATCACTTGTAAATAGAACAGTTGCAACTAAAAGCTTGTCTTTCTTAAGGGATAATGCTATGAAATATATGTTCATTTTTAGCATTATCAAGAGGACATGGCCCATTTCTGAGGTGAAGGACATGGCACATTTTTGAGGTGAAAGACATGGCCCATATCCGAGGTGGAGGACATGGCCCATGTCTGAGGTGGAGGAAATGGGCCATGAAGACATGGGTAATGTTCGAGGAGGAGGACATGGGCCATTAGGACATAGGCCATGTTCGAGGAGGATGACATGGGCCATGTCCGAGGCGGAGGACATGGCCTATATACGAGTTGGACGACTTGGCCCATGTCCGAGGTGGAGGACGTGGCCCATGTCTGAGTTGGATGACATGGCCTATGTCTGAGGTGGAAGACGTGACCTATGTCCGAGGGTGAGTACTTGGCCCATGTTCAAGTTGGAGGACATGGCCATGTCCGAGGTGTAGGACATGGCCATATCCGAGGTGGAGGACATGCCCCAAGTCCAAGGTGGAGGACATGCCCCAAGTCCGAGGCGGAGGACATGGCCCATGTCCGAGGCGGAGGACATGGCCCATGTATGGGGTGGAGGATGTGGTCCATATCCGGGGTGGAGGACGTGGCCCATGCCCGGAGTGGAGGACGTGGCCCATGTTCAGGGTGGGGGACGTGGCCCATGTCCTGGGTGGTGACGTGGCCCATGTCGGAGGTGGATGACGTGGCCAATGTCAGGGGTGGAGGACATGGCCCATGTCCGAGGTGGAGGACGTGGTCCATGTATGAGTTGGAGGACTTAGCCATGTCCGAGGTGGAGTACATGGCCATGTCCAAGGTGGAGGACATGCCCCATGTCCGAGATGGTAGACATGTACCATATCCGAGGTGGAGGACATGCCCCAAGTCCGAGGTGGAGGACATGGCTCATGTTCAAGGTGGAGGACATAGCCCATGTTCGAGGTGGAGGACATGGACCTTGTCCAACTTGGAGGACATGCCCATGTCCGAGGTGGATGACAGGTCCATGTCCGTGGTAGAGGACATGGCCATGTTCGAGGTAGAGGACATGGCCCATGTTCAAGGTATAGAACATGGCATATGTTCGGGGTGGTGGACATGGCCCACGTCCAAGGTAGAGAGCAAGGCCCATGTTCGAGGCAGAGGGCAAGGCCCATGTTTGAGGTGAAGGGCAAGGCCCATCACTGAGGTGGAGGGCAAGGCCCATCTCCGAGGTAAAAGATATGGCCCATGTCTGAGGTGGATTACATGGCTGATGTTTTGAGGTGGAGGACAATGCTGATGTCCAGGGTGGAGGACATGGCCGATCTACGAGTTGGAGGACATGGTCGATGTCCGAATTGGAGGATATGGCCGATGTTTGGGGTGGAAGACATGGCCGATGTCCGGGGTGGAGGGCATAACCCAAGTTCACATTGGAGGACATGGCCCATGTCCTAGTTGGAGGGCATAACCCATGTCTGAGTTGGGGGCATGGCCCATGTCCAAGTTGGAAGGTATGGCCCATGTCCGAGTTGGAGGGTATGACCCATGTCCGAGTTGGAGGGCATGACCCATGTCCGATTTGAAGGGCATGGCCCATGTCCAAGTTGAAGGGCATGACCCATGTTCGAGTTAGAGGGCATGGCCCATGTTCGAGGCGAAGGACATGCCCATGTTCGAGGCGAAGGACATGCCCATGTCCGAGGCTAAGGACATGCCCATGTCCGAGGCGAAGGACATGGCCCATGTCCGGGGCGAAGGACATGGCCCATGTCCAGGTTGGAGGACATGACCCATGTATGAGGTGGAGTACATGGGCCATGTCCCGAGGTAGATGACATGGGGCATTTTCGAGGTGGAGGACCTAGGCCATGTCTAAGGCAGGAGGACACAGACCATGTCTGAGGTGTAGGACACAGACCATGTTCGAGGTGCAGGACATGGCCCATGTCAAAGGTGTAGGACATGACCCTTGTAGGAGGTGGATGATATGGCCCATGTAGGAGGTGGAGGACATGGCCTAAGTTGGAGGAGGAAGACAAGTCCTTTGTCTGAGGCGGAGAACATGGCCTATGTCCGAGGTGGAGAACATGGCCCATGTCCTGTCCTCCGCCTCGAACAAGGGCCAAGTCCTAGGTGGAGTACACGGCCCATGTCCGAGACGGAGGACATGGCCCATGTCCGACTTGCAGGACATGGCCCATGTCAGAGGTGGAGGACTTGGCCCATGATGGAGGTGGAGGACATGGCCATGTCAGAGGTGGAGGACATGACACATGTCGAAGGTGGAGGGAATGGCCCATGTTCGAGGTAGAGGACATAGCCCATGTCCGAGGTGGAGGACATGACCCATGTCCGAGTGGGAGGACATGGCCCATGTTCGGATTGGAGGACATGGCCATGTCCGGATTGAAGGACATGGCCCATGTCCGGGTTGGAGGACGTGGCCCATGTCCGAGGTGGAGGACATGGCCCTTGTCCGAGTTGGAGGACATGGCCCTTGTCCGAGTTGGAGGACATGCCCATGTCCGAGGTGGAGGATAGGCTCATGTTCGAGGTGGAGGACGAGCCCATGTCTGAGGTAGAGGACATGGTTCATGTTCGTGGTGGTGGACATGGCCCATGTCCGGGGTGGAGGACATGGCCCATGTCCGGGGTAGAGGGTAAGGTCCATGTCCGAGGTGGAGGGCAAGGTCCATATCCGAGGTGGAGGGCAAGGCCCATCTCCGAGGTGGAGGGCATGACCCATGTCTGAGGTGGAGGACATGTCCGATGTTCGAGGTGGAGGACATGGAAGATGTCTGGGGTGGAGGACATGGCCGATCTCCGGGTTGGAAAACATGGTCGATGTCCGAGTTGGAGGACATGGTTGATGTTTGGTGTGGAGGACCTGGCCGATGTTTGGGTGGAGGGCATGGCTCATGTTCATGTTGGAAGGTATGGCCCATGTCCGATTTGGAGGGCATTGCCCATTTCTGAGTTGGAAGGCATGGCCCATGTCCGAGTTGGAGGGCATGGCCCATGTCCGAGGCGTAGGACATGAACCATGTCCGAGGCGAAGGACATGCCCCATGTTCGAGGCGGAGGACATGCCCATGTCCGAGGCGAAGGACATGCCCATGTCCGAGGTGAAGGACATGGACCATGTCCAGGTTGGAGGACATTGACCATGTTCGGGTTGGGGGACATGGCCCATGTTAAGGTTGGAGGACATGGACCGTGTCCGGGTTGGAGGACATGACCCATGTCCGAGGTTGAGTACATGGCCCACGTATGGGCTGGAGGATATGACCCTTGTCCGGGCTGGATGACATGGCCCATGTCCAGGGTAGAGGACATGGCCCATGTCGGGGGTGGAGGGCATGGCCCATGTCCTGGGTGGATGACATGGCCCATGTCCGGGGTGGATGACGTGGCCCATGTCCGAGGAGGAGGACTTGAACCATGTCCGAGTTGCAGGACGTGGCCTATGTCCGAACCGAGGTGAAGGAAATGGCCCATGTCTGAGGTAGAGGACATAGCCCATATACGAGATGGAGGACATGATGCATATCCGAGGTGGAGGACATGACCCATGTCCGAGGTGGAGGACATGAGCCATGTCCCAATGTGGAGGACATGGGGCATGTACGAGATAGAGGACCTGGGCCATGTTCAAGGAGGAGGACACATACCATGTCAGAGGTGCAGGACACGGACCATGTCGAGGGTGCAGGACATGGCCCATGTCGGAGGTGGAGGACATGACCCTTGTCGGAGTTGGAGGACATGGCCCATGTTGGAGGTGGAGGACATGGCCCATGTTAGAGGTGGAGGACATGGCCTATGTTGGAGGTGGAGGACATGGCCCATGTCAGAGGTGGACGACAAGGCCCTTGTCTAAGATGGAGAACATGGCCCATGCCCGAGGCGGAGAACATGGCCCATGTCCTGTCCTCCGCCTCGGACATGAGCCATGTCAGAGGCGGAGTACACGACCCATGTCCAAGGCGGAGGACATGGCCCATGTCCGAGATGCAAGACATGGACCATGTCCGAGTTGCATGGTATGGCCCATGCCTGAGGAGGAGGACATGGCCTATGTCAGAGGTAGAGCACATGGCCCATGCCGGAGGTAGAGGACATGGAACATGTTGAAGGTGGAAGACATGGCCCACGTTCGAGGTGGAGGACATGGCCCATGACTGAGGTTGAGGACATGGAACATTTTTGAGGTGGAAGACATGGCCAATTGTAGTGACCCGAACTTTTCCATGTTTATATATTAAATGAAAACTATATTTACATGATTAAATATTTCCAACATGTTAAGTAATCAAACTTGTTAAGACTTGATTATTTGAAATGAGTTTCATGTAGATAATTGACCACCCAGTTTGCCTGATGATTTACGAACGTCATAACTTGTGATAATTATATAATCGTTTTTTTTTATGATGTAAGTATATATATATATATATATATATATATATATATATATATATATATATATATATATATATATATATATATATATATATATATATATATAAGAAGAAATATGATTAAATCAAAGATATACAAGTAAAACACTATTTGCTACAGTAAATTTTCACTTTGCTACAGTAAAATACTATTTGCTACAGTAAAATACTATTTGCTATAGTAAAAAACTATTTACTACAGTAAACTATTTGCTACAGTAAACACAATTTACTCGTATTCAATTCGTATTCGTACTCGTACAATACCCAACCTCTAGACGTATATACTAATGGTATATACACTTCAATGATCAGCTCTTAGCAGCCTTAGTGAGTCACCTAAACATGTGGGAACCATCATTTAACATCTAGCATGAAATATCTAACAAAAATACAAAGTAATGGAGCCTATATCACAAGTGCTCATTCACGTTTTTCTTCACCAAACATAAACACATTTTCATTTCAACTTTTATGCATCAAATTACCCTCTCTCAATTCCTCTCTTATTGTTCTAAGTATTCTTCATCATTGTCTTCATAATTTAGCTCAATCTAGTTAACCTAGATCAACATACAAAACAACTACTCAAGAACACTTCATAAACGCTTACTTCCAAGCTTTCTAATCCATTCCAAGTAATCATCTAAGATCAAGAAACCTCTGTTATTTATAGTAGTTTATCATTCTAATTCAAGGTATAATTCATATTCAAACTTTGATTCAATTTCTATAACTATAACAATCTTAATTCGAGTAGAAATCTTACTTGAACTTGTTTTCGTGTCATGATTCTACTTCAAGAACTTTCAAGCCATTCAAGATTCTTTGAAGCTAGATCATTTCTTATCACTTCCAGTAGGTTTACCTACTAAACTTGAGGTAGTAATGATGTTCATAACATCATTCGATTCATATATATAAAACTATCTTATTCGAAGATTATAACTTGTAATTACTAGAACATAGTTTAGTTAATTCTAAACTTGTTGCAAACAAAGTTAATCCTTCTAACTTGACTTTTAATATCAACTAAACACATGTTCTATATCTATATGATATGCTAACTTAATGATTTAAAACCTGGAAACATGAAGAACACCATAAAACCGGACATACGCCGTCGTAGTGAAACCGGGGGCTGTTTTAGGTTAGAAAAATAAAAACAATCTTAATCTTTGAATTATAAATTTGTTTTCTGGAAAAATGATATTACATATGAACATGACACTATATCCAAAAATCATGGTTAAACACAAAGTGGAATTATGTTTTTCAAAATGGTCATCAAGATGTCGTTCTTTCGACGGAAATGACTACCGCTTTAGTAAATGACTTGTAACCTGTATTTCCGACTATAAACTTATAATTTTTATGTTTAGTTTCATTACAGTTCATTATGAAACCATAGTAACTTGAATCACTCAAAACGGATTTAAAATGAAGAAATTATGGGTAAAACAAAATTGGAAAATTTTACTTGTTGTAGCTACGAAAATTTTATAACAAATCTACACTAATCATATCCTAACTAATTTATATTGTATTATACATATTATGAAATCTTGGGATACCATAGATACGTATACAATGTTTTGACATATCATATCGGCCCATCTATATATATATTTCGAAACAACCATAGACACTCTATATGCAGTAATGTTTGAGTTAGCTATACAGGGTTGAGGTTGATTCCAAAATAATATATATACTTTGAGTTATGATCGAGTCTGAGATTTGAAGACACTGGGTCGTGGATTGATTCGAGATAGTATATATTGCTTTATTCTGTACATCTAACTGTGGACAACTAGTTGTAAGTTACTAACGAGGACTACTGACTTAACAAACTCAAATAATTAAAACATAATAAAAATATAGTAAATATATTTTGAACATGCTTTGATATATATATGTACATATTTGTTATAGGTTCATGAATCGACCAGTGGCCAAGTCTTACTTCCCGACGAAGTAAAAATCTGTGAAAGTGAGTTATAGTCCCATTTTTTTAAAATCTAATATTTTTTTTTGGGATGAGAATACATGCAGCTTTATAAATGTTTTACAAAATAGACACAAGTATGCAAAACTACATTCTATGGTTGGATTATTAAACCGATATCTCCCTTCAAGTCTGGTAACCTAAGAATTAGGGAAATGACCCCTAATTGACGCGAATCCTAAAGATAGATCTATTGGGCTTAACAACCCCCATTCAGGTTATGGATGGTTTAGTACTTCGAGATTATTATACATACGAGAGGTTATGTTTTGGGGATATTCTATGCATTATGTTAACGTCGGTTACCAGGTGTTCAACATATGCATGCTTTTTATCTCTATGCAGTTTGCGAAATGCCTGATATGAGATGTGTAATAAAAATGAAATCTTGTGGTCTATTATTATGATTTGATAATATATAGGTTAAACCTATAACTCACCAACATTTTTGTTGATGTTTTAAGCATGTTTATTCTCAGGTGATTATTAAGAGCTTCCGCTGTTGCATACTAAAATAAGGACAAGATTTGGAGTCCATGCTTGTATGATATTGTGTAAAAACTACATTCAAGAAACTTATTTTTGATGTAATATATTCTCATTGTAAACCATTATATAATGGTCGTGTGTAAACGGTATATTTTAGATTATCATTATTTGATAATCTACGTAATGTTTTTTTAAACCTTTATCGATAAAATAAAGGTTATGGTTGTTTTAAAAATGAATGCAGTCTTTGAAAAACATCTCATATAGAGGTCAAAACCTCGCGACAAAATCAATTAATATGGAACGTTTATAATCAATATGAACGGGACATTTCACCCATGTCCGAGGAGGAGGACATGGCCCATGTCTGAGGTGGAGGAAATGGGCCATGAAGATATGGGCCATGTTCGAGGAGGAGGACATGGGCCATTAGGACATAGCCCATCTCAATGTGGAGGGCATGGCCGATGTTCGAGGTGTAGGACATGGCCGATGTTCGAGGTGTAGGACATGGCCGATGTCCGGGGTGGAGGACATGGCCGATATCCGGGTTGGAGGACATGGTTGATGTCCGGGTTGGAGGACATGGCCGATGTCCGGGTTGGAGGGCATGGCCGATGTCCGGGGTGAAGGACATGGCCGATGTCCGGGGTGGAGGGCATGACCCATGTCCGCGTTGGAGGACATGACCCATGTTCGAGTTGGAGAACATGCCCCATGTCCGAGTTGGAGGACATGTTTAACTACCCGTCAAAGTACACTTGACGACCATCGTTATCTTGGTCTCACAGCTTGATCATAACTCTAAATGAATTTAATAAATAACCTTGCATTCTTTATTTAAAAATGATTTCCTATAAAGGAAACCTACCAGAAAATGTAAGTTTTAAAAAAACCATACATAAATACTCAATCAAAAGTTGACCAAAACAAAGTCATCAAACACCCACATTTAATGTATCAAAATATAATGCAAGTTAATGTTTAACAAAAGCTGCCATCATAAATAAGCAGACTCTCTAAGCACAGCGGAAGCAATCAATCATGAACCTGAGATTAAAACCTGCGAGTAACTGTCAACAAAAATGTTGAGTGAATTATAGGTTTAATATCGCAAACAATATTTAATTTAAACCGTAAAAATATATGTTTGAAAACATAAAGCCTTATTTTGGACCACAAAAATTATATGCTCAAAAACATATAAAACATTATTCCATTAACCCGTGAGCTACGTGGTAACCACTTAACCAATTCCACCCTTACCAAACACAATATACACTGAACAAGTGTATCTTCAAATAATTACGAAGTACTAATACATTCCGTCTTCAAAAATTGCTAGCGCGACTAGCGCAAAATGGGGTTGTTAAACTCGATAGATCTATCCATAGGATTCGCGTTCACCAGTAGAAACCAGTTATTACAATTACCAGGCTAGGGAATATTTTCGTTCAACTCACAATGAATAACTTAAACCAACTTCCACTTGTGTCCAATATAAAAAAATAAAATGCATGTATTCTCATCCCAAAAGATATAAAATAGAAAAATGGGACTATAACTCACCTTAACGTAAACGAAGTAATATCACAGAACGTGAACCGCAGAAAATAAAGTGATCAAGAATGATCACAACGCCGACCTATAAATAAAGCAGGTCGATATAAATAACTAACTTAGGTCAAGTCTTAGTATGATAGCTATAGTACTTGTTGCAAGTAAACATAGAACATCACTCGATATGTTTCGGTATGATCAGGACAGCGTATAACACGTACTTTCTATTTTTAGAAAGTTCCTATTTTTAGCAGGTTTCTATTTTTGGAAAGTTTCTATTTTTGGAAAGTTTCTATTTTAGGAAAGTTTCTATTTTTAGAAAGTTTCTACCTTTAGAAATTTTCCTTAATTAGAAAAGTCAACTGAAGTCAAAGTCAACCGAAAGTCAACTCAAAAGTCAACCTTGGTCAAACTTAGTCAACATTGAAATTTAAAGAGTAAAGTATATTAATAATATAAGTTATAATATTATTTAAAGTAATATTTGTATAATCATGTCATATCATAAGTTTAATTGAATTAAATCAAATTATAAAGTTAATATAAGTTTAAATGATATAATAGATAATACATAAGTATTTAATTAATTAATTAAATATTAATCATATCGTAAGTATTATTAATTAATAATGAATTATTAATCATAATATAAGTATCTTGAATTAATTATGAAATGTTACACATATCATAAGTATTTTAATATAACTATTAAACCATAAGTATTTAATAATAAAATTGTATTATAATTAAATAATAACTAAGTTCTATAATAAATAAATAAATAATTAAACTTTATTATAAGTCTTGATATAATAATCTCATAACATAAGTTTTATACTTATTGAGACGACCCGTCCTAATCCATAAAGACGAATACAATAACATATGATTTCATTGCGAGGTATTGACCTCTATATGCGACATTTTTCAAAATCTGCATTTGTTTTATAATACAAACCATAACCTTTATTATAACCAAAGGATTTAAACAACATAATAATGATTATCATTTAGCGATAATCTTAGTCTTACAAACTTTACATGTGATAACAACAACACGATTTCCAACATATTTCACATTACAAATCTTCCGAAATGCAGTTTTATTTTTTACACAAATATGCATACTCCAAATCTTGCTTAAATTCAGTATAATGCAGCGGAAGCTTTTATTTATCACCTGAGAATAAACATGCTTAAAACGTCAACAAAAAGTTGGTGAGATATAGGTTTAATGCTAGCAGCGTTATAAATATAGACCACAAGATTTCATATACATAAACATTTTAATAAAAATATTCTAAGTGGTTGAGCACTTGGTAATCATACTTAACATTTAATCAACGTCGCATATTCTCTTTATTATGAAATCTCACTACACTGTACCAAGTGTAGTCACCGAAACGAAGTACTGTGCAACCGTTGAATACTGGTCGTCCAGTCCGGTTGGGGTTGTCAGGCCCGATAGATCTATCAACAGGATTCGCGTTTACAATACCACACGTAAATAGTAATTACCAAGCTACAGAGAAATATGCCAGTGGTACAACTCAACGTAGAATATATTTTTTTTATCACCTGTGTCCATAACGTAAATCATAAAATGCATGTATTCTCATCCCGAAATATTTAGAGTTTAAAAGTGGGACTATATACTCACTTTTGCCTTGAAGATATATAACACGACCTGATCTCCGATAGATATCACGAACCTAACCATATAATATATCAACATGTTTTCTTTTCAATTAATAGTTACATATATACTTATAATACTTTTAATATCTATTAGTCCGTAGTTAGCAGTCCGATGTTAGTGGTCCACAATTAGTTGCTTAATAAAATAAAGACCCCATCATATTCGTATTGATCAGAATTAATCTTGACCCATGGTACCGTGTTGTCAAATGGCGTATTGTGTACATGGTGTCTTATGATTTAAAATCGTGACCCAAAGTACCGTATTGTCAAATGACGTGTTGTGTACAATCATGAGGTCTTATAATTAATCTTCACGTGTTGTTTACGGGTGGTCCTGAAATATATAAAATCAAATTATGAGTAAATATATATAAAATATCATATTAATTAGCAAAGATATGATTAGTTTACTTTTACTCAAAATATTTTCGTAGCTAAACTAGCTTCGGATACCCGATTTTGTTTTAGCCGTAGTTTCTTCAATACAACTCCGTTTTTGTTGGTTCAACTTGCCACTTCCTTGGATCGAGCCATTATTTATAAATATGAACAGTAAATACCTTAGTTTGTATTTGAAATCACAGGTTATAGGTCAAACTTAGGTGAATCTTATGAAAGTGGTCATTTCCTGCGTAAAAACAACATCTAAATGATCATTTTTAAAAAATACTTAAACTTTGAGTTAAACCATGAGATTTTTATATGTGAACATATTCATAAGAAATATAATTTTTCCAGAATATAAACTTCCAATTCAAAGTTTAAGATGGTTTTTAATTTTTCAACCCAAAACAGCCCCCGGTTGCACTCCGACGACGTAGATTCAGTTTTAAGGTGTTCTTTGTAAAATCAAGTTGTATCTTGTTAAGTTAGCATATCATTATGATATATTACATGTCTTGAAGTTTTTAAAAGTCAAGTTAGAAGGATCTATTTAGTTTGCGAACAAGTTTGAAATCATTCAAACTATGTTCTTGTTGTTATAATTTATAACTCAAAATAAGATAGCTATATAAATATGAATCGAATAAGATTATGAATAAGGTTACTACCTCAAATTACTTGGATAAATCTACTGGAAAGGAAGTATAACTCTTGATCCTAAAGAGTGGTGAAGTTGGATTGAAAGATTGGAAGTAAACTTAGAATATAGACTTGAAATGAAAGTAGTATCTTGTAGTGTTCTTGTTTGATCTTAATATGATGGTTATTAAGGTGATTCTTGAGAGAGTTTTTGCTGGATTTCTTAGAGGTAAATGAAGCTTACAAGTAGGTGTTTTTAGCTAGAGAAAATGTGTAGTAAAAATGAAAATGGAATGGAGTATAAATGGTGGTGAAATGATGTATAAGTTTGTAATATTGTGTAAAAGTCTTGTAATATGCCAAGTTGATTAATCATGCATGCTAAGATCCAAAATTTGCTGACTCATGGCTGCTAATAAAGTGATTGTGATGTGTATATACCAATAGTAAATACGTATAGAAGCTGGGTATGATACGGTTACATATAACCTTGATATACTTGTAGAAATCTTGAGGAAACGGAACGAGAATTCAAATATAACTATCTTTTGTGAATATACTTATATTGTTTTATGTATTTAAGCCCTTTAAAAGTGATTAAATACGTATTTATACGATACTTGTATAAGCATTATAGGTAATAGGTATATATGTCCAAGAACGTTACATATAGTTACCGTTTTGAAAACTTAAGTTAGTAGTCTCAAAGTATACTTATAACTCATTGTTATTAGTACACAAGGATATGTTAAACCATCCTTAGATCATGTTAAATGTGTATAAATACATATATGTACACAATCGTATAATTATCGTATGTTATATAGTCCGTGATATCATCGGTCAAATTGGACGGTCAAACGTTGTGTAAAACTCTTTTCAAAAATACAAGACTCAACAATTTGGATTGCTTATCATGTTGGTAATGTTTAATTTATGTAAATATTAATCTCATATGTATAAAATGATCGGAAAAATCCGGGTCGTTACAGTACTACCCGTTAAATAAATTTCGCCCCGAAATTTTAAAGTTGTACCTATTTTGCGTTCTCGGGAAACAAATGTTGGTACTTTTGTTTCATCTGATCCTCTCCTTCCCAAGTAAACTCGAGACCCCTTCGAGCATTCCAACGAACCTTAATGATTGGTATGTTGCTCTGCTTGAGCTGTTTAACTTCACGGTCTATGATTTCGACTGGTTCTTCTATGAATTGTAGTTTCTCGTCGACTTGGATTTCTTCAAGAGGAATGGTGAGGTCTTCCCTTGCAAGACACTTTTTAAGGTTTGAAATGTGAAACCTATTATGTACTCTGGCGAGTTGTTGTGGTAACTCGAGTCGATAAGCTACCGGTCCAATGCATTCGATGATCTTGAACGGGCCTACATACCTTGGGTCCAGTTTACCCCTTTTGCCGAAACGTATTACACCTTTCCAAGGTGACACCTTTAGCATAACCAGGTCACAGATCTGAAACTCTAATGGTTTCCTTTAGACATCGGCGTAGCTCTTTTGGCGACTACGGGCTGTTTTCAATCTCTCCTTGATTTGTACTATCTTCTCAGTAGTTTCGTGTATGATCTCGGGACCAGTTAATCGTCGATCTCCTACTTCATTCCAACAGATAGGGGATCTACACTTCCTTCCATACAGTGCCTCGAATGGTGCAGCTTTAATGCTCGCAGGATAACTATTATTATACGAGAATTCTGCTAATGGTAGATATTTATCCCATCCGTTTCCAAAATCGATCACACATGCCCTGAGCATGTATTCAAGAGTCTGAATTGTTCTTTCACTCTGCCCGTCAGTTTGCGGATGATATGCGGTGCTCATATCCAAACGAGTTCCCAGGGCCTCCTGTAGTGATTGCCAGAACTTTGATATAAATCTACTATCACGATCGGATATAATGGAAATAGGTATTCCATGCCTTGAAACAATTTCCTTTATGTATAATCGTAATAGTTTCTCCATTCTATCCGTTTCTTTTATAGGCAAGAAATGTGCAGATTTGGTGAGACGATCAACTATTACCCAAATGGTGTCATAACCCCATGCAGTCTTGGGTAACTTCGTGATAAAATCCATGGTAATACCGTCCCACTTCCATTCTGGGATTTCTGGTTGTTGTAGTAACCCTGACGGCTTCTGGTGTTCTGCTTTGACTTTAGAACAAGTTAAACCTTCCCCGACATATGTTGCAACGTATGTCTTTAAATTAGGCCACCAATAATGCGTCTTAAGATCTTGATACATCTTTCCAACTCCAGGATGTATCGAGTATCTTGTCTTATGTGCCTCGTTCAATATCAACTTCCTTAATCCACCCAACTTTGGTACCCAAATACGTTTTGCGAAATATCGAATTCCATCTTCCCGTATAACGAGTTGCTTCTCATACTTCTTCATTATTTCATTTCCTATGTTTTCTTTAGTAAGAGCTTCTCGTTGAGCCTCTTTGATTTGTGAGTTGAGATTCACGCGAATTTTTATGTTCATTGCTCGTACTCGAATTGGTTCTCGTTCCTTTCTGCTTAGAGCGTCGGCCACTACATTCGCTTTCCCGGGATGATAGCGAATCTCACAATCATAGTCGTTTATCAGCTCGACCCACCTACGTTGCCTCATGTTCAGCTGTTTTTGATCGAAAATATGTTGAAGGCTTTTATGATCGGTAAACACAGTGCATTTAACCCCATATAAGTAGTGTCTCCATATCTTTAATGCAAACACTACTTCTCCTAGTTCTAGATCATGCATCGTATAATTTCGCTCATGAATCTTCAATTGTCGGGATGCTTACGCAATAACTTTCTTTCGTTGCATAAGGACGCAACCAAAACCTTGTCGCGAAGCGTCACAATATATCTCAAAATCATCGTTCCCTTCAGGTAACGATAAAATAGGCGCTGTAGTCACCTTCTTTTTTAGTAATTGAAATGCACTCTCTTGCTCAGAGGTCCATTCGTACTTCTTCCCTTTTTGCATTAACGCTGTCAATGGTTTAGCTATTTGGGAAAAATCTTGAATAAACCTTCTATAATAACCGGCTAAACCCAAAAATTGACGTATTTGTGTTGGTGTCTTAGGAGTCTCCCACTTTTCAATGGCCTTAATTTTAGCTGGATCAACCTGAATTCCTTTGCTACTAACAACGTGACCAAGAAATTGCACTTCTTTCAACCAAAATGCACACTTAGAAAATTTGGCGTATAACTGTTCTTTTCTTAACAATTCTAATACCAACCTTAAATGCTGCTCATGCTCTTGCTCATTTTTGGAATAGATGAGAATATCGTCAATGAAAACGATAACAAACTTATCTAAATACGGACTGCAAACTCGATTCATGAGGTCCATGAATACAGCTGGCGCATTCGTCAATCCAAACGGCATGACCAAAAATTCGTAATGACCGTAGCGTGTCCGGAAAGTAGTTTTTAGAATATCTTCTTCTTTGACGCGTAGTTGATGATAGCCCGATCTTAGGTCGATTTTCGAGTAAACACATGATCCTTGCAGTTGATCAAATAAGTCGTCAATTCTCGGTAGTGGATACTGATTTTTGATAGTTAACTTATTTAATTCACGGTAATCTATACACATTCAGAGGGATCCATCTTTCTTCTTGACGAATAAAATCGGAGCTCCCCACGGTGAAGTGCTCGGTCGAATGAAACCACGGTCCAATAATTCTTGTAACTGGCTTTGTAACTCTTTCATCTCAGATGGTGCAAGTCTATATGGAGCATGAGCCACTGGTGCAGCTCCTGGTACTAGATCTATTTGAAATTCTACAGATCTAAATGGAGGTAATCCCGACAACTCTTCCGGAAAGACTTCAGAAAAATCTCTTGCCACAGGCACGTCGTTGATGCACTTCTCTTTTTCTTTTGTTTCGACTTTATTAACATGTGCTAGGATAGCATAGCACCCTTTCTTCAAGCACTTTTGAGCTTTCAAACAGCTAATGAGTTTTAACTTTGAGTTACCCTTCTTTCCATAAATCATTACTGGCATTTTATCCTTACGAGGAATGCGAATTGCCTTCTTGGCACACACAACCTCAGCTCCTATTTTGGACATCCAGTCCATGCTGACTATTACGTCAAAACTTCCTAATTCTACGGGTATCAAATCAATTTTAAACATTTCTCCAGCTAAATTTATTTTACAATCACGGCAAATTTTATCGGCTTTAATTAGTTTACCATTAGTTAACTCAATCATGCACTTAGCATCTAGAGGTAATGATGAACAATTCAATTTAGTGTAAAAGTCTCTACACACGTAACTTCTATCGGCACCAGTATCAAATATAATAGATGCTGATAAGTTATTAATGGTCAACGTACCCGTAACAAGCTCCGGGTCTTCACAAGCCTCTCTAGCATTAATAATAAATGCTCTTCCACTTACAGATCCGTTATTCTTCTCTGGATTTGGGCACTGGCTCTTAATATGACCCTGTTTCCCACATCCATAACAAGTAACAGTGGCCAGGGCAGTTCTATTTGCATTGGTGGCAGGAGTCTTGGTGCCATTTGTATTTGTAATGGGAATCCTACAATCTTCAGCAAGATGACCCCTTCAATTACAATTGTTGCACACCACATTACAATAACCAGAGTGATGTTTGTGGCATCTGTTACATAAAGGATTTCGTCCTTTGTAACCTGAACATGAACCACTACCCGCACATTGCGTGATTTCTTGTTTCTTGTTGGATTGTTGATGATTACCTTCCCACTTTCTTTTGTTTTCTGATGTCTTGACATCGGTGTTCTTATCCAGAATAATCTGGTCCATCAATTTGTTTGCCATGGTGATGGCTTCATGAATAGTCTTGGGTTTTGATGCTGTAACATTTGCCTTGACATTTTTAGGCAAACCATCTTTGTACAATTCAATCTTCTGTTCTTCGGTTGGTACCAATTCGGGACATAGCAAAGCTAATTCCATGAATCACTGATTGTAGTTGGTGAGTTCAGTACCCACAACTTTCAAGCTTCGTAATTTAGCTTCCAACTTCCTAACCTCGTTCCTTGGACAATATTCGTTGATTAGCATCGTTTTGAATTCTTCCCATGGAATATCATAAGCTACATCCCCCCCCTACGGCCTTCACATAGTTTTTCCACCACGTGAGTGCACTATCTTGTAAGGTGCACGATGCATACTTGGTCATGTCCTTCTCAATACAACCACTGATTTTAAACACAGACTCAATCTTTTCGATCCACGGGGTTAAACCGATCGGTCCTTCTGTTCCACTGAATGATGAAGGCTTGCAACCTTGAAAAGTTTTGTAGGTGCATCCCACACGAGGATTTGGGTTAACTGCAGCAGATTTTTTAGCCTCGACCCATAACATTATATCGTTCACTCGTTGATTGATGAGTTCCTCGATTTCTTGTTCCGTCATTCGGTTCAATCGCGCCATTTTCTTCAATAAGAATGAAAAAAATAATTATTCACATAGAATATTATAGATGTAGTGTGTATTTACAGTACATCGTAGCTTATTAATAATATGAACCAGTTATTATTATAAAAGCCTTTTCTTCTTATTAGCGTTTTATAATTATATCTAGGGTAGTACCTACCCGTTAAAGTTCATACTTAATAGCTTAGTACGAAAATTAATTACTACCATCCAAATAATATTCCACCATGGAAAATTATTGCATTTCACACTTCACTATTTTACATATGCTTATCTTACATCAAACATTAAGCAAACCACAATAGTAATATTATACAAAACGTTATATGATCCCATGGTTTAAAACAACAGCGCAACATTTAGTCTAGATACCCAAAACGTTTGTGTTCTGGGAATCGCTTAACGCTTATCCTGGCTGTTTTCCTGCGTTTTGGCTGAGGGGCCGAAGAACTGAATGTCGGGATAGAATTAATAGGAATAGCGGGAATAAGGGTGGTAGTATTTGGTGGAGTTGGTGCCACAACATCCTCACTAAACTCGGGATTTAGATTTTCCAATTCAGTAGCCTTTCGTTTCTTTCCTCGTTCGAACTTGTCTTTCGTAATTTCCTGTATTTCTTCCTTCTCAGGATCACTTTCCGGTTCCTCTTCAATTGGTTCATCTAGAAATTGTGAGTCTTCCCCAAAGGTGTCGTTTTCATCGTCGGATAGGTTAATGACTGGAACACTATCTAGAGATTCTGGTTCGGAGTCGCTGAATGTGATAACAAATTTTGAGCCAGACATCTATCACACAACAACTAGCACGTTAGTACCACATAGTATTTACATATTAATTTTTAACCAACAATGATAAGCAATAATTTTCGAAATCAGTCACGGTCAATGAAAGGACCCGTTCATATACATTATAAACGATTCACAATAGTTGATTACATCGCGAGGTATTTTGACCTCTATATGATACATTTTACAAACATTGCATTCGTTTTTAAAAGACAAACTTTCTTTACAACGAAAGTTGACAGAATGCACACCATTTCATAATACATCCAACTATAATTGACATAATAATAATCTTGATGAACTCAATGACTCGAATGCAACGTCTTTCAAAATATGCCATGAATGACTCCAAGTAATATCCTTAAAATGAGCTAATGCACAGCGGAAGATTTCTTTAATACCTGAGAATAAACATGCTTTAAAGTGTCAACCAAAAGGTTGGTGAGTTCATAGGTTTATCATAATAATCATTTCAATATATTAATAGACCACAAGATTTCCGTTTATAAATATATGTACACTCGCAAGTGTATAAAAGTATTCTATAAGTTGTAGGCACCCGGTAACAAGCCTTAACGTTCATGTTTTACCCTCTGAAGTACACCAGATCAGGTGTGTTTAAAATAACCTCGAAGTACTAAAGCATCCCATAGTCAGGATGGGGTTTGTTAGGCCCAATAGATCTATCTTTAGGATTCGCGCCTACCTTACATAGACAAGTAGTTTAATGTTACCAAGCTAAGGGTATATTTCTGGTTTAAACCCACGTAGAATTAGTTTTAGTACTTGTGCCTATTTCGTAAAACATTTATAAAAACAGCGCATGTATTCTCAGTCCCAAAAATATATATATAAGGGAGCAAATGAAACTCACCATACTGTATTTCGTAGTAAAAATACATATAACGTCATTTAACAAGTGCAAGGTTGGCCTCGGATTCACGAACGTATCAATATTGAGATTCAATATTGCAGGAAAGTACGTAGACGCAACAGAGATGATAAAAACTAGATTGACCTCACGAGCATACCCATGAACCATACCCATCACCTCCATAGCTATAACCCATAATTTCCTTAGCTTCGACTCATTCAAAAAACTATTTTGAAATCACTCGGACATCACTCCGTCGTAATATTTTATGTATACTAATAACATCTTGAAATAATATAGAGCAAATATATATATATATATATATATATATATATATATATATATATATATATATATGTAAATTGATTGAGAGAGTTTAGAGAAATATATTTTCAAGTTTCTATGAAATAATGAAACCTATTGAATTCTATTTATAATAGATTTTTGAATTATTAAAGTGAATTATTAAAGTATGAATTATTAAAGTGAATTATTAAAGTATGAATTATTAAAGTGAATTATTAAAGTATGAATTATTAAAGTGAATTATTAAAGTATGAATTATTAAAGTGAATTATTAAAGTATGAATTATTAAAGTGAATTATTAAAGTATGAATTATTAAAGTGAATTATTAAAGTATGAATTATTAAAGTATGAATTATTAAAGTGAATTATTAAAGTTAAAGTAAAGGTAAAGTAAAGTAAAGGTAAAGTTAAAATATAGTAAAAATATAAAAACTATGTATGTATAATACGTGCATAAATATATATAATATTAATTTAAATCGTTATATATATTTAATGAAATAAAATATAAATATCGTTATATTTATTATACTGGTTTAGTAATGAGTTGTCAAAAGTGATTCTAGATATTTATAAAAGTTATATACGTTTTAATAATAAAGTTCTTTTTAAACTGAAAACGTTTTTGTACGTTTGAAAATAGATTAATAGAATATTATGGAAACCAATTATCCAATAGCTTTTGTCTAACTTTCGTAAATGACACTTTTTATTTTTATTTATAAATAGCTTTACAAATTATTCCGAATATCGTTAAGAGGAATAGATTTCTCAAATCATAGTGGACCTCTCAACAGAGACTTGTAATCATAATTCAATGTTTCTGATAATTCAATCATTTAATATATTTTTTTTTCGTCGATAATCATATTGAAACAAATACATTCATATAAAGCATTATACTTTTAAATACTTTGTTGACATTTTCAATTTATAACATAGACACATATACATACATATTCATATATGTTCATTTAATGGTTCGTGAATTATTGGAATTTGGTCGAGGTTTAAATGAATGTATAAACATAGTTTAAAATCCTTGAGATTTAACTTAACAAACATTGCTTATCGTGTCAGAATAATATAAAGATAAAGTTTAAATTTAGTCGAAAATTTCCGGGTCGTCACAGTACCTACCCGTTAAAGAAATTTCGTCCCCGAAATTTGATAGAGGTCGTTATGGCTAACAATGAGAATGTTATTATGACAATTATGAAGTTTTATCATGTCTAAGAAGTAAGGATAAAATAATTCGATTACTCAAAGCGTATGAGGGAAGTTATCGTAAATGAAGGAAATAAGATTATAGTGATTCGTCATATCTTTTGACGTCATCACAATTGATCTCCGAATTTAAAGAAAATCTTTGTAATCTATGTTGGATTTGATGCTTCAGTGATTAAGGAGATTATGATTCTCTTCGAATTAATACGATAATCCATCTTGATTTCTCTGTCGGGTATTTCACTATAAATCCACCTCCTTCGTTTCCTTACAACTCACACCTTCTATTCTTTCTCCCTCAACTCATATTTTAAAGTATTTGTCAATATGCTTCATCCAGTACTGATTCTCGATATTCTCCTCACTTTCATATCTGTCATTCTTCTTTTTCATCTGCCTCCGGAAGAATCTATTTACTTCTACTATATTCTCGGTTTTATAGTGTTTTTAGTTCTTCCGTGTCTTTATATTGCTATATGCATCGATATATACGGTTTATAATTTTTGGGTGGTTGTTGGGTTTTATATCTTCCCTTATATTTCAAAGCCCCTGCTTTTGTCTTCTATAATCATTGACATCCAAGTTAATGCTCCCTTCTATTTGCTGCGATTTATACTCCAATTTCTATTTTGGAGTTTTGTCCTTTCGTTTCTTCTTCTTGCGATTAAGCAATGTTTGTAATGGTCCAGTATTCACAGATATGAATTTCAGAATGAACATAGTTAATGTTCTAAGAAGGAAATGGTAATGGCACGATCTTGATTTGTTAATTTACCAGAATACCCTGAAAGACCGAATTATCAAGAAAATATATTCTTAATATTTTTAGAGATTAAATAGAATACAAGAGTAGTGTAACATGGAACATGATGACGGTATGGTCTGTGAATCGTCATGTCCCATTAGAAACTCAGCATGACTTACTGTAATATAATCACGTTGATCAAGTGTCATTATATTATACTAACTCATGCTTCAGTTCCCAACACTACTTCAAAACATTCATAATTTAAACTCGAAAGTTTATAGAATATAGAAACTAATAGTTTCTTATATGATGTAACAATGATAGCGCAAAGAGATAAATGACTTCAGATAAGATTAGTTGTGAAAATATCTTCAGAAATATCGCGGATATTTATAATGAAAGATATGATAATATCTTAGAATTTCTAATATTGATGGATGATGATGAAGGTTTGTCTGTAAAGGTTTAGAATAAAGAGTAAGGTATTCGTTAATGACTTTAGCAGGAACTGAATCATTTGGATTCTTTGAAGGCAGATTTAGTCTTTGTGATTTGTCCACAGCCTCCTTCATAGTCTGTTCAATCCGTTTTCCAGTTCCAAACCTTCTCTTTTTCTCAGCTTTACCACCTTACTATTCTTTGTCATCAAACTTTTTACTGTTAAGATCGTTTACAGTTTTTGATGCTTCGTCAGCATTTCAAGAACTAGTTTGCAGTTCAGAATATTTTTCAGAACTTCACATTCAAAGTATGTAAGTCCAGGAGATAGACGTTTTACGTACACATATAACTGTTGGCGTAGACATGCTGCGAGATTTCAAAATACTGGTTACTGTTTTTCGATGATTCGTATGACAATTCTCGTTACAAGATGCGAATGAGTAAATGATGTGATTTCAATAAATATAATGATTTTTCGAAAAGTCAAAGATAATTGAAGTTGTTGGTAAGTTTATTACTAATGTGGCGAGATATGAAAGGTCCCCAGTAACGATGACGAAAGGGCAACGTATCTATCGAGGTTATAATAAGACTAGTCCGACTGAAAAGTCGAAGTTGACTTGCTGGAGCTATGACAAAACTGTCTACTTTGAAAAGGAATTGAAAAGTCATTTTAGCTAATAAATGCCAAAGGGTCTGACACGGATACGCGTCGAACTATGACTTTGGCTTCGAGAGCTTTTTAGGTACATAAATGTGGGTAATATGTGATTGGATCATCATCTCGATTGTTCATTGTTTGAAGTGTCTTCGAAAACTTCGGAGAGTTTGAACACAGTTTGTAATCGTTAATATACATATGATGTTCTAACACAGTTTTGAAGTCAAAGTATAGCTTTGAAAGATGTAGGAATCTAAGAGTGATGTCTTCTGTTAAATCATGACTTGGATTTTGATTTGTCAAAATCAGAATGCGTAATCAAATTTGGGTGAGAATGGTTATTTTGATTTCTATACAAGAATGTATATTGTTGTGAGATTTTGAGAGTATAGTTGATGATTTGCTTAATCAGATTCGAAAAATGTAATATATTAATTGTGAATTTATATATCTCTCAGGTATTACCTACCCGTTAAAAAAAAATTTCACAATTAATATTTTGTACAACAGAATTTTATTACAGTCTTTATGAAAATATATATGTGCATATTTTCTTCAGATGTAACATAGATTTAATGAGTTAATATTAAATTAAACTCATTTGATTTACGGTTGAAACTAGAACTGAATAATCCCTAAAGACTTTAGAAATTACATAACTTTTACGGAGTATTTATTCAATAAAATTTAAATTATGAATTAATACTTCGTTATTTGTTGGTGTTTGTAACCCTTGCACCATATTCTCTAAAGCCACTACTCGAGCGCGAAGCTCGTTGACTTCTTCTATTACATCGGGGTGATTGTCGGTTCGGACGAGCGGATAAATAAAATCTAGAATTTGATGTAGTATATAATCGTGACGAGATACTCTGAAAATGAGAGAGAAAATGGTGTTTCAGACCGGTTCGCTGGTAAGTGCTTCAGGTTCATCGCCAAGAGGGCAATGTGGTGGATGGAAGGGATCACCTTCTTCTTGTCTCCAATTATTGAGGAGGCTACGAACCTATCCCCAATTCATTCATAATAGATGATGGCTAATTGGTTGATCCATTCCGGTCACACTACTTTCGGAGCTTGAGTGGGATTCCATATCGGAATTCGAGGGACTTGAACTAATGACGAATTCCATTTTGTTCGATTGAATAAAGAATTTTTCGATATGAAATGATTTTTCGGCTATCGGGTGGTATTCTAATTACATAGAATATCTATATATAGCGCAAAAGATTTCGTAGATTACGGAGGAAATTACGGGATATGTCAGGCAAAGTTTACAGTAATAGATACGCTAAGATATGGATTAGCAGATACGCTAAGATATGAATTTTGTCTATACACTATTCATGCAATCAATGTAGTAAGACGTGTCTAGACTAAGAATGATAAGCAGGCAATTTCCGACAAAAATGATAAGCAAAACTTTTGACATGCAGACACGGTCGAAGTCCAGGCTCATTAATGCATCCAAACGACTATCAGTCAGACACACTAATGCAGACCTGGTTCGCTAAGACCACCGCTCTGATACCAACTGAAAGGACCCGTTCATATACATTATAAACGATTCACAATAGTTGATTACATCGCGAGGTATTTTGACCTCTATATGATACATTTTACAAACATTGCATTCGTTTTTAAAAGACAAACTTTCTTTACAACGAAAGTTGACAGAATGCACACCATTTCATAATACATCCAACTATAATTGACATAATAATAATCTTGATGAACTCAATGACTCGAATACAACGTCTTTCAAAATATGCCATGAATGACTCCAAGTAATATCCTTAAAATGAGCTAATGCACGGTGGAAGATTTCTTTAATACCTGAGAATAAACATGCTTTAAAGTGTCAACCAAAAGGTTGGTGAGTTCATAGGTTTATCATAATAATCATTTCAATATATTAATAGACCACAAGATTTCCGTTTATAAATATATGTACACTCGCAAGTGTATAAAAGTATTCTATAAGTTGTAGGCACCCGGTAACAAGCCTTAACGTTCATGTTTTACCCTCTGAAGTACACCAGATCAGGTGTGTTTAAAATAACCTCGAAGTACTAAAGCATCCCATAGTCAGGATGGGGTTTGTTAGGCCCAATAGATCTATCTTTAGGATTCGCGCCTACCTTACATAGACAAGTAGTTTAATGTTACCAAGCTAAGGGTATATTTCTGGTTTAAACCCACGTAGAATTAGTTTTAGTACTTGTGCCTATTTCGTAAAACATTTATAAAAACAGCGCATGTATTCTCAGTCCCAAAAATATATATAAAAGGGAGCAAATGAAACTCACCATACTGTATTTCGTAGTAAAAATACATATAACGTCATTTAACAAGTGCAAGGTTGGCCTCGGATTCACGAACGTATCAATATTGAGATTCAATATTGCAGGAAAGTACGTAGACGCAACAGAGATGATAAAAACTAGATTGACCTCACGAGCATACCCATGAACCATACCCATCACCTCCATAGCTATAACCTATAATTTCCTTAGCTTCGACTCATTCAAAAAACTATTTTGAAATCACTCGGACATCACTCCGTCGTAATATTTTATGTAAACTAATAATATCTTGAAATAATATAGAGCAAATATATATATATATATATATATATATATATATATATATATATATATATATATATATATATATATATATATATATATATGTAAATTGATTGAGTGAGTTTAGAGAAATATATTTTCAAGTTTCTATGAAATAATGAAACCTATTGAATTCTATTTATAATAGATTTTTGAATTATTAAAGTGAATTATTAAAGTATGAATTATTAAAGTGAATTATTAAAGTATGAATTATTAAAGTGAATTATTAAAGTATGAATTATTAAAGTGAATTATTAAAGTATGAATTATTAAAGTGAATTATTAAAGTATGAATTATTAAAGTGAATTATTAAAGTATGAATTATTAAAGTGAATTATTAAAGTATGAATTATTAAAGTATGAATTATTAAAGTGAATTATTAAAGTTAAAGTAAAGGTAAAGTAAAGTAAAGGTAAAGTTAAAATATAGTAAAAATATAAAAACTATGTATGTATAATACGTGTATAAATATATATAATATTAATTTAAATCGTTATATATATTTAATGAAATAAAATATAAATATCGTTATATTTATTATACTGGTTAAGTAATGAGTTGTCAAAAGTGATTCTAGATATTTATAAAAGTTATATACGTTTTAATAATAAAGTTCTTTTTAAACTGAAAACGTTTTTGTACGTTTGAAAATAGATTAATAGAATATTATGGAAACCAATTCTCCAATAGCTTTTGTCTAACTTTCGTAAATGACACTTTTTATTTTTATTTATAAATAGCTTTACAAATTATTCCGAATATCGTTAAGAGGAATAGATTTCTCAAATCATAGTGGACCTCTCAACAGAGACTTGTAATCATAATTCAATGTTTCTGATAATTCAATCATTTAATATATTTTTTTTTCGTCGATAATCATATTGAAACAAATACATTCATATAAAGCATTATACTTTTAAATACTTTGTTGACATTTTCAATTTATAACATATACACATATACATACATATTCATATATGTTCATTTAATGGTTCGTGAATCATTGGAATTTGGTCGAGGTTTAAATGAATGTATAAACATAGTTTAAAATCCTTGAGATTTAACTTAACAAACATTGCTTATCGTGTCAGAATAATATAAAGATAAAGTTTAAATTTAGTCAAAAATTTCCGGGTCGTCACAGTCAAAGTCCAGACTCACTAATGCATCAAAAACTAGTTTAGACACGTTTTATGCAAAAATATGGTTCGCTAAGACCACCACTCTGATACCACATGAGACGACCCGTCCTAATCCATAAGGACGAATACAATAACATATGATTTCATTGCAAGGTATTGACCTCTATATGCGACATTTTTCAAAATCTGCATTTGTTTTTATAATACAAACCATAACCTTTATTATAACCAAAGGATTTAAACAACATAATAATGATTATCGTTTAGCGATAATCTTAGTCTTACAAACTTTACATGTGATAACAACAACACGATTTCCAACATATTTCACATTACAAATCTCCTGAAATGCAGTTTTATTTTTGACACAAATATGCATACTCCAAATCTTGCTTAAATTCAGCATAATGCAGCGGAAGCTTTTATTTATCACCTGAGAATAAACATGCTTAAAACGTCAACATAAAGTTGGTGAGATATAGGTTTAATGCTAGCAGCGTTATAAATATAGACCACAAGATTTCATATACATAAACATTTTAATAAAAATATTCTAAGTGGTTGAGCACTTGGTAATCATACTTAACATTTAATCAACGTCGCATATTCCCTTTATTATGAAATCACACTACACTGTACCAAGTGTAGTCACCGAAATGAAGTACTGTGCAACCGTTGAATACTGGTCGTCAAGTCCGGTTGAGGTTGTCAGGCCCGATAGATCTATCAACAGGATTCGCGTTTACAATACAACATGTAAATAATAATTACCAAGCTACAGAGAAATATTCCAGTGGTACAACTCAACGTAGAATATATTTTTTTATCACTTGTGTCCATAACGTAAATCATAAAATGCATGTATTCTCATCCCGAAATATTTAGAGTTTAAAAGTGGGACCATATACTCACTTTTGTCTTGAAGATATATAACACGACCTGGTCTCCGATAGATATCACGAACCTAACCATATAATATATCAACATATTTTCTTTTCAATTAATCGTTACATATATACTTATAATACTTTTAAAATCTATTAGTCCGTAGTTAGCAGTCCGATGTTAGTGGTCCACAATTAGTTGCTTAATAAAATAAAGACCCCATCGTATTCGTATTGATCAGAATTAATCTTGACCCATGGTACCGTGTTGTCAAATGGCGTATTGTGTACATGGTGTCTTATGACTTAAAATCGTGACCCAAAGTACCGTATTGTCAAATGACGTGTTGTGTACAATCATGAGGTCTTATAATTAATCTTCACGTGTTGTTTACGGGTGGTCCTGAAATATATAAAATCAAATTATGAGTAAATATATATAAAATATCATATTAATTAGCAAAGACATGATTAGTTTACTTTTACTCAAAATATTTTCGTAGCTAAACTAGCTTCGGATACCCGATTTTGTTTTAGCCGTAGTTTCTTCAATACAACTCCGTTTTTGTTGGTTCAACTTGCCACTTCCTTGGATCGAGCCATTATTTATAAATATGAACAGTAAATACCTTGGTTTGTATTCGAAATCACAGGTTATAGGTCAAACTTAGGTGAATCTTATGAAAGTGGTCATTTCCGTCGTAAAAACAACATCTAAATGATCATTTTTAAAAAATACTTACACTTTGAGTTAAACCATGAGATTTTTATATGTGAACATATTCATAAGAAATATCATTTTTCCAGAATATAAACTTACAATTCAAAGTTTAAGATGGTTTTTAATTATCCAACCCAAAACAGCCCCCGGTTGCACTCCGACGACGTAGATTCAGTTTTAAGGTGTTCTTTGTAAAATCAAGTTGTATCTTGTTAAGTTAGCATATCATTATGATATATTACATGTATTGAAGTGTTTTAAAAGTCAAGTTAGAAGGATCTATTTAGTTTGCGAACAAGTTTGAAATCATTCAAACTATGTTCTTGTTGTTATAATTTATAACTCAAAATAAGATAGCTATATAAATATGAATAGAATAAGATTATGAATAAGGTTACTACCTCAAATTACTTGGATAAAGCTACTGGAAAGGAAGTATAACTCTTGATCCTAAAGAGTGGTGAAGTTGGATTGAAAGATTGGAAGTAAACTTAGAATATAGACTTGAAATGAAAGTAGTATCTTGTAGTGTTCTTGTTTGATCTTAATATGATGGTTATTAAAGTGATTCTTGAGAGAGTTTTTGCTGGATTTCTTAGAGGTGAATGAAGCTTACAAGTAGGTGTTTTTAGCTAGAGAAAATATGTAGTAAAAATGAAAATGGAATGGAGTATAAATGGTGGTGAAATGATGTATAAGTTTGTAATATTGTGTAAAAGTCTTGTAATATGCCAAGTTGATTAATCATGCATGCTAAGATCCAAAATTTGCTGACTCATGGCTGCTAATAAAGTGATTGTAATGTGTATTTACCAATAGTAAATACGTATAGAAGCTGGGTATGATACGGTTACATATACCCTTGATATACTTGTAGAAATCTTGAGGAAACGGAACGAGAATTCAATATAACTATCTTTTGTGAATATACTTATATTGTTTTATGTATTTAAGCCCTTTAAAAGTGATTAAATACGAATTTATACGATACTTGCATAAGCATTATAGGTAATAGGTATATATGTCCAAGAATGTTACATATAGTTACCGTTTTGAAAACTTAAGTTAGTAGTCTCAAAGTATACTTATAACTCATTGTTATTAGTACACAATGATATGTTAAACCATCCTTAGATTATGTTAAATATGTATAAATACGTATATGTACACAATCGTATAATTATCGTATGTTATATAGTTCGTGATATCATCGGTCAAATTGGACGGTCAAACGTTGTGTAAAACTCTTTTCAAAAACACAAGACTCAACAATTTGGATTGCTTATCATGTTAGTAATGTTTAATTTATATAAAT